>NW_022985445.1:1824493-1939712 GCF_010093595.1 Mytilinidion resinicola | reverse complement strand
AAGAGACACCACACACACACAATCAATCATACTCTGCTGCTTGATATCATTTCCAATCCTGCTTCATCCCGTGCACACCTAAGTGCGACATATTACTATATAACTAACCCTTTCCTTACCGCTTAATATATAATACTTACTATCCTCCTTACTTCTTCTATACTACTACTTACTTAGGCGGCTATAAGCAGCTTATAGGTTCTAGTCTATATATCTAGTATGTATATCTTATAGGCAGTAGTATTAGTAGACAGGTATAAGAACCTTTACTTTTCCTTTTTGCAACCTCTTTTTCTATACTAACAACTTCTTCCTACTTTTTTCAGGCCTTGGACGGCCTTTTCCTTTGTTTTGCAAGCGACATTCACCTGTAGTCACGAGACGTCACGAGGTCACGTGACTGTCAGGAGTGCGCACTAGCAGCTAGCGCCAAACGCGCCAGGAACCTACTTCTGGCGGCTGCGCCCTTAACCTTTCTTCTCTCTTTATATCACAACTTCTATAGCATAGCAATGCAACCCTTTCTAATTGCTGTTTGCCTATCGAGTCCTCACATAAATAGAGTAAATAGACTATTATTTATATAGCCTTTCTAATTTATATAAGTAAGTAAATCTAATTAGTAGAATAAAGTTATTACCAGCTAGAGCTAGGCTAAATATAGGGGGCGTAGTAGGAAGAGAAAAGGGGGGTAATGCGGAGAGAAAGTAGGGGTGGTAATTAAGTTCGTCCTACTATTTCCCTTTAAGAGAGCCTTTTCCGCACCACCATTCGGTCTGGAAATACGTGCTTTTGCAACACCTAGGAACTCCGACAGCACCATGACTCTCTCTTCCGGGGTTTAATTGACACACGGGCAACAGACATGAGGCCATAGCGCGCCACGTTTGCTTCCCACGTCTCCACTTGAAAGCAAGGAGTACGAGAAGGCGGAAGGTTTTATATACCCCAAGAACCCGAGTATCACACTTGAATCACGGGACTTCCCCTCTCCTATCCCTCGCAACCCATCCTCCCAACATATCTCCCTCGCCCCTCGAGCATGCCCGCCCACATCACATGACCCTCACACCTCCGCCTGCCCCTCCTAGCCCTGCTCCTCTTTCCATCAAGTATAAAACCGCCGCCGCCCCTCCCCAGAACCTCCAGTGCGTATTTGAAGTACGAGGCGGGCAGTGGGCGCTGCAACATGGTCAAACACGGAGGCCTATGGGAGCAAATCGAAGAAGCGGCCTTTCGATGGAGCTGCGGGGCGGGGCATTACTAACATCATCAGCAGCGTGGATACATGGAGGTTGGAGGCGGGGAGCGCTGCAACATGGTGCAGAACGGAGCGCTATGGGAGCAAATCAGAGCGAGAGCCTGCCCAATGGAGCGGGCGGAGTGGGGTATCAACAACTACGACGGTAGGATGCACACATGGAGTTGGAGATTGGTACCTGTATTGAGGTGATGAGCAGCATCAGCGAGAGAGGGTGAAGGGGTGCCGGAGAGTTATGGGTGTGATCACTGTTGTGTTTAGTCGATGCTAATTAGCAGTTCAACTCAGATCCTGCAGAACCTTCAAGCACACGCAAAGTAAATTATGGCTCAAGCTTCGGTCTTGTTCTTCGTCAAATTCGTACTTCATATGTATATGCATAAACCGAAGTCATCAACTCTCATCGTACACGTACCGCATCCGCATTGGTATCATCCTTCCATCCGTCGAGATGACTGGACACCTTTACCTCCCCTCCGTATCCCGCGTGCAGTATCTCCCTCTTCTTGCTCAAACTCAAGAAGTTTGTACAGGCCCAACTCGCATACCTTCACATAATCACAGCAATGTGGTCATCCATGTACTTACTGATATCGCCCAGGAAGCACGCCGCAATGATGCTCACGCCCCCAAACGCAATGCTCGAATAATACACCCATTTGTATGCCTCCGCAAACGCCATCTGGCCCGCCTTAACCACCGCTTCGTACGCGAGGTCGCTCTCCAAGCCTGGGATAGTTCGGAGGTCTTCGATCAAGCTGGCGCCGGTGAGTTTAATGGCTGCCCCAATGAGTTGCGGGTCTGTGATGTTGAGTTTGGTGACCATGACGCCCCCGATGTAGTAGGTGGCGGCTGGGACGAACTTGTTGATGAAGACATTGTAGTAGGCGCAGTAGCCGATTCTGAGGCGCTGTTAGCTGATCGCTTTAAGGTTTTGAGAGCGGATAGAGGGTGCTTACGAGCCGCCGATGACGCGAATAGAGAGGGTCAAAGCTGCGACGGTGGCGATGAGGTCGTCGGGGCAGATGATGGTCGTCATGATAGAGGCAGGCACTACGATGCCGCCGATTCCCAAGGAAGCTACAATGAGGATACCCCATAGGCGGTAGAGGTTGTCAGCGGTGCCTACGGCGATGGCGCCGCAGCCGGCAGTCATCAAGACACTTGAGATGATCATGAGGGTCTTATTGTGGCCGCGGAAGGTCGAAAGGAGCCAGAGGACGACGAAAGCGCCTGTTAGGATACCAAAGCCGACTGGAAGACCGCGGATGCCCACTCCAACGGGGTCATGTCCGTAGACGTTGAAGGCTTGTGTGGGCCAGAACATGAGGATACTAAAGAAGTTGGCTGTGCTGCGTTAGCAAGATATCGGAGATATTGGAAGCGAGAATACATACCGCCTGAGATGAAGGTAATGATCAGGGTCATGATCAAGATTCTTGGAGCTTGATTCAGACGACGGGGAAACATGGGGAACTTGGCGAAGAACATTTCCCAGACGAGGAAAGCGACGATCAGGAGGAAACCAAGGATGAGAGGAGCGAGGACGTGGGCTGTGTGCCACTTATACTGGTAGCCTCCCCATTGCATGCCCATCATAAACAGAAGCATTCCGCTAATGCTTAGGAAGCCTCCGACGTAATCGATTTGATGGAGAATCTCACGACGCGAAAGACCCTGGCTGTTCACTCGAGGTGGTGGGAAATAAAAAATTGCGGTAAGAACGAAACCAATGAAGGCCCAGAGACCTGCAAGAAGGCCAAGATAGCGCCATGTGGAGTAGTGAGAAATGAGCTGGGCCCAGAGCACCGAGGGACAGAACGGGATGATGGTGAAGACAAGAATTGCTTTCAAGAGATCAGTAGAATCAGAGAGATGATAGACGATGCAGACGCTTACCGACATATTTTCCACGTTTTGCTGTCGGCGCAAGCTCCGATGTAGCAGCGAGAGCAGTCAATTCGTTAATACCGGCGCCGATTCCAGCAAAGGTCACTTAAGGTGGAAATACACATGTTAGCGGGTTTTCGTAAAGAAGGGAGGTTGAAGACAGATACTAGGTCCTCTGGTGTTGGTTGTCCTTGAGTGCCACTTAAACCATGTTTGAGACACCATTACCAACTTTAAAGCGACAAAAATGAGTGCTTAAACGTGACCTAAGTGGGCGTTAAAACGCGACTTGAGCCGTGTCTCAACACAGTTCCAGGAACAATGACACCAGAGGACCCTGGTATGTAATAGGACCTTACGTACTGCCGCCTGGGTGGTGTAAGTAAGAGGATAGGTCTGGGGAAAACATTCAAAGCTCACAAATGAAAATGTTCATAGAGTGTGCAGTGGAAGTTATAATCATTCCCAACATAATAAAGGAAGCTCCAAGCAAGGCAACATATCGGCGGCCGAGGAGATCAGAGAGTGACCCTACGAATGGGCACACAGCGGCGAGTGAGAGAAGGTTGGCCAGGACAAACCAAATCCAGCGGTCTGCGCCTCCAATGTCTGTAGCCTCGGGTTAGAAAAGAACATGTATGACTCGAATACAGCGATCGTAACATACCCCGGTAGATGTAGGGTGGGACACCACCAAACAGATACACTGGAATCTGTGAAGCAGTCCAGAGAAAGGCCTACATCATTGATCAGTCTGTGACCCGTTAGAGAAGTAAGAGTTTGCATACCATGGCCACCAGCGCCATGAGACGTTTTGTTGTCATTGGACCTTCATGATCATGGTCCAGTCCATCGCCTGTGTCAGCAGTCAGTTTCTCATCTACCAGGAATATAGTCAGTCAGGAGTGTAAGTTTGTACATACCGTAAGTTCGCAAGCCGTTCTTTTCGTAGTAGTTGTTGTGCCCAGGAACGCGGTCATGCGTGGGGACTGGATTGAGATTGGTGTCGACTACCTCCAGGTTGTTTGTGCCGCGCTTCTCAATGTCGACGTGAGTATCGAGAGAAGCATCTGAGCTGTGCGAGGCAACGTTCGGAGGCGACATAGTCGGTCAATAGCTTTTCGAGGGCGACACGGGAGGTTGGCAGGAGTGAATGAAGGAGTGAAGGCGGAGAGCGTGAAAACAACAGAAAACGCACGGTGACGGCTGCTGTTATAGGTTTGCCCTTGTCGTATCAACACTCACCAAGGCTCGGCCACGCGACTACAATTATTCCAAAAACCCAGCGACCGGTGCAGGATCTCCGTGTTACTGGCTACTGGGCACGGGCAAAGGTCCAACATCTCTCCCATCCAGGCGGGCCAAGGAGCCACCACAGCGGGCACCTGCACCCCAACAACGCTTCCCGTGCTCTTCGGAGTGCGCGACCTGTCCCCATGCACCTCTGATAGGTGCATGTCCCTAGACGCTCCGTGGCGTTTCTTTGTCTCCAACACCACGAGGAGAGCAAGACAGAAAAGTGGAAAGATACCGAGGCTTTTTCCCCTCCGCCACCCTCTCCAGAAGACTTCCCCGCAGAAGCAGACTGTGGGGGACGTTGAGGCGCATCAACTAGCGGAGCATGGACAATCCGGGGTAGCGTACGGCCTTTCCGCCCCTAGTGCACAACTTACTGCACATCACCAGCGATAGTTGGTGCAAATCTCAACCTGCCTCGGTAGTTCTCCGAATCTTTCGACTGCCCAGGACTTTCCATCTCACGACCATGGTCTGAGACTGTGAGGTGTGGCCCTGGAGGTTTTCTCGCCTGCGCCTCCTCGTGTCTGGATCTCATTCCTGCAGGACGACATCCCTTCTCCCGAAGCCCGATGCTTCCTAATTCTCTTTAGCAATTAGATCCTAGCCGGTGGTAGACATGTCCTACTCGTGCAGAGGGGCAGGACTGGGTATCGCAGCGGGGTCTGGCCGGCATCGAGAGTAGCATCAAGAGCCGATTGGATTGCCCTCCCCACATGCCGCTGTCCGTCGTGGGCACCGGCCATGGCCCAAGGATCGTTCGTCTTCGTCAGCAGCCATGGTTCACGCTCCCAAGTGTCGGGAATCGAGTTTCAGAGCATCACCATACCAGGAGTAGGAGTGCACACAAAGTGTTTGCTAACGCTTAGCGCCCTGTCAGCACTCAATCGTATCCTGGCGCTGGCAAGCATGGATCGCGCTGAGCCGCGCTCACCGTGGCCGTGACCTCGTCAGCCTAGCTCATCTACGTAATCGTCTTCGTCTCGGCGGCCTCAAAACCAACTTCAACCTCTTCATCACTTCCACGACAAGCCGAGGCAACTTCCATATTTTATACATAGGATAGTGGCTGAAGTGTCCAAGGCATCTAGAATCCATGCAGGTACCGCATTATGTCGTTCGGTAGTTACAATCGTCCCGCTGTACAACTTCCGAGGCAACACCCGTCTGGAGCATCGAGACACGAGGGCTTATGGCTACGCGGAACTCGGGCCCAATGGCTAGATTAAGGGTTAAATCCCGCTCGTCACACTGCGCCTTGTCAGATGGGCCGAGATCATTCAGGTCTGGCCATTTGCATATATCACAACGCATGCGAGGGCTCTTCAAACCTCAACCTCCAAACCGACTCCGCCCAATCATAGTAATGAGAGAACCATGCTTCAATGTATTTCAGATATCTGTGTTCAATGGTAAATGCGTGAGAAGCGCGGGGACTGTAAGTATAGCCAGGTTTGTATTTCATACGTATCTGAGGGATTTTCAAATTTGAAGCTGCCCCCCGAGCTCACCCGGGGGCACTTTGATGAGAATCCATGCTTCAATGCAACTTCCAAGGTCTTTTTTCGATGGGTCTTTTGGTGGTGCGATTTGAACATCTTCCCCAGTGACTCTCCATCTTCTCATCCCCTAGAATCACCTTCTCTCATGAGGCCCTCGGGCGCAGCTAGCCGACCTAACCTTATGTGCTCCAAAAACTCTTGATGCTGTACTCCTTATCCACTTCTTCTAGGCAGAATGTGGCCACTTGTACTCAATGATGAAGCGCGGTGTGCTCATCACGAGTTACATCTCATTTTGTTATTTCTCAATCCGGCACAAACTCATGCAATAAAGCACCTCAAGCAGGAGAACAGAACCGACCCTCATCCTCCACCCTTCCTTCGAACACCCCACCCGCTCATCTCAACACAAACCCAAACGAACCCTCCCTCCCAAACGCTCACCCCAACTCCATCACAGATCCCTCGCCCCTACAAATATAAGCGCTTGCGCCTCTCCACACTCTTCCCTCCCTCTCCGCCCTCAAAACCAACCGCATACTACCCTCACCGCCTCCTCTCTCTCTTCCTCCTCCCCCCACTTCGCCTTACGCAACTCCTTCCACTTCCTCACCTTCCATGGACCTCTAAGTGGCCCACCAACCGACGAGGTGCCGTATTGAGTCATTCGCAAGCACGGAGGGCTGGCTGTACCCACTTAACGTGGCACTAATCGTAGTTGCTCTTGGTAGAATTTGTAACTAGCACCACTCCTTGCGACTACTCACGATGCATGAACCCTTGTGCCAGCACTTCCAAAATCGCAATGTTCAGGCGAGCATTTTGGAGACCTACATAGGGCACTGGAGGACTCTCCGGCAGTAGCCAATCTGGCAATGCAAACGCGAAATTCCAGACACTGTGAATCAGACCACCACATCCAACGTAGACAAGTTCAATAACATTAGGACATCGCGAATTGAAACGCATGCAAAACTTTCATTATCTCGCTATGTAAGGATCGCGCGCACAACAGCCACCCACCGCTTTTGATGTTAATCGACGAGATATGTACTTCTAGCGCAGCAGTCGTCACGAGGAAACAGCAGGCCACTCTAGTCCGAAGAACTCCCAAATGCCCACAAAGTACCCACCAATTGCAAAAATACACTCCATCCCACCCTCTCCGCTACCTTCTCGCGAAGCCGCCCCCCCATCTCAATGCCCATCAAAGTCATTGAAGTTATGAAGACTAATATCCTGACTCGTCTTCACCCGCACCTGATCCTCACTATTCACCCGACTCCTAGTCTCATAATCCCCCGGCCGACTCGCCGCCCCATTCGCGCTGCCAACCGCACTCCCGTTGCCATTCGACTGTCCAACATTCGTGGGCCAGTCCTCGGGATCGCCCCCATCAGCTGGGATGACGTTCCCGTGGCGGTCCACCTCCACGCCTTTCGCCGCCATGCGGACCTCCGTCTCGCCCGCGACGCCCTGCACGACGGCCTCGCGCGCGCTCTCCATGACCTTGAGTTTGCGGCTCTCGCCGCGGATGCGCTCGAGGTGTTCGAAGTAGGACGCGTCGACGGGCGTGACGTACTTGCCGCAGAAGACGCCGACCTCGAATTTCTGGGTCTTCGGGTCGCGGGGCGAGAGGGCGGCGCAGGCGGCTTCGAGATCGGGCAGGGTTTGGTACACGACGTCGTCGGCGCCGATGATTTGGGCGATCGCCTGGGAGTCGCGGTGGTGAGCGATAAGTTCTGAGCTTGAGGCGAGGTCGATGCCGTAGATGTGGGCGTTGGTGATCGGAGGTGCGCAGGAGGAGAAGTAGACTTTCTTTGCGCCGGCCTCGCGGGCCATGAGGACGATTTCGCGGGAGGTGGTGCCGCGGACGATGCTGTCGTCGACGAGGAGGACGTTTTTGCCTTCGAATTTCTTGCGCATGGCGTTGAGCTTAGCGCGGACGCCCTTCTGGCGAAGCTTCTGCGAGGGCATTATGAAGGTACGGAATATGTAGCGGTTCTTCACGAAACCTTGGCAGTACTCGATGCCGAGTCTTTCAGCGACGCAAAGCGCGGAGGTGATGCTCGTTTCGGGAATGGGCATCACAACGTCGATGCTAGAGAGGATCTCAGGGCCCAGTTGCTTCTTGATAGTCTCGGCGAGTTTGAATCCCATGTTCCGGCGGGACTCGTCCACGTCGATACCGTCAATGATGGTGTCCGGGCGGGCGAAGTAGACATATTCGAAGATATCCGGAGTATATCCTAGCTGCGGGTGGACCTGGCGAAAAACGGGTGGCTTGCCCTTCTCAATGATGACGGCCTCACCAGGCTTGATGTCCTGGAAATCCTTGTAGCCGCACTGTACGAGGGCAACAGATTCGCTGGCCATCATGTAGTCCATTCCTGATCCGCCTTCCGAGGGCTTCGAGCCGAGCACAATGGGACGGATCCCGTGGGGATCCCGAAACCCAATGAGTCCGTAACCTTCCAAAAATCAGCTAGGACAACATATCATCCCAAGTCTCGCGTACCTGCAAGCATAGCAGTGCATGCCCATCCTCCTACGCAACGTTTGTACATCCTTTCCAATGCCGCAAAGCAGTCATTGGCGTTCACACGAGCCTTGCCGGTCTCGTTCAACTCGTTGGCAAATATGTTGAGCATCAACTCAGAGTCGCTTTCCGTGTTTATGTGACGATGTGCGTCCTGGTCGAGGAACTCGCGCAGCTCGGGTGCGTTTATGAGATTGCCGTTGTGAGTGAGACAGATTCCATACGGACTGTTCACGTAGAAAGGCTGTGCTTCGGAGTTTGCGCTGGAGCCGGCAGTAGGGTAACGCAAATGGCCAAGGCCCATGAAGCCGGGTAAATCTGCCACGCGGGAGCCATCGTGGAAAACCTTTGAGGCCATTCCTACGAGGAATTAGATTATAAGCAAAACCCCAGTCAAAAGCCGACGTACCATTTCCCTTGCACTGGAAGAAGCGACCACCCGTGGCGCACGTAGCTATACCGCAGGCATCCTGGCCTCTGTGTTGAAGAAGGTAAAGGGCCTGTAATCCAAGAAAATTAGCACCCTCTCGCAGCTTTCCATGCTCATTGGTCCTACATCGTGGATCTCGACGGCAGCGGACGTCGATGTGGTATCACCCAGAATAACCCCAATTATCCCACACATGACTGTTGTAGGTCGAAGGTTTTTGGATGGAAGTTTGTAAGTGAGAGACCAAAGTCGGAAAATCCACGCTCAAGCCCGGTAAGATACGCGGGTCCACAAGTTCCAGTGGCTGTGATGGAAGGTGAAATATGTGGAAGGAGTCTCCAGACGATCTAGTTACATAGATATCAGCGCTGTGATCTCGTAATTGAGGAGGTACCAAGAGGAGCCAAAGGTCGATTTCAGAAAAGTGCTTTCCATGCCATTTCCCGAAGGATAACTCAGTCTAACATCTTAAAAATACACAAGTTCATCATCATGAAGGGAGAGGAAAGAGAATAGCAGCGCCAATGCACTCACATCGAGGTCCTGAGCGGATGGCGGATCAAGGGAGGTTGGGGTGAGGGAAGCGGCGCAGCCGTCTAAGAGCGCATGTCCACGACGAATTGCAGAATATGTCGAGGATTGGAAGGCGATGTCGCGTGCTCTGGGGCTTGAGGCCCAATTTTTCATGGAAGTAGAGCATGGTGTTAAAAAATCGAGTAGTGGGGGGCGACGGGATATTTGATCCAGGTGGAGGTCCAATTTTTTCCACGGTTCGCCGCTATCGGTCAGCGGGTAGCTGTAAATCGGCCGCTCTTGGCATCGCCCATGCATCACTGTCCCAACATCGCAGATGAAGTAGCGTGCTTTGTAGATGCTAGCATTATGTAAAGGTAAATGGCTACTGAGACAACCTCTGATGGACTTCGAGAGCACTTTAGCGGGGTTGGATAATTAAAGCTGGGAACATTATACACACCAAGCGATGTCAGTTTACAGGCTCCCGGTTTCTGTCGGGTATTCTGTCCATCCTATTACGGCTCTCGGATGGGACTGCACTCCATTCCTCTTCCAACCACACTAGAACTCTAGTTGTTCGCAGAGGAGCGATGCCATCAATTGCATATACGATTCTACCGGCACACCAGCTATGTCGACATCGATACACATTCTACTTACATCCTTCCATGGATGTCTTCCTGCCCAGGTGAAGTCTTCCCTGCAGCCAATCAGACGTTTGTGTAACCCCAGCCAGTTCCCGAGGCGCACCAACTTCTTCCAACGTCTGCAACATCATCATCCGCCATATTGTCACTCCTCCCAATCTCCCTTGTGTCTTCACGTCTCTTTCATCTTCAATTTATCTGCCATGACTGGTCTTTGCAGCAAAGTGCCGGGTTCGCTTGGCCCTTGCTATAAATCTCATCAATCGTTGCACATACACCCGCATCCAGCAGCCTTGCCGGCGAGTGGAATAAACATTATGAAGGACGATCCTCACTCGTGCCTCTTTCTTTTTGAGACATCGTATACCATATCATAGCACGTTAGACCCCAATAGAACGTATCGTCCAGAGGACACGCTTCTATCTCGCAGGTACTGGGCGGCTGATGTTCCCCAAAGAACATCTTTCCTCGCTCATTAGGGCAATCGGCAAGATGGAAAGGTCCATGTTGCATATGATGCGCGTCTTGCCCCGGCGACCTGCATGTTGCCTAGTCTTCTGCATCTCTCACCCGTAGGTTTGTCCTGGCGGCAACCTACCTCTTCGGTGACTACTCCTTCATCTGAGCTGTCACCTCTGTACTCTCTCGGCTACTTCTTCGCTCCCCTAAGACTTCTGCAGCGCGTACTGGTGTTTGAGGCATCTATGCCTATCCCGCTACGCCTCGCTTCGCTCTCTTCTTCCGTCTCCATCGCGACCTCTCTACCTCACTCGCTTCACTCTCTTCACTCCACTTTTCAGCCTCATCCTCAACATCAACCTCTCATCGTGAACAACAACGCAAGATCTCGTCAACCCCACTAGGTCTAACCGTCCCGAAGGCGCCTCTCAAATACCTGAGGGACGCGGCCTGCCGGCTAAGCCTACGACTGCCTGCTCAGCTCTGCCGTCCGAATTCTACGTAAGTGAAGCCGTAACCTATCTACATCTACCTTTTGGCCAGCACCACCTCTCCTAGCTACCTTGACTAACTTTAGAAAGGCGGAGGCAGTTCTCTTCGACATCGCCCACACGCGAAAGGACGTTGTGCCGCAAAAACAGTAAACACACTTCTAAGACCGCTCGGAAATCAAAAATGGTGCGCTACCGCGAGATGATCGACATCTCCGACGACGAGGATGAGGATATGCCCAAGATCTTAGATGATTATTCTGGATATGGGCGTTCTGGACGTGAGGACGATGATACTGGATGGGACACCGAAGATGAAGACCTGCAGGCAGCAATCAAGCAGAGCCTTCTTGATGCAAAGAAGCAGACCCGCACTACCCCTACCCGAAACGCGCCGATTCGACTGCCATTCCAAGAAGATGCCTACGCAAAAACTCAGGATGGGCTCATTGTCCGACACGGAGATTCAGTTGAGCTCGAGCGGGGGGAGGATGAAATGCAAGGCCTACAGAGCGGTGACTTCCTGAGGGTTCGACACATTATTCGCAACCTTGAGACGGACGAAGTCGTCCTCCGTGGTCTAAGATTCCGTCGCGCAAAGTACATGGGCCGAACGTACGAAAAAAAGCTCAACGAGCTAGTTCTGATTCTTCGCATCGACGAAAATGATGGTAGACCAGCCTTTGAACAGGCCATGGAAGACATCAAACTTGAAGATCTTGTTCGAAAGAGGGATTTAGTGATCACCAATGCCGATTATCCCCATGGCAGTTTTCGTCAGACTCAGGTGGTCTGCAAGTCTACCATCAGGCGCGACATAATGCGGCATATACATGATAATGAACGCCTAGTGTGTCGGCATGTTCAGGTTGTCTCTTGGGGTAATGAAGCTCTCAGGAAATCCCGGAAGTCATATGCCGGGGAGGAGCGACGCGTGTATCCTCACGAGGCGGACTATGCTTTCGAAGATCGAAGCGCACCAACTGGAGGAGAAGGCAGCGAAGAGAATCCATTTTGCTTGGACGTCGAAGATCCCGAAAAGAAAGCTAACGCAACTCTAACCCCATCTGAACGCGCTAGAAAGAGAGTCTTGTCGTTGAAAATCAATGAACCCCCTGGCACTGTAAAGAGATTGCGTGTCGCCTTCGCACGAAAGAAATTGAGATATAGATTCGCGGATTGCTTTCATGGCGCTGGCGGCGCTTCAAGAGGAGCTCAGATGGCGAACATGGAGATCTACTGTGGATTTGACAACAACAAACTTGCTTGCGAAGCCTACGGTGAAAACTTCCCAGGCTGCTTGTCATTCCAAATGAATGCTGCGGATTTCCCACCCACCGGGTTCAACGTTCTGAAGCCTGAGATTGACCACATGCATTTCTCTCCGCCTTGCCAGGCCTTTTCACCGGCTCACACGCATATGGGACCAAATGACGAGGCCAATATAGATGCCCTATTTACTATCGGCCCCCTCCTGAAGAGGTGCAATCCACGCATTGCGACGTTGGAACAGACTGCAGGCCTCATTACTCACCATGAAGGCTATT
The DNA here is from genome assembly GCF_010093595.1 of Mytilinidion resinicola. Classification (NCBI taxonomy): domain Eukaryota; kingdom Fungi; phylum Ascomycota; class Dothideomycetes; order Mytilinidiales; family Mytilinidiaceae; genus Mytilinidion; species Mytilinidion resinicola. The sequence goes on along the minus strand of NW_022985445.1, from coordinate 1,927,133 downwards.
TGCAACTCCTGTTCAACCAGTTCGTGAATGCAGGATATAACCTGCGATGGCGTCGCGAGTTCTTGCAGAATTTTGGGGTCCCACAGAGGCGAACGAGGTTAATTCTCATCGCAGCTCGGTAAGCTTTTCTTGGGATTTTTGTTTCTATGTTTGACTCTAATCTATTTCTTCCAGTCGAGATCTTCCGCTTCCACCATTGCCGAGGCGTACGCATGGCGAGGAGGGTACAGGGTTCAAGCCTTTCACAACGATTAGCGATGCATTGTCGCCGCTTAGCTTGGATCCGCCTGTGAATGATAAATACCACCAACCGGGTAGCAAGAAACCACACAACGAACCTCCTTACAGTCCCAACATCTTTTTGAAAGCCACCATCACCACAAGCGGAGGCAAATGCCCGTATCACTATCTCGGCAAGAGACGCTTCACTGTCCGGGAGCTTGCACTGCTTCAGACTCTCCCTCTTTATCACAGTTTTGCTGGAAGTGAAACAGAAGCCAAGCGACAGGTCGGGAACGCCCTACCTTCCCTGTATATGAAGTTGGTTTGCGAAATGATTGTCAATACCCTGACAGCATTTGACAAGGGCAAGATCCGGGCAGGATATTCAATAGTGGTTTCAGACGGAGAAGATGCTCAGGTGCAGGAAATGCCTTCTTACTATCATTCACCACCCACCGCCCGAGGAGACCCCAACCTAGTTGATGATTCCGACGATGGAGTAAAAGCCTATTCGTCCCCGCCATCACCGAGCATTAGGGATCGCAAGCATCGACGGAGCCTTGGCAGTTTGTCTACTGCTCGCCCCCTAAGTCGAATTGGCTCTTCTCTACATCCGAGTAGCGATTCCACGACACCGCGGAATTTTCGGTCAAGCAGACGACTCAGTTTCTCCTCAGTAGCCTCAGGCCAATATTTTGAGCCTATGGATCTAACAGGCGATCCGCCCACTCCTTCAAGTTCTCTGTCCAGCGGATACGAAAGTAGCCTTTCCATTAGCCCACTCAAAGGCCTCAGACATATTAATCTAACCGACGACGAGGCACCAACGCCTCCAAAGTCGCAGTCGAGCAGTTCTACAAGCTCGTCTCCGCTGTCTGAACGTCGTAGCTTTAAAAGCTCGCTGACTGCGCGCACTGCAACCAGACTGCCTAATCGCGCCGCTTTCTCGCCGCGAGCTACTGTTTCCACGTATCGATCGGGCTTGCCTGTACCATCAAACACAAACAGCTACACTATTTCGTCGTCCATCGGCAATTCCATGGGTAGGGCACGTATCGAACTGATAGAAGAGCCTTCGACTTCTTCGAAGTCTCGGTCGCGCCGCCGCGCATCTTCCTCCCAATTTAAGGTTCTCGAAGTCGTAGACTTAACCGAAGACTGAAGGCGACTGTCCACATGCTTGCAAACCGTACTCGCAAATCACACAACACGTTCAAGTTGGTGTATGCCATCTATTGCAGTTTGATGCCTGTTTGGTCGCCATCAGCCGCCTGACGCCATTGGCAATGGTCCTTGCCTTTTCTTTCTTCTACTTCTACTTTCTTTGCCTAGCAACTTTTGGCTACATCTTTATGTCGGTATTCACCCAGAGGACATCCAGCAGGCACTTGCGATGTCTGCGAAGGCTTCGCACCACGAAGACATGACTCTGCTCGCACGGCACTTCTCCTTTCCATTTTCCTATTAGCCTTCACTGCAACACGGATATCTAGCAAGCGTTGACAGCGCCTGCTCGCGTTCGTCGCAGCGGAGATAGCCAGCTTCCTATTTTGCACCACTCCCCTACATTTCCTATCTGCATCTACTGCACCCTTTCCCGGCAGTCACGATACTTATTGAATCTCGGCTGTCCCAAAGTGCTTGGGTACGTCAATGCGTCGTCTGGATATCGCAATCAGTGCGGCTACTTGGAGGACACTTTTCGGTATACCTCATATAGACTTCCGCAATGCGAATAGCATTTGCCTACACAGAATATACATATCAACCCACCTTCATGGTAATGCGTTTGCACTGAGTCTCGTGCATTAAACCCTTATTCTACCTAGTTCACTCCCCACGCACCTACCTTTCCTTGAAACTCTCAAGAACACCCCCGGACCCCAAATTTCCCCAAGCTCGTCCCTATGTATACTGCATACACATGCAAAAAGCAGTGCATGCTGCGGGGTTCGACTCTAACCGCCTTGTCGCAGTGCAACTCATCTAGACTCTTCAGCTCTACGTAGCGATGGATCACGACTCAAGCAGAACTAACGCTCCCTCCCTCAAAACGATATAGTACTCAAAAGCCGAAGCTAGCATTCACCATTCACACTCACGACTCGCACTACTCATTCCCACTACCCATTAACCTCCAAGCCAGACCCACCGCGTTCAGCCATCCAGCGCCTACAACCCTCCCAACCCAACCCAGCGGAGCTATCCAACAGATCCCCAACGCGGCGGGCGCCGGATCGGGTCTCCCAGCGGCTCCGTCAAGCAAGGGAGCCCGCGCGATCCCCGGGTTTCGGTGAGCCCTACCAGGTACAACACCAACCCGCCTAAGCGCCGAGAGATTCGAGAAAGCATATGGCTACCCTGACCTCGATCCCAACCTAAAACGGTTAAGAACCAACATCTTGATCGCGGTGATCGAGGCCCCGCCGCGTGGACCGCTGCGTGGTCGGGCGCGTGCGACCTGGGAAAAGATGAGGGGGGTTTGACGCGCGTGGCTTGGGGTTGTGGGGCTGGCGGGTATGCGGGATGGTTGGAGCTTTCATCATGGGCCGGGCGGGCAAGGGCGTGGAGGTCGGGAGGAGGGCCACGGCGCTTGGAGATGCGGGTCATCAATGTTGGATGGATAGATGAGAAGCAAGAGGGTGTGATGAAGGGGGGCCACGATGGTCTCAAAACCGGCCACGGCGGCTGATGATGGTGATAGGAGCACCTCTCCAGTTTGAAGTCGCGATATCACAGCGGGGAAGACAAGTGTGAATTCATGCGCAGGTTCTCGGACTCAATCCCAGGCCGTCGGTGGGTGGTGGTCGGGTGGTATCTCGCACAGAAACGGACAGTGGAGAATCTGGGCTGCGCCCAAAAAGCTTGACATGTCCTAAGCGCCGGCCATCCCGATGCGGGCAAGCGCAGCTTTCTCCAGGAATCGCGTCGGGGCCGTGATTGGCGGGCTCCCACTTCACCCCCCCAGCAAGTGCTTCTGCTCATGCGGTGAAAATGCTGTCCGCCGCGCAGCTCCCCCTCGAGCAGCGCGCCCTCATTCGACCGGCACTGCGCACCATGCGAGCGCGGGCGGTTTTGATGGAGCCGGCTGCGAGCGCGTGTCGTACCGGCTCACGACGCGATTCGAGGGAGCTTCGTATGCGGGAGGGTCACGATGAGTGCCCGGCAAGGGGCAGCCTGCCGCAGAACGGAGGGCATGCGAACCTCGACGCCGTGCAACCTCGCGACGCGATGACGGTGACCACAACCTCGATGATGTTGCCGGTCCGCTGCTGTGCCGCATGCAAGACGGCGAACGCCTCCCGCGAGCTGGCGGCGATGGGGGGAGCTTGGCCAGGGCACGCCGCGGCCCCTGGGCTCCCTGTCGTCGGTCCGTTCCTCGATAGCGCCATGGGCGAGCCCTGCGAGCCGTCTCGATCCCGTTGGAGGAGCGCGACAGAGAGCTCGTCGCCCGCGTCGAAAGGATTGCTGCTTTCTGCCTGGGGGGGCAAGCGACGTCGCTGGGCGAGGAGCAGTCCCGGCGGATAGGCTGGGCGGGCTGTGATGAGGGTCCCATCACATTATCTTGACCCAATAGTGCCGTCGAGGCCCAGCGGCTGCCCATGGCCGTCCACTGGCTGCGAGCCGGCAGCATCCATGTCTGCATGCGAGCGTCCCCGCGCAGGAACATAAGGGCCCAAGGGTCCCGTACCTACTGTTATCGCTATTTCGTGCTTCCGTTACTTCTCCGCTCTGCTTTTCTTCTCGTACTTTTGTGCCATCTTCTGCGCTCGCTAATTGACGACTATCCCGATCTACTGGAAGCCCCGATTGCACTGGAGTCCACGCTGCTGTCCGACGTGTTGCGAGCTTTTGGTGCTTCATACATACCGGCGCCCCAATCATCGTCCGAGCGCATTCCCACACCGCAACGTCTGACGCAGCCTTTTTGCACAGGCTCTGCTCGCATGTAGAGGACCCGAAGGACTCTTTAAGCGGTCGAGCTCGCGTTGGATTGAAAAGAGACGAGACTTCCAGCTTCTGCCGGCAGAAGCTTACGACGCACCGAAAGAGCTGGATAAGAGCTCCCCAGGAATCGAAAACCACCACACTTCGACACCATGCCAGCCATTGAAGAGATTGTAGCGCGGCGGGCGGGCGAGGCTCTCCACAGCTTCGAGAATGCGGTGTCGATTGCCGAGCGGGAGGCTTCCTTGATTGTTTCAACACTGGCGAAACGCATAAACATCCCCTACAACAGCTCGAGTCCGGCGGGTTTGATAGAAGCAAACACGCGGGATCCATGGAACAAATCGGGGAAATATGCCTTGGGGATGGTGTATTTCTGCTTGATATTACTGGTGGCGTCGGCGCTCCTTCGCTACTACCATCTTTTTACCGACAAGATCAGGACGGTGCTACATCAAGAGGAGTTGAAACAAGTTTCGGAAAACAACTCGCCCACCGACTACGAGCTGGCGAACCTATACACCGCAAAATCCACCAAGTCATTCTTCCCGAGTTCGGGGATCCTACCGCAGCAGCCAAAGCCGAGAAAGGAGCAGTCATCTGTGTCCTCGTTACGACCCGTAAATTACACCATTGCGTTTTTCAGATATATCTTCTATCGGCCAGTTCCCCAGCTCAGGTTACGAAAGGGGTGGTCACCTATCGTATTCCCATCGTTAGCAGTCACTATCATTGTTTCTGCCATGTTGGTGTTCGTCACTCTGTACTGTTTTGTGCCGCAACCTCTGTACTGGCAAAGCATTGCCTATGGGAGCCCTCCATTGGCGATTCGCGCGGGGATGCTTGCGGTTGCTATGATGCCCTGGATCGTGGGACTCTCCATGAAGGCCAACATCATCTCCTTGATCACTGGCATTGGACACGAGCGTCTGAATGTGCTGCATCGATGGGGAGGCTATTTGTGCCTCTTCCTTAGTCTCATCCATACGATTCCATTCTACATCACCCCTGTATGGGATCAAGGTGCCCTGCAATTCTACCAATCGCTCTTCAAAGGCAATGGGAATTTCTACGTCTATGGAACTGGTAGGTTTCTCTCCCGAATATTGCATGGAAAAGTCTAATATTCTCTAGGTGTCGCCTCGCTGGTCCCTCTGATCTTCCTCTGCGTCCACTCCCTCCCGCAGCTCCGGAATTGGATGTACGAGCTTTTCGTCACTCTCCACGTTCCAGTCGCGATTGTCTTCTTGGGAATGCTCTTCTGGCATTGCAGCAATTACCTTACATCCTGGAGTTATCTCTGGGCTACGCTTACAATCTGGTTGACCTCCTACCTGATCCGCCTGTTCTTCCTCAATTGGACCAACCCGTTCAAGTTGGCATGGTTAGTCGGTGACGAGGCTGCCGTTACGATAATGCCCGAGAACGCCATCAAGATTACAGTTCCTACCCAGATGCGGTGGAGGCCAGGCCAATATGTGTATTTGAGAATGCCCGGAATCTCGGTCTTTGAGAACCACCCCTTCACTATCGCTTCTCTATGTAGCGAAGATTTCCCCTCTGAGTATGGTGAAGGCTACCGAGACATGGTCCTCGTCTTCCGCCCCTTCGGAGGCTTCACCAGGAAGGTCCTCCGCAAAGCCATCGAACATGGCCCCTGGCACACCTACCGAGCCTTCCTCGACGGCCCCTATGGAGGCATGCAACGACGTATCGAGGCATTCGACCACGTCGTTCTTATTGCCGGCGGTAGCGGCATCACGGCCATTGTCTCTCAACTGCTCGACCTCATCAAGCGCATGCGCGACGGAAAGGCAGTCACCAAGCACATTCACGTCATCTGGGCACTCAAACGCCCCGAGACCATGGAATGGTTCAAGGAAGAACTCCGCATCTGCCGCGAATACGCACCACCTGACACGGTCCGCTGCGAGTTCTACATCACTGCCGCGAAACGTATGACACAAACGGGGCAGCTCGTCTCAGCTCGCACACCCACTCGTCCAGTCAGTCTCTACTTCCACGACAAGGTCAACGACGCCTTCCAAGACATCGCGAACAAACGCGACTCCCGCTTCTCCACGAAACGCCACTCGGCCCTCATAAGAGACGAGGCCGCTGGCGACGAGGCCCGCGAAAAGGAACTTCGCGCCGAGAACGAGGATGCCATCACCGCCCTCCCACAAGCTCACGTGCGTGTCGCCGGCCCCAAGACCAACCTTCCCTCCACCAATCAACCCTTGACCAACTCCAATGCCATCGCCCTCGCCGCACCTGTCCCGACCCTCCCCCTTCACGCTCGTCGCCGCAATCGTAATCTTAGCGTCGATGTACCCTCTGCCCTCGAAGCCGCTATCCCAGGCGGTCTTGACACCGTCGCACTCAATACCGGAAACCAAGTCTCGCCTGTCAATCCAGCAGGCTTCGACTTTGGCTTCCCAAGCACGCCGACCGAGTTCCAAAAGAACTTGATGCGGTTTGCCTTCCTCCCTGCCGCCGTCAAGAAGAAGGACGGATGGAGCACCGAGTACGGCCGCCCCGACATCCCATACACCCTCAAGCAACTCAGCAAAGACTTCGGGCGTCGAACCTGCGTCTTCGTCTGCGGACCCCCAACCATGCGCATCGACGTCTCAAACACCGTCGCCGAACTCCAGAAAGAGATCTGGAGCGACCCGGATAGAGACGAGCTCTTCTTGCACGCCGAGAACTACGCCGTATAAGCGTGAAGTTCAGCATCTGCCATCTACCACGAACTATCTGCATCACATTTCCAGTTAGATCTTGTCATTTACTGTGCATACGTTCATTAGCGATTTTTGGTCACGTTACTGGTTTATACCCACCTTTCATTGTATCTACATTTTCTTTGAGGTTTGGTTTGTAATTACTAGCGATTTGGGGGCGGGGGAGAATTATGATATCCCATAGGCTGGTACGGGTCCGCCTGGTTTATGAAAGGTGTAGAGCATTTGGCTGCATGGCGGAGTTGAAGAGACAAGAGTCCTTCATTGAATAGAACGCGATGAACATTAAATCAAATTGTGCATTGCATCTGGTGTAATTTTGAATGTATCCCGCTTTAGCGAGATTGAACTGTCATCGCGTTCTCACGTTACCTGGAAAGTGAATGTACTATGGCCAATGGAGGCTGCCCGGCAGAACCTCGGACTACTCGACGATGACGTACTGTTTGGTCACGTTTCGGGAAACAACTAAACAACTATCCCAAGTTTCCTCAGTTCTCTGCTAAAGCTGCCCAAACCACGCCCTCAATCCCCTGAGTAGGCCAGCAGCATCATGGGGCGCCGCCAGCAGTCCATCAGTAAATCGATTCTGAACGCGATATTCCGTGCCCCAGAGCATCCATCGAACAAACCCCCAACCCTCCTCGCAAGGATCTTCGCCTTCTTCTCTCTCTTCCAGCTCGCGCTCGCTCGCTTCAAACCAGAGCTCTTCAAGAAGCTCCGAAACGAAGTCTGGGAAATCGACGAAGATGAATACACCGAATCCTTCCGCTCAGAGAAGAAGAGTGGAGGGCTAGTCTCCGTAGGAGATCTGGGGTACAGCGGCTCCGTACGCTCCCTGTGCCTCAAACCACTGGCCCGCGCTAAACGCCCTCATTCCAGACCTTCTTCGCCACCGCCAACAGCAAATACCTGCTGAAATCCCTCCCGCGCGCCTTCGAGCAAACCTTCTTCCGCGACCGCCTGCTCGCCGCCTACGCGGCGCACATGGCGACGCTGCCCTCCTCGCTCCTCGTGCGCATCACCGACCTGCTGTACGCGCCCCTGCCCGCGCTCGGCAGCCTCCTCGGCGCCGTCCCCTCGCACCACATCGTCATGGAGAACATCCTGTACGGCCAGTGCGCGTGCTCGGCGCAGCGCCAGCGCGACTGGGAGACGTACGACCTCAAGCCCGCCGACTACTTCTTCCCCGAGCGGGACGTCGCGGGCGGGCACCTCGCGCCGGAGCGCGTGAAGGAGCGGCTGATTGACACGTTTCCGGATAAGGTGCGGGTTGGGGTGGACGAGAAGGAGGCGCTGGTGTACGCGCTCACGCAGGACACGAAGGTCTTGCACGAGGCGAATGCGGTGGATTACAGTTTGTTTCTGGTGCGGTATCCGTTTCTGCAGGGCGAGGAGGTGCCGCCTCCGCCGGGACGGGTGTCGGCGTGGCGTAATGGGGTGGTGAGTCGGGATGGGAAGTGGGTGTATAGGGCTGTGTTGCTGGATTTTTTCTGTGAGTTCATGTCCCGCTATTGTGTTCTAGGAGGGAGCGAAGCTGATTAGTCAAAGGGTCGAAGGATGCGCTGCAGCCGATGGTCTTGACGGGGCTGATGAATAGCTGGAATTTCTTTCAGCCGGGGAAGGGGGATGGGCCGATGAGTATCACGACGAGTGCGGGCGAGTACCGGGAGAGGTTCCTGAGGATGGTGGGGGAGATTGTTGAGACAGGAGGCACAGGAGAGGTCTGATTGACGGAATTCGATGTTCTTTAGCGAAGATTAATGAGTTCGATACCCCCCTTAAATATATCATATGCTTAAGAAGATTCGTTAAATCATCTCCAACGCCCGCGTATACGCATAACCCCACCGAAAACCCTTCACCAACACACTGCAACACTCAAACCTCCTCATCCCTCCTCTTCCCCTCCCCCTCCGTCCTCTCCCCATCCCCAAAAAGCGGCCGAAACACGCCATCATAGCTCCCCCAAACCCCGCCAAACACCACCGCAAGCAGCGCCACCACCCACGCCGGACTCCTGCCGCGCTCGTCCTTAAACCGCTCCTGCAGCTGAAACAGCACCGCCAGCACCGGCATCCACGTGCCCAGAAACACCAACCTGCCCACCTCCTGCCGCCGGCTCGTCACTCTGTACGCTCGAATCCCGCGCAAGTAGTCCAGATACTCGGCCGGCAGGCCGCGCTCGCTCGCGCCGTCGGTGACGAGCTTCAGGTAGCGCGCCGAGGGCTGCGCGTACGCCGGGTCCGGGCGGAAGAGGCGGCTGTTATCTGTGGAGGAGGAGGAGGAGGGATCGTCGGGCGCGGGCGCGAAGAGCGTGTGGGCGCGGAAGGGCGGCGAGGCGGGCGCCGCGGGGACGGTGCGGCAGGCGGCGGGGAGCGCGTGGCAGGCCACGACGATGTCGTGGTAGCCGGCGCCGCCGCCCTCGGTGGCGATGATGTGGGCGTAGTCGGCGCGCGAGACCTCGTAGACGGTGCCGACGAGGCCCTTGTGCCAGCGGTCTTTGTGGTAGTCCGCGGTGGTGGTGGTGGTGGTGGTCGGGGGGCTTGTGGGGTCGCGGCGCGCCGTGTTGGCGAAGCAGGGCTCGTTGTAGGGGATGCCGGGGAGGTCGAAGGTTAGGCGGAGGGAGGGCTAAAGGGGGGGGAGGTTAGGAAAGGGGGGGGGGTTGGTGGAATGGGGGAGGGGGAGAGCGTACGACTAGGACGTTGATTTGGGAGAGGGGTTTTATGCCGCGTCGTCCGAGGAAGGTTTCGTCGCAGAGGTTAGAGCCGTAGGCTAGGTATAGGACTGTTGTTCTTTTTTCATTCTTTTCTAGTATATTCTGGGATGTGAAGTCGTCGAGGTTATAGGGCTGCTCCGTCAAGGAGCTGTCCAGGCGGTCTTGGGACGGAAGCGGGAGCTTCGACGACGGCGAGAAAGCATGCTGAGGACGGCGTTGGGAGTACTGGTATTCATTGTAGAGGTTTTGAAGCACCGCATACTTCTGAGAGGACGTTGAATTGGGTGCTCGTCGGTCGAGGTCCGAGGTGGTATGTGCTTGTGCTTCCGGGCGTGATGACATGGTTGTCTTACGTGCTCGAGATGTCTCCCCACCAAGGGTAAGATCTATTGGATGCTCTAGAAATAAGCTATATCTTGGTATTTAGATGCCTGATGTGTGTAAGAATATGCGTATATGGATTTATGTTGTAGAAGGGGTCAACGAGTCTCTAAATGCGGAGAAATGCACTACTAGTTACATGCTATCAAGACCCTGATTGCTCATCCACGGAGGTCCCCTCATCCGACACATTTCAGCATAGGCGCGTACATTTCAGCATAGTATTTGCTTCTTCGCGCCTGGCAGGGTTCAGAAAGTCGAGCCTTTAAGATATTGTCCATTCGATCATGTAGAGATCAGTTTAAAAGGCCAAAAGTAACGGCGCCATCGTGGTAGCATCATTCGAAGACGATGGGGCAACTGCCTTTTGGGAAGCTGAACCTCTACAACTCTCACGAGGGGGTTAGCGCGATAATGTTCATCCGCTCCCTATTCGTAGTACTTCAACCCTACACGGACGTGCGGGCTGTAAACAGGGAGTTCAGGGAATGGGTTAGGATTTACGGAAGGGTTGCTGGGATGTCAATTCGACCCATATAGGAAGTCTTTTTCAAGCTTCATCAATCGCCTTTACGGGCTTTCATTCACTCCCTTCCCATCTCATTCCCTTCTCCCAACTTTTTCCTACTCCAGATACGAGTATGGGAAAGGCTGTGTACCTGTTACCACCGCCTGTTAATGTCTATGTTGATGCCCTGAGAGCAAGACGGGGCTGGGTGGTAGCGGATCTGAGCATAGGAAAGAGTTCATGGATGCATCCCTGACTTCATAACAGCATAGCCATTCCCCATTAGTCTAGAAGAATACCAACTCGCCTCCGCCTCTACCAATGCACAATCTCCCTCATCCCACCATCGACTCATCCATTCATAAAAGCCATGCACGCATCCAACCATAACCCTCCCTACCCAATACTCCTACAAACACCACCCCTTCCCCTAACCCCCTAACCCCTCACTCATCCTCCGCCTCAACCCTCACAAGCACCTCCTCCAAAAACCCCTCCAAAAACCCCACCACCTCGCCCCCCATCCCCACCGGCGCCGCCTCATCCCACGCATCAATCTCGCGCATGACCCTCGCCGCCTTCGCAACCAGCCTCTTCACGCTCTCATGCGCCTCGGCCCGCTTCCGCGCCAGCTTCTCCTCCCGCTCGCTCAGCGCCCCCCGCTGCTCGCGCTCCGCCTCCTTCTTGACCTGCTGGCTCAAGTTCCACGTGCGGCGTGCGAGCGCGGCTTCGAGGGCGGGGATGACGACGCCGTTGAGGGCCGTGATCTCGGGGCTCGTGCTCGAGGTTGTGCTGGTGCTTTCGCGGCTGTTGGGGTTGGTGGCGGTGAGGATGGAGTTGCGAGCCGAGGCGTCGGCGCGTTGTTGGGGGGTGCCCATGCTCTTGATGCGGTTGGAGCCGCCGGAAAGGCGCATGCGAGGGGTGCGGTTGGGGGTTTCTAGACTCAGCTCGATGCCGGGTGGATTCAGACTGCTTCTCGGCGACGACAGTCGTGAGGGAGATTGGAGGTGTGCTGGGAGCTGAGGCTGGATAGGGAGTTGGTGATGCGGTGGGACTGGCGGCTGCTGTAGTACAGAGCTGCCATCCACGTCTAGCCCCATACCACCACGCAAGTGCAGTCCAGGGGGTGGAGGCGGCGAGAAAGTAGGGAGAGGTTGCTGTCCTAGGACTGGTAGGGGTTTCTCTGATGCCTTGACCGCAGTCTGCGCACTGGAGCCAGAGTTAGCTGCGTCTGTCCGAGAGTTGCGGCTTTGGCCCTTGAAGGGCGGTATTGGCGGCAGACTGAATGGGCTAGAGAGCAAACTTGGCTTTGGCTTTTGTCTCTCTGCGGTCTGTGGCGCGACAGGTGAGTTTATATCCAGCGATGCCATGTCCGCCGCTATGGCTTGCTGAATATAGTCGTCAAACTCTAAATTTAAGGGGTTGCTAGAATGTGTAGGTGGCAGCGGTTTCTGCGGCGTCTGCGGATTGAAAGACTGCGATGCACGAGGAGGCGAGTGCTGTGGCGGTGGAGGAGGATTGCGCTTCTTCTCTGGTGACAGTGGAAGCGGTACCCTCGCTGCCCCGCCAGGCGACAGTGGTGTCGTGGGTGTGCTTGCTAGTCTCTTGGTCGGGGATGGTGGCAATTGTGGTGGACTCGATGCCCGTATGGTGCCTGTAGGTGTAAACGCGTTCTCAGACCCCCTGTCCGATTCAACCGGTTTTCGAGTTGGTGACTGGGGTAAAGGGTCGGACGAGTAAGTCTTCCTCGCATTCTGAGCTGCCTCGTTCATGGCTTGAAGTTGTCCTCCCCGAGTGCCTCCTGCTGGCCGGACGGTGCCGAAGTCCCAGAGGTCATCCTGAGCAGGAGCTCGCTTCTGAGGGGCGTTCTGCTCCAGCTCATCCTCCTCTTCTTCGGCTGAGTCTTTGCCATGCCGTGCATACCACCTCTCGTTCCGCTCAATCAGCTCCGTGAGATAGGTGTTTTTCTTTGCTTTCCGAATGAATGGATGCTTCAAGAGCTCTTTCGCGGACGGCCGCTCCCGTGGTTCTTTCTTCAAACACGCCTCGACGAAGTCTTTAAAAGGTTTGCTGAAGTTGCCCTCTAGCGTTGGTGGAGGATTCTTCGGGATGAGAAAAAGCACTTTCATAGGATGGATGTCCGAGTATGGCGGTTCGCCCATTGCGAGCTCAAGCGCTGTGATACCGAGTGACCATATGTCTGCCTTGTGATCATAGCCAGACTGCTTGATAACTTCTGGCGCCATCCAAAAAGGGGTTCCCACAAAGGTATTTTTCTTGGTCATCGTAGCAGAGAGCTGGCCCGAGACGCCGAAATCCGCGAGTTTGACCTGGCCATTGGAGCCCAGAAGGATGTTTGCCGCTGCTCAAGTTAGCTTCTCGTATTCCCTTGTAAACTTTACGGTTTGTGAACATACCCTTGATATCCCGATGCAGCTTATTATCTGCATGCAGATACTCCAGCCCCATCAACAACTCCCTTAGTATGATAGTAATATACTCCTCCGGTATAACCCCCGGCTTCAGCAGATCCCCACAGCTCCCACCAGAACAGAACTCCATGATGATCCATAGGTCCGACCCTTTCAGAAACGAGCCGAAGTACTTCGTGACGTAGGGTGAATGCAGCTCGGAGAGGATAGCGATTTCCTGGATGATGTCGTCGACTTCGTCTTCAGCGTTTTCGACGTCGATGACTTTGATGGCGACGGAGGCACCGGTGCGTTTGTCTACTCTGGTGTGTCTTAGCCTCTGCACAGCAATAACCACATCATCCCCAAGTCGGGGTTTCTGGGTAGTATCTGGAAGTGGAACAGCAGCAAACTTACCCTTTATAAACCTTTCCAAAGCTCCCACCACCTGTTCACAATCGTCAGTGCGCATGTCCTCTCCAACAGCTTCTCCTAGACATCTCTTACCAATACATGCCTGCTTCGTATACAGCGTCTCCGGGTCCACCGCTCCATTCATGAACTCAGTCGCCATATCCGCAGAACAACGCCGGATCCAGCTCCGAGCTCTCGAGTATGTAGGCGGGCAGTGTGGTCAAGAAATTAGTCGGTACTGTGGGTATCCAATGTGCGGTGGTGATAGCTTGGTAGCCGGCGAAGACGAAGGTTGGTAGCGGAGGGAGGAAGCTGCGGCACTCGGCGAAGGCCAAAGCCCAGGGCGGCCCAAGGATTCCAAAGGCCCAATACACGCGGTGAATGTGTCGGCGAAGCTATCCGTGTAGCGGGCGGGTTCCTGCAGAGCGATTCCCGTCAGCATTCGTAGCTCTCGTCTCAACCCACGTCAGGCATTGCCGCCGGCGCGTCACTCACCAACAAGCCCACAGCGGGTGCAAAAGCTCCAATTCACTGTCCTCGCCTCTCAGCAGATCCAATCGACGCGGTAGACAGGTCCAGAAGCGCGTAGCCTCAGTCGTGGAGACGGAGTCGTTCGCGGGGGGCGTAAACAGCGGCGGTCAACTTCCGTATGGCGGGCCCGCCTGTACTTAGTGAAGGCCGCAGCAGCCTTCAATCCGTTTTGTCGAGAGGGTTACATGGGGAGAACAGAAGAATGAAAAGGCAAAGGCAACGAGGCTCGGTGCGCAGCGGAGCCTGTTTACTCTCGTTGTCATGGATGTTGCTGGCATGCATGGTCCGTTTCGAGGTCGCGGCCGGGGGGTGCCTCCTTCTGGCGATGCGGCGGCCTCCTTCCTCACTGGTCGAGCAGCGACGAAACGCGCTTGCTCGACCTCTCAGAACGGAAGGAAGCATTTCAGATCAATTGGGCAGTTGTAATGCCTTGTTGGCGTTGCACAAGAGCTCGCCGTTTCAAAATCCCCAATTTCACGCGCATTGATTCGTCCAGCCTTCTCCGCAATTCACGGATTCTGATTGGCCGAATTGAGTTCCATGTGTATAATTGCTGCCCAAATAAGAGCATCCTCAAGTCCCTATCATAAACGCAGACCTAGATGGATGGTCGTAATCATATATATTGACAAGAAGAAGTAGATAGTTTCAGCTCGGAAACACCATCTCAATCTCGCGCACGAAGGGAAGCTGTCGTAGACGCAAAAGCACGGGTATCGTCGATTTTCGCTCGCTCTCCTGCACTGCAGTGCCACGCTTGTTTTCGCTTCATTCTCCCCGATATCCATATCCAATGAGCTGAACCTTTCAAATACGCCGCCGAACTTGCTTACCTGAATAATTTCCCCCCGCTAGAATGATACAACACGAATACCTTCCGCGCTAACAGGATAACGTCCTAGTGTCTGTCTGGGACAAGGGAGGGAGGTGAGAGTAGTCGAGCCAGAGATCACGAACATACCAACCGAAACATGCTATCCAAGATAAGGAAAGGCAAAGAAACCTCGGATTAGAATGAAGAATTACCGCCTCTGCACGACCTCAGGCGTCACTTCGCTCTCATCCTCCTCTTCCACAGGCGCGGGCGTCCTCCTCTCATGCCTCCGCTCCGGCCTCCTTCTCCGACTAAAGCTGATATTGCTCGCCGAATCGTCCGGCGCAATCTCACTCCTCCAGTCATCTATCCCATCATCCGTCTCACTCTCCCAGCCGCCCCATCCAGCCGCAGACGCCGGCGTGCCGAGCCTGACCTCGATGCCGTCAGTCATGGAGCCACGGCGCGCCTGCGCCGCCATGGCGAGACCAGCGCTGCGCTCACGGAGGTTGCGCCTAACCGTCTCGGCTTTGCAATGGAGGGCCTCAAACGCGTTTTCGAGAGTTTCCATGCCGAGGTAGATCTCGCGCTCCACTTCGGCAAGGACAGCGATTTCGGTTTCTTCGTCCATTTGGACGGGTGCCCCGAAGGAGGATGCAGCTGGCGTTCCCGTCATGTCGCGATTTGGGCTGAATGGAGTGGGGCCGCGGGATGGGCCACGAGAAGGTATGCCGGCTACACTGAATGGTGTGGTGGTTCGAGAAAGGGGTGTCGGGCCTCTCGAAGGGCCTCGTGACATTGGAGTCCCGAAGGATGGAAACGCGTTCTCTGCACCGGACCATAAGAAGCCGTCAAATCGTCCTGACACTAGAATCTCCCATTCACCGGCACTGACAGCAGCCAAAGTAGCCAAGACACCATGGATCTCCGGATTTTTGAGGAGGTACATGGTGCATTCGGGATCCCGGGGAGGCCTCTCTAAGCGATAGAGTCTCTGAAGAGCAAGCGACGTCTTCGCCAGTACTTCAGTACTGACCTTTGCTAACGGAGTCTGCGCCCGTGATGCGGGCAATGTTGACATTCCCTTGTAGAGAGCCGTGAACAATGGTCGTTTCTGGGGCTCGAGATGTGTGAGCATCGCAAAAAGCAATGTTTCATCATCTACTTCTTGTGGCGGGCTCGCAGCTTCCTCGGGTTGTGCTGAAAGCCACTTCTGGACTGCCGTCTTCGTCTTCTTGCTTTGCCGCACATAGTGCTCCCGGTACTCTTCTGGTACGTCAATATCCAATTTTTGCATTGGCGCCTCCTGTTCCATATCGGCGATACCTAGTCCAGAAGCTGCAATCGAAAAAGGGGGCCAGGGAGGTAGTTCTCGGCGTCCAGACACATACTCCAGAATCTCGCCCCAGCTAACACCAGTCTCCTCGTCCGTTGGGGCCTGCATTGCCAACGGCAGGCACATTATGCATTGACAGCTTTCTGAGGATATGTTACGAGCAAACACAGCCTCAAGCCGGTCCAGTAGCCTACGTGCTACTGAACGATAGCCGGTGGCGACAGCGATTGACCCATGCTTCGAAATAACTTGATTGTAGCTTTCTAACAAATTTTGGAAGGGGGCAAATATACTTCGAACATCGGTGTTTTGTGATGCTGGTACTCTGGGCGAGGTGTACTGCTGATACGCTGATACCGGCGACGAGGTAGCGACGGCCGATAGTAGACTCCGGGGAACTGGATGTGGCAGACCACCATGCTGTAGCAGGTAGTCGACTCGCGGCGCATCTGCGTTCATTACTGGAGGAGGTGGTGGCGGGGGCGGTGTGAGTGGGGAGTCCATGTACATGGAATCTACGGACTGAGGTCTAGACAGAGGGTCGTTGAATATCTCTATCATCGGATTAGTCTTCTCGGTGGTGCCATATGGGAAATCTGCGTCTCTCGGCGTTGGGGTTCGTGGTGACGAATCGCCTACTGATGGGGACGATTCTGTAGTCGATAGAGGGGTGGGCCGAGAGGGAGCCCTCTGAGTAGGCGCGATTGACGTGGCATCGGAGTCTGTAGACTGAGTGACGACAGAAACACTGTGCGATCCAGCAGATGCGGTCCGGCCTGGTGGTCTCGTATTTGGACTGATAGGTCTTGCAGCAGGTGGTGCTAATTGTGCTGCGTTATCCTGTTTGATTGTGCTTGTCCTCGACCGTTCCGTAGTGGACGTTATGTCCGTTGCATCATCCGTCTCTGTGCTCTGCCGTAGGCTTGACCTGGACGCCGAGAACTTCGGGCCCGATCCTGGAGTCAGTCGGGATGAGCTATCAGCGCTCCTTCTGCCGCTCTCCGGATCATGATGTCCTGTATGCGCAGCCATTCGTATGCTACTCCCACTCCCAGGCCGCCTCAGTTCTGGACCAGCGTCCGTTGCGGTGAGGGGAGGGCTCGGTGGTGCCCTGTTCGGAGCTGGTGGCTGTGTCTCTTCCCGTTCGTCCTTATCTTGGGCATCTTGGCTGAGGTCGGTAGGGTTTGGCGTAAATGGAGACTTGCGGGGGTCGGCAACGTTCTCTTTGCTGTGGACCGCTTCCTTGGAGTGCTCCTTGCTGAAGGAAGGGTACGGTAAGCTCGTCTTGGATCCGTACGGTGAGGAGAGGGCTTCCCGCCTCTCCATTTCAGGTACAATAGACATCTTGCGCGAGGAGTGGGAGGTACGAGAGGCCGATTTGCGGGTGCGCTCGCGGGTAGGATTGTCGGGATCTTTGGAGGTCTTCTTTCGGCGCCGGGGCTCTTCGCCGTCGCGATCTTTCTCCTTGGAAGAGCTGGATGAAGCCTTCTTGCGTCGCCGGGGCTCTAGTATGCTGGACATGTCTTCGCCACAGAGAGAGAGAGGGCCCGGTGTTACCAGGTATGGTGGTGGAATTTGGATCGTTGTAGCGCGCTTAGCCGGCGTAGATCGGTTGGGCTGGGCGGTGACAGGCCTATCAGCGTGGCCAGCGTCCAGGCATGGCGGTGGCACAGTTTTTGGGTCGGAAGGTGAGTGTAGAGAGTGTAGAGCGCGGGCGGCTGGCTATTCTGCGGCCTTCTGACGTGGACGTTGGTGTTGAGGGATGCCCTGTCGGCCCACCGATTTGCTAAGAATCATCCGTGCCCAGACGTGACATCTCACCCACTGTATATCACTTCATCACTGCTTCACGACACCAAACCTATACCTGTACACTTCTCGTCAAGTCGCTCATTCTTCGGGTACGGTAGTTTCAAACATGTCTTCGGGACGGACAGAAAAGACACGGCGCAGCTCCCAACACTCTGGGCTCAGCATACTTCAATGATTGGGCAGCCACACTGACACCGCGCCGCAGTGATGCATTAACGGCTGCAAGCTAGCAAGTCCAAGGCGGTTAGAGAAGCTCCCGGTGTGTGTGCTAAATTTAAATGCCCCGTGCCAATGGCAATGGAGGTTTACGTCGGCATTTGTCTCATTCAGCTTTTGAGTTTGCACACCGAGGTTTTGTATATAGTTATAGTGAACTCACTGGTTCGGGGTATCTCAGCTATCCTTCCTATAGTTACATCTACGGAGCCCTCCAATGGTTACGCTCCGAAACTCATCTCAATGCCCAAGCAAGTAATCATCTTCATCACTACCCAACACTTCCTACCCATACCAGCGCCACTATCTGTGCGAAGGAACTCCGTGAGAATTAGTGACTGGACTAGAGCTCGGGCACGGGCTCATCATCTCCCTCACACAACGACCATTCAACGCGGCTCGATCATATCATGGCTATGCTGACTGGTAGACCGTTTGCCATCGCTGCGTTGGAGGACCACTCACCAATCCGGCCAGTGTGCTAGTTGATGGGCCGGCCAAAAGGCCCTCCTCCTGGCGCGGCCTCTTGCGGCAGAATTTCAAATGGTACGTAAAGCCGCTTCCTTTTGCGAACGTGTCCTTGCACAAGTCGCACTGGACCTTCTGTGTACCATTCTCGGCCATATAGATCATATGCTGTCGCCCTTCCTGGTTGATGAATAATCCTTTATTTCTAGAGACGTAGTCCTCACTAGTCACTTTGCGTGACCTCAAGTTGGGTGCGGCTTGGTACGGCGAAGAGGAGGCATCGCTCTGGCTATCACGCCCGTTGTTCGAGCTCAGGGACTGACGATGGGAGTCTGTTGCCAGCTTCCTATGTTGCGACTTAGAGCGAGATTTCATTGGCGCTGATTTGGTTGCTAACCTTTAACTATGGTTAGAATAAATCTCATAACAGAGTTGGCCACGAGCTGCCCACCTCACATGATCCGTCGAGGCCGGCTTTATCTCTCCCGTCACGTGATTCAAATCCAGTCCTTTCCGAAGCCATCGCCACTTTAGATACGCGTCTAGGTCGGCGTGTCGAGGGAGAACTTTCTGCCAATCGTCGCAAAAAAATATCCGGAAGCAATCTCGAGCATAGCCCGAAACCCAATCCCCCCAAAAGGAAGTTTCCTTGTCGCTGTCGTGGATTTTGAAGTCCATGTCCTCTTGGTACACCCTACCCAAAAATCGTTCCCACTTCTCCTCACCTGGATAAGCACGTGTCTCAAGGGCGGGCCTCAATTCATCGCTGATCCAAACCTTGGCTAATGCTGCTAAGGTTTTTGCACGATCAGCTCCACGAGGAAGACATTTAAGTAGCTCCACAAGTTCGCCACGTTCGGTCCAGCCCGAGGAGCGCACCGCAGGACCCAGATTTGCAATCGCAAAATCAGTAGGTCGTGGGAACTTTTTCACTACGATGTTCACCACGTGGCAGGCCGTGGACTCTGGGTCTCTCACAGGGAGATCCCAAGCTATTACAGCCGCAACAAGGACCTGGAAAGGGTCACTGCTTAATTCCTCGTATATAAGGCCAAATTTTTCCAATGATAAGGCCGGGATTTGAACGGCCGGTCTTACGGCATTTGAAGCCAAGGAGTCCTGATCGGACTTGATTGCTGATTTGGGCTTTTGTTTCGGAACCCATGTAGAATATGAAGAATTAGTACTGTAGGCCGCATCTATTTCCATATCCGTTTTCGTGTCCATGTATCTAGACGAGTGTGACAGACGAGATCTTATTTTGCCGTTTCGTGGCATGACATGCTTTTCAGCTACACAATCATTTGAGTTTGAGGTTGTGTTCCAGAGTGCCAAGCCAGTCACTAGCTCCTGCATGGTCGTAGGAGGCCCAGATTGGGTCTCTTCTTGGTGATTCGGAGGCGGTATGGAGCAACTTGTCCGCTTTGGATCTAGGCTTAAACTCTTTGGTCGCTGCTCGGCCCAGTCATCAGGCGCGGCTTTTCTTTGGAGGTTCTGGGAGTTCAGGTCTTCATTTTCGGTGCCTATGGGTGCGGAAGGGCAAGGGCACATAGGAGAGTCATCTCCCGGTGAAGATGATACATATTCTCCAATGCCTTCTATAGCTGTAGTAATGGGACTAGCCGGGGGATTGTTTCCTGCAGAAATGGTGGTTTCACCTACAGCGGTGGACACGATCTGAGAAGGCATTGCGCTAGCTCGGGAAGTTGGGTTCGCATGAGAGGGTTCGACAACCTCCAAGTAATCTTCATCACTTGTCTCAGACAACTCTTCCTCAAATGCCTCATAGTAGTCTTCCGGTTGGCGATAGGGCTCTAAGTCTTCAGAAGACGTCTGTGTTGTAATTTGCCAGCTGTCTGACTCTGGAGTCGCCGGGACACACAGCATATCTCCAGTCTCCTAGTCGAAGCCGCCGAAGAAGGAAGGTTGGTCGGATTGTAGCTCCTCAATCAATGCTTTTGACTCAGGTGTATATGCCAGCATCTCAGAGGCTGGGACAAGGGCGAGATTGTATGATGATGGAGTTCCGACGCCCGAAATTGATGGGGATCGAACATCACCTAACTCTACCGAGAGCTCTCGATCTTTTGGAAAGCTCATGTCCAATTGCGGTGATCGTCCTCGAGTCGACTCGGTGACGGATAGCCCAGCGGGTACAGGTTCAGGTATGATAGGCTGAAAGAAGGCCTCGATTGGGCTCTCGACTTTGGCCACACCGCCTTCCGCTACTTGGGGCGATGGAGCTGCATATGCCACACGCCGGCGCTTGAGGATCCTAGAGGACTCTACTTCCTCATTCTCGCGCTTTAGGCTTGACGGTGATGTTGTTGGTGCGGTGATCGCTGCAATTCCATCATAGCTGATGTAAAAGAGGAACGCAGGTTGCTTGTCCTCCAGAGACGGTTTGTTCCGTTTGACTTGGTCGATCATTCCGAGTTTGCCCTCATGCGTCAAGCGGCTCAAGAAATACTCCTTTTCCATACCGGCTCCAAACACGTGCCAAAGGAAATCGTCAACTGTAGGGGACTGCTCTTCAGTCACATCGGCTGTGTCTCGATTCGCAGCATCATCCTTCGTGGCCTGAGTTACCAAAGACTTCCTCTTGACTCGCTCTTCTTTCCTTGCCTTCTTCGCGGCCTTCTTCTCGGCCTTCGCGAGTTTCCTCTTTCCCCTATCATCGGCCTTTCTTGCCTTATCTTCACGTTCCCTCTTTGCCTCTTGAAGCTTCTTATCCTCCCGAAGCTTCTTAGCCTCCTCAAGCTTCCTAGAGTCCTCAAGCTTCTTAGCCTTCTCCATCTCTTTCTCAGCCGCCTCCGCTCTCCACATGTCAGCAAAGCGCTCCTTGCGCACCTCCAAGTCCTGATTGAATATCCACTTCCGAAACTTCCTCAAACGGAACCCCTCAGAATTCGCATATTTGTGAAGCTTCCCAATGTTATCATCGGTAAGAGCATACTCTCTGTCGAGAGCACTCCGCATTTGGTTGAAGAGGCTCTTGATCTTGTCCGGGTCCTCCTTCGCAAGCTCTTCGAGTTGTAACCGATATGCTTTCCTGTCGCCTTCTGGTTTGTAAAAATTGTACAGGTCTCGCCGATGTTTCGTGTTCAGGGCATAATGCCATGGAAGCAGATCCCTAGTCCGTTGGAATGTCGGGTCAGGCTTAATTTTGAGCCGTCGTCGCTGGTCCTTGCCGTCGCTGCAAGGCCGCGTGCGTGGCATGAAGATTCTGGAGACTACTCGAAGCGTCTGCCGATGGAAAACTCGTCAGCTCATTATGACCGCCAATTGACCTCGGAGAAAGGGTGCGAGGGCGAAGGAGGGAAGCAATGCATACGTGAAGCCGTCTGTCGTGTCGCGATGAGCTCAGCCCACAAGCTCACAGGTGGAGCGATGTAATTGCAAAAGCAGGACACCGGGGTGAAGGCGGTGCGTGTACGCCAGAGTGGGACAGCTCTGGCTCGAGGGGAGAGGCATTGGAGGGTGGCGGGCGGGGTTGATGTACGGCGTTGAAAACCAAATCGCGATGATGCCGTGGAACGGGAAGTGGCACGGGCTGTGACTAGCGTGTTGAGGGGGGTGGGTTAGTGCGAGATCCGACGAGATGAGTCTTTACCACCACCACCTCATCTCATCACTGAGCATCCACAACTTACAAAAAAATAGCCCATGAACTCTAGCTTCGTTGTCACAGACGCTAGGATGGCAATAATCCAAGCTGAAGTGGCCAGAGAATCGTCTATTTCGTACCACAGCACTAAAGCTGCAGCTACCCACTTGAAGCTAATAAGCATGTCTATGTCGAAGACGAGCGTGCTGGGCGCGGCGAGCTGCATCCGTCACACCATAGTCCAAATTACTTGTTCGTCTAGAGTTTCCCGAGAACATACGCGAAGATATGACAAGTCTCAATAAAAAGCTCAAGGTTACTTCATGCTGAGCAGGGCAATCTTCGTGAGCTCTGTACTCAATGTGAAATCAGTGCTGGGTTGTATACTACAGTCGCACCTCACTATGATTTAGTGAGGGTATGGATTGTATGTATGTACTACGGATACGATCTGCATGAAGGAAAATTGGGCATTCCGCTCTCTCTATCAGGTTGGTGATAGCTGCTGAACGGTAATCTATTCAAGCTTGGGGCCCAGTAGAGACCCATTCAAGAAAGACGTTTTAGACCAGCAGCATATGGCCCGGCTCTCCTAGACCTGAATATCTGTACAAAGGCAGTGCCTGAGCGAGAACCTACGTTGGTTTACTAAGAATTAGATTTCCCCTGCATGCTGCTAGGTGGTAGAAACCAAAGACCCTAGCGTCGTGAAAATTACTCCAAGTATTCCGTAGTATAGTTGTTTCGCGTGTATTGCAACCATTTTCGGTCCTACTTCTCTTACTCTACACATCGCCTCTACATAAATCCCTTCTACCATCCAATCGCCATTTCTTCCGGTTCGATTTGGGCATCGCTGTAGCAGTCGGATAAGCCCATCAGCTCCTACAAGGGGGTAACATGAGCGGGCCAGCAGCGCTCCCTGCTAGCGCTGGGGCTGCTTTAGCCGTATGAAGCATAGCTGTTCGTATTACAAATATGTAGAATCAACCAGAATAGCTAGATCATCATATAAAACAACAAGAGATCCTTGTATCTTGTATCCTAAAAATGCCGAATCTTGTACGCCGGAACCGTGGCCACCATCCCCCTCCTCTGCTTTGTTATCCCGTCCTTCGACAGCCAGGAACACGGCTCTCTGTTCGCGAGCGTAATATTGCGTATACCCTTAAGCACTATGCTGGTTGGACTGATGAGAAGATTAGCAGCTCTCTTGGTGTCTCTCGCACTGCACTATCTGCCTCTCTCCAAAAGGATACTTGGACTCCTCAAAAGCAGAGGGGAAGGAAGCCAAATATCAATACCCCATCACGAAAGCGCCTTATTGCACGAGCAAAACAAGATCGTTGGCATCGACAGAAATCCTTTAAGGAGATTGCATTTCTTGAAGGAATCTCTGCCTGCAAGCGATCCTTATACAAGGCCTTTGAAAAGGAGGGCTATTTCCGGCGTGTTGCAACAGAGAAGCCACTTATCACGCCTAAACAGCGAGAGGCCCGTCTTAAATGGGCCTATTCTTATCTAGAATAGACTCCTAAGATGTGGGCAGCAGTAATTTAGACAGATAAGGCGTCTATTTAAACTGGAGGAGGCCAAATCTTTGTTACTTAATGCGCAGAGGAGAAATATAATATTGACTGCTGTGTCCCTAAATTTAGGGGGTATTCAAGCTGGATAATCCATAGCAGCATCTCCCATGGGAATAAGGGGCCTCTTGTTATTTTTGAAAAGGATTAGTCGATTAAGTTAGGGTATAAAAGGAAGATAATAAATGGCGATGTCTACCGGACATATATATGCCCCAATATCAAGAAATTCGCATGGGAATTATGGCAAACACTGCATTACCAGCCTATTCTTGTAGAGGATAATGCCTCTATTCACTCAGCCAAAGCAACCCGCATAGCCTGGGAGCAAAATGGCATGCTTGTAATGGAATGGCCGGCGAATTCCCCTGATTTGAATCCAATTAAGAATGTCTGGAGGCTATTGAAGGGGAGAATACAACGCCGGTTCCCTACAACAAAGGAGGAAGTAAGGCAGTATGCTGAGGAGGAATAGGAGAAGCTCGAGCCCGAAGAATTCGAGAAGTATACAGGCAATATAAGGGAGCGCTGCCTTGCTGTAATTGCTGCAGATGGAGGTCCAACAAAGTATTAGTTACTAAATAAGCACAGGTTATTACGTGGCAAATAGAGGTGGCAATAAGCGCTAGCGTGTGTGTATATATATGTGTGTGTGTGTTCTATTATAGCCATGCACCCTATAGGTATAGGCCGTTACAAAGCGCCAGCTATATATATTTATCCTTAATCTGTCTGCTCTAATTTAGAAGCCAACTATAAGACCTGCTCGTCCGATACCTAACTCCATGCTTAACAAAGGAAAGTAAAAGAAAGTAATACACTACCGTATAGAGCAAGCTGCCTGGCTTGTCGAGGCCTTGCGTCCGCAGGGCATTTCCGGCGTCGTGCGCCTCTTAATCGGCAGCGCACTGGCCGAGGCGCGTTTATAGACAGCTTATCGTTCTACGCTTATAAGGTAGAAAAGGGCATCCTTAGCTGGCCTCTCTCCTCTGCCTCCTCTTTGTCTCTACTTTCTTTATCTTATACTTTTGGTTGCAACCGCCTTATACTCTTTGCAAATTCTATTATTACCCTAACTACTTCTATATCTGGCTTCTAGTACTTAATTAGTCTATTAATACTCTGCCCGCCCTTTTATCTACTCGAGTACCCTTCTAGTGCGTATAATAGCTCTCTAAATTGCTGTCTATACTGCTATTATAGCTTTGCTCTTTACTGCCTCTATCGCCTGCATAAAAAGAGAAAGTATGCTATTAATTCTATGCACCCGCAATTACACGCCGCTGTGTCTGTTGCCTTAATTTTGTATAGATACTTATTAAGGAACATTTTACCCGTCCGCAGCTGCGTAAGGATAGCCGCTTCGGTGCTATTTAGCTGCCGGTATATTTCTGCCGACTTGCCTAGGTGGAACGCTGCATCTATCTTCCGCGTGAACTTTCCCATTTCTGCCCACTTTAGTAGGGGCGGTCCTGCTATTACGTTAGCTCTTTTTAATGCTAGCCGTGTTAGATACCACAGTTTACTATTGCGCTGCAGTAGCTGCTCGCTCTCTTCTTTTATTACTGCCTTTACCAGTTTATTAGCCCGCTTATTTCCCTTAATCCCCGCATGTCCTGGGATTTAATACAGCGTAATATTAGTTATCTATAGTTTCTTAATAATCTCTGCTATAACACCTTAACACGCGCTGGCTCGCCAACTGCGCACTAATAGCAGCACCGACTGCGCGTTAGAAAAGATGCGGATGCTCGATGCTGGTATAGGCTGGCCGTTACTATTAAGCGCTACGCAAGATAGGCCCTACAGCTAGTTAGCGGCTTTACTAATTGCTAATAGTTTAGTAAAGTGCGCGTCCGCCTGCTTAGACCTGGCTACCGTCTTTAAAATACACACTTGCAATAACCTGGCAAATACCCTAATACCTGCCCTGCTATTTTATACTAATATATCTATATATATATCTACTTATCCTGGCTAGTAGTTCTTAGTAACAGCTTGCGCCCGCTTTTTATCCTTATATATTACCACCTTAGGCCGAGCTACCTATAGCAGGCATATATATAGCTTAACCTCTAGCACTATATCTATCTAAACTTCTATATATATTTCTGCCACTTTTATAAGTAGCAATTAATGCTTTATATATAGTTATTATTATTTAAGCATCTAGTAGAAATATAACGGGCCCAGCTTATAGATTAATACCTAGAATATAATTATCTACTTCCGCAGTCTCTATTCTATAGGGAGCAGACCTGCCTCTACCTTTACTACTAATAGAGCAATAGTATAGAATCCTCTAATTACTGCCTGCGCTGTAATTTTCTGCAACTATAGTAGGAGCTGCTTTATATTATATATTATAATCGGGTACTATACTAGTAATGCGTAGTCCGCCACCGGTAGCACTATACTTTGCGCTAGCTGCTTAACTACCTTAGGTTATAGTCCCTTTATTCTGCGCAGCACTAGCGCTACTTTTATTACCTTACCTGCTTTATCTATAAAATATACCTTAAATTTTAGTTCCTTATCTAGTGTTATACCTAGGAGCTTAACCTTATTTATAGGTATAATATTCTATTCTTTAAACTATAGCGGCGTTATACTATTCCTACCTACTGCTTTATATTATATAAAATAGATAAAGCTTATTTTAGCAGCTTTAAACTAAGCCCTGCTTATATACTTCTACTTCTCTAATATTAGAACTACTTTATCCTAGATAACCTGTATATTTTCCTCTACTAATAGCCCTATAACCTATACTAAGTAGTTATTTATAAATACTATTAAGCTACTATATTATAATATACTCTGCACTAGATCTATATTAAAGAATAGAAATAGGATTAAAGTAAGTATAGATCTTTAGGGGAAACCTGCCTATAGAAGCCTTTATACCTCTATTATTATACTATTAATAAAAATACACGCCTTTTAGTCTATATAAAAGTCCTGCACCTACTATATAATCTTTTCTAAAATCTATTACTACCGCAGTTTTCTAATTTCTAGCTTAGTAGCTATATTATTATACGCTTTCTTAATATTAAATAATACTAGTAATAGTATCTTTTTCCTATACTACGCCTTAAATATATTCTTATAGAAGTATAATAGTGTATATATTATTGCCCTCTGCTTCTATATACTAAAGTATATTTTTAGAAAAAGGTTGTATTCCTCTACTAGGTATACTATTCTTTCGGCTACTAATAACTTAAGCGCCTTACCCAGTATTAGCAATAGTAAAATTAGCCGGTAGTTATTAGCTATTATATAGTCCTTTCTCTTTAGCTTCTATAGTAGTATAATTTTTATAATCTTCTACTTCTTTAGTATTTTTCCTATTTTAAGTAATTTTATAAATAGCTGCGTAATTTTATTACCTAGAACCGGCTATAGCTTTCTCTATACTCTTGCCGGTAGGCTGTTCCTTTCTAGCGCCTTATCTAGGCTTGCCCTAAAAATAGCTGCTTTTATTTTATATTTAGCAATTAGCTTACAGTATAGTTAATTATATATTACTAGCACCTTCTCCTACTTATATAGTATTAGGCTTAGGAAAAACACCTAAAGCAGCTTTTATCTAATCTTATTATCTTCTATAGTAATTCCTTTCTTTTAGCTAGTTTTTTTAATTAGTAGCACTCTAGTAAATAAGCTGCTTACCTGTAAATCTAGGTATTTAGCCGCCTTCTACACGTTATTACTATTATTAAGGAAAGCTTCCTAGTACTATTTCCGGTAGCAACGGATTATTTAGTAGAATAGCCGTTTTGCTCTTATTACTATACTATGCAGCTCTGCGTCCTTTTTTCCCTGCTACTATATTACGTATACTCGGTTTCTCTAGTATATATATAACTTTCTTAGCGCTGTAAGGTTTTTATCCTACCACCGCTTTATATATAGCAACGGCTGCGTTTTTAGGCAGTATACTATTATAACCCGTAATATAAACAACCCGAGCGCAGAGGCACTTATAGAAATAAGTAAGTAGATAAGACTAATTACGCAGAACTAGGTTACGGGACTAAAAAGGTTATATATAGGACGTATAGGGATCCTAGATTCCCCTATAGACTGCTAGTAAATAGAAACGATCTAAAAATAGGATATTACGGGGACAGGGTTATATAATAGCTCGAGAGGCTTAAGAAAGCAAGCTAGGCAAGCGCTTAAGGGGCTTAAAGCTGCGAGCTAAGAGAGTAGCTTAAGGGGCTTAAGGCTGCGAGCTATATAAGTAAAAGGTTTTTTAGGACGGAGCTTTTATATAAAGGGACGCTTCTTTATATAGATAGAAACCTTATATTTAACTTAAAACTTTAATACTACCTATTAGAAGTAATAACCCTATTTTAGACCTTAATTAATTATTACCTTATCTTTTAAAAACTATTGCACCCTAATAATAACTTACCTATACCCTACCTTAGTATAAGATACTTAGAAAGTATAGAAAAAACAACCTATTATACTTTAAACACCGCTATATTAAAGGAGTTATATATAGACAATTAATTAAAATAGCTCTACTAACCTCTTCGGGTAGTATAACTACTAGACTAACCCTAACTATAACTAAGGTAGTAATATATATATAAGCGTTGCTTATATAAATATAAATACTAGAAGAAGCTAGCAATACTAAAAATAAAAAGATTACAGCCCTGCAGGGAAATCTCTAGACTATTTAAGAAAAGCTTACTACTACTAGAGTAGTTAGCTATAGAGGCTATAAAATAAATAAGCCTAAAGAGTTTACTAGGGAGAGAGGAGCTTTATAAGCGTTTATAACGCAGATAAGGCTATACCTGCGTATAAACTAAAGCAACCTTAAATTTAAATTAGATAAGGTCTATATAGCAGCCACCTTTTTAAAAAAAGAAGCGTTTAACTGGTTTAACCTAATACTTATAGACTAGCTCGGCAACGCTAACGCAGATAATCGGAAACTAGAAACTAATATTATATTTAGCAACTATAGATACTTTAAGTTAGTACTCTAGATAACCTTTAGAGACACTAATAAAGAATAGATAGCAGAATAGAAAATAGCAGTTCTAAAGCAGAAGGGCTTAACTAGCTGCTATACTTTAGAATTTATATAAATCGCGTCTAAGCTATTATAGGGAGATAAAGCTCTGCAAGTATAATACTACAGAGGTCTTAAAGAAGATATTAAGAATAAAATTATATAAGGCGAAAGGCCTCTAATACTTTATAAACTTAAGGAAATAGCAATATAAATTAACAGTTAATAGTATAAGCGACGACTAAAACAGGCAGATAAAAAAGGACTTTATTCTTACGCCTAACTAGCTAGACCAAAGCTAAGAATAACTAACCGCGACTATAGAGATTGTATAGAGATTAATATTATAAAACAATATAATAACTAAAGGGGTAAACTAATTACTAATAAAGAAAGGTAAGAAAAAAGGCGCAACAGCGCATGCCTATTATGCGGAGAATAGGGACACTTTATAAATAAGTGCTCTAAGAACACCTAAATAGCAGTAGTTATAATAAAACCGAATATAGACCGCTATAATTCTATATTATAAACCGCGTGTTATAATAATAACTGCTTTACCTATTAGTTAGATAAATAGGCAACAGGGTACTATTTAACGCAAAGGGCGAAGAAACGTACTATTACTATAATAAGGAATAAAGAATATAAAAGCAACTCTATAGACAACTACTACGCAGATATAGAAGTTAAAAGTATAGAAATTAACTACCTATTAGAAACGGATAAGGCGTTCTAGATAATTAAACTATAATTAGAACCCTAAACTAATATACCCGAGCTACAGGATAATAGTAAAACCGAGTTACTAAACACGGAAGCACAGGTTAATAGAGTTATAGCTATATATAAATAAAGCGCAAGAGAAATTCTCGCACGCCTTAATAAAGAACGAGAAGCGCAAGAGGCCGAAAACGCTACAGCGGGCGCAGAGCTAAAGAAACTAGCTAGTTACCAATTCCTAAAAGCTATAGGAAGAGTTACCGAACAACTTATTAAAGAAGAAGGAGAAAAAATAGCTACAGCCGCAGGAATAATAATAACAACAACGCTAACCCTTAACGCAGAAACTTGCGTAAAATTAGATATATTTAAAGGCTTAAGCTGCAATATCTAAATAAAATAGAATAATAAATTACCTATTAAAAATAGTAAGAAGTACTATAATAGTAATAAAAATCGCGAACTAGAAAAGTAGTCTAGCAACAGTAAATTTAGTATAGGGCTAGAGCGAGAACCGCTAGAGCTATATAGAAGGCAAACTAAGATTAAAATCTATAGAGCTTTACACCCTATTAGTAAAACAGGCGTCTATAATAAGGAAAATAAAAGGCTGGATAGAAACCACCTACTTTATAGACAGATATTTTAGGTATTTTATATTAAAAATAAATATAATAAACACGTAATATATAAAAAATATTAAGAATAGTACCTATATTAGATAAGATATTATATTATTATATAACTAGTACTATTTAAGGAAACAGAGCACTATATTATAGGTAAGAAAGACAAACTTATAGAAGTAGCTACTATAGCTGCGGACCCTTAGTACCTAATAGAATATAGAAAAGGTAAAAACTAGCGGATATACTACTAGGACTTATATCTAGTATATTATAAAATAAAACACGCGAACTATTAGCTATAAAAACAGCTAAAAAACAAGCAGGCGCTTAAGCAACAGGACGGCCAGAGTAGCTAAGAATAAGGTTCTACGGAGTAGCTAAAAATAAAGGAATATAAACCGCAACTATTACTACTCTAGTAGGAAAAGCCTATATTATAGAAAAAGAAAGGAACCCGGCAACGCAGCCTAACTCTATTCCTATTTAGAACTATAAATATATAATCCTATCGGTTAAAATTAGTAGGAACCCGGTAAGAGCACTGCTAGACAGTAGCGTGTAAGGAAATTTTATATTCTATAACTTTATTAAAAGAAACCGGATCCCTTAGTAATAAAAAAACAGACTATATAGACTATATATAGTAGATAGCACACCTATATAATACGGTAATAGGCAGGTAACTATAGAAACTTAACCAGGTGTTATATAGATTAAAGAATATAAAAAAACTATTAGTATAGATATAACTAATACAGCGAGATATAATATAATCTTAGGCATACTATAGCTAAAGCAGTATAACCCCTAAGTTAATTAGAAGTCTAGTAAAGTAAGGATTTAATCGGAAAGTAGACTAAAGAGCACCCTGTACTAGAATAAGCCTAAGTAAAAACAAGATATTAATATAGATACCTTAAAAGGTAAAAAGGCCTAAAAAGAAAATAGGGTAGTAAGCTAATAGTAGCCTAGACCCCTAAGCAGCCGGCAGCTAGCTAAGGTAGTAAAAGCACTAGTTATACTAGAAGAATACAATAAATTTAAAGAAATCTTTATAGAAAAGGTTTAGAATATATTACTAAAGTACTAACCTTAGGATTACTATATTCCCCTAGTACTAGGCGAATAACTATAGTTTAGACTAATCTATTTACTAGCCTAGAATAAGCTAGAAGTGCTAGAAAAATACCTGGAAAAGAACCTAAAGTAAGAATTTATTAGACTATTAGAATTGCCCGCAGGTTACCCTGTAATATTTATCCTAAAGGTAAATAGTAAACTACGCCTTTGCGTGGACTATAGATAACTAAACAAAATTATAATTAAAAACTGCTATTTATTACCTTTAATCTCTAAACTTAAAAACTAACTATATAAAGCTAAGTACTTTATAAAGTTAGACCTATATAAAGGATACTATTTAATTTAGATAAAAGAAGGAAAAGAGTAGAAAACGGCTTTTAGAACTTAATACAGACACTTTAAGTATATAGTAATACTATTTAGGCTTACTAACGCGCTAGTAATATTCTAGGTAGTAGTTAACTTAGCGTTAAAAGGCTACCTAAATCGGTTTGTAGTAGTATACCTTAATAATATCTTTATATACTTAGAAACGCTAAGCGAACACAAAATATACGTGCGGAAAGTACTTAAAAAACTTAAGGAATATAATTTTATAGTAAACCTGGATAAGTGTAAGTTCTATAGGTAAAAAGTCGGATTTCTAGGATATATTATTAGTCTAAAACAGATTAAGATAGAAAAAGGTAAGGTGTTTTCTATCTAAGAATAGCTAGAGCCCGTAAATTTAAAGAAACTATAGTTGTTTCTAGGGTTAGCTAATTACTATAGGCAGTTTATTAAGGGCTACTTAAAAATTACAGAGCTACTTATAGAACTTACTAGAAAAGATATTAAATATAGATAGACCCTAGAAGCGCAGGGTGTATTTAATAGGTTAAAAGCACAGTTTACTTTAAAACTAGTATTAGCAATTTTTAACCTATAGAAACCAGTTACTATTAAAAGCAATATATTAGATAAGGTAGTAGGAGCAATACTTAACTAACTAGATAAACGAGGGAAACTGCATCCTATAGTATTCTACTTATAAAAGCTAAGTATAGCTAAGCTAAACTATAATATCTATAATAAAGAACTATTAGCTATAATAAAAGCATTTAAATAGTAGAAAGTTTACCTTAAAGAGGTAGTATATATAGTATAGGTGTATATAGACTATAAAAATCTAATATACTTTACTATAACTAAGGAGTTAAATAGGAGATAGAAAAAATAGTTAGAAAAGCTAGAAACCTTTA
This sequence comes from Mytilinidion resinicola, assembly GCF_010093595.1. Taxonomy (NCBI): domain Eukaryota; kingdom Fungi; phylum Ascomycota; class Dothideomycetes; order Mytilinidiales; family Mytilinidiaceae; genus Mytilinidion; species Mytilinidion resinicola. Next base: position 1,894,693 of record NW_022985445.1, on the reverse strand, counting down.
ATTTTAAGATTATATATTAGAAGAGATCTAAAAATGCTTATATAGACGCACTTAGCAGAAAGCCGAACTATATAGAAGAAGCTAAGAAAACTAGGCAACCTATACTTAAGGAAACTAGTCCGGGAACCTTTAAATTTAACTATATATAAGCAGTAGTTACTTACAGGTCTAAGGATAATAAGTAGTATAAATAAATTAAGGCAGCATAGAAAGTAGATTAAGAAAGCCGGGATTTAGCGGGTTATAACTAGCAAAGCTTGCGCCCAGAACCTATAAACTAAAAACGCAGAAAAATCTAGGACAGTATTATTACCTTATAGGATAAGATATTTATACCTAAGGCCTTATAAAAAGAGCTTATTAAGGAATTCTATAGTACACTAGTGCACAGGCACTAAGGGGTGGAAAAGACACGGGAAAAAATTGCAAGAATATTCTATTTCCCTAGACTTCGGAAATTAACGGAGAGAATTATATATAAATACGAGTGCGTAAAGAATAAGTCGGTATAATATACACTGTACGGACTAATAAAAAGTCCCTCTACACCGGAAAAGGTATAGGAATTTATTATATAGGACTTTATAGTTAAGCTACTATAGTTTATTAAACCTATAATAGGTATAAAGTATAATATAATATTAGTAGTTACGGACCGACTAACTAAATATATATACTTTATCCCTTATTAAAAAGTATTAATAGCAGAGGATCTAGCCTACACTTTTTTAAAGTATATTATTAGCAACTATAGGCTACTCTAGGAAATAATTTTAGATTAAGATAAGCTCTTTATATTAAAATTCTGGCAGACCCTTACTATATAACTAGGGATAAAGCATAAGCTTTCTATAGCGTTTTACCCTTAAATAGACGGGCAAATAGAAAGGCTTAATTAGACTTTAGAATAATACCTATAATACTATATTAATTACAGGCAGGATAATTAGGTATTACTACTACTAATAGCCTAGTTCGCCTATAATAGTGCATCTACGGAGTTAATAAAGGTATTACCCTTTTTTATAAACTATAGTTTTAATCTAAAGGTATATTAGGAACCCCGACTTAATAGTATAAAGGCCTAGAAGGCACTGCTATTAGTTAAAAATATTAAAAAGCTATAAAGGCAGCTCTTAATAGATATCTAATTTCTAATACTAAGGTTAGTAAGGTATTATAACCAACACCGGGGTATTGCACTAACTTTTAAGGGGGGAGATAGAGTCTACCTACTCCGCAAAAATATTAAAATAAAATAACTAAGTATAAAATTAGACTATATTAAAATTAGACTATTTAAAATATAGAATATTATTAGCCTAGTAAACTATAAGCTTAGGCTACCTAATAGGATAAAAATACACCCGGTTTTCTATATATTGCTACTAGAACCTGCACTACTAAACGCTAAGCTAGAAAATAATATAGAGGTTAATAATAATAATAAATATAAGGTTAAGCAAATCCTAGATTCCTAATAGCACGGTTAGTAAAAGAAGTACCTAATTAAGTAGAAAGGATATAGCACCTCTAAAAATATATAGGAACTAGTTAAGAGTTTAGTAAACTATTAGAAACTCCTGCAGTAGTTTTACTGCTAGAATCCGGAACAGCCTAGAAAAATAGTAATAGTGCACTATCTAACTAGGAAGGATTAAAGGAACCCGGAGAAGAAATACTACTGCTATATAATTAGAATATATAGTAATAGAATAGACAGCTAGCAGTGCCTAGCATACCTAGGAAGAAAAAAGAATACCCGATAGTTCCTAAGGCAGAAGGTAAGCCTTCCTGCTTAGCATGCTCTTATTCTTTCTACTTAGCCTTTTTCTAATTATCTTTCTTAAGCTCTTCTAGAGTTTTAAAACCGTAATATATTATCTCCTTACTATACTTATATAATAGCTTCTTTTAAGAATCCAGGTAATCTAGCTTTACTATAGCCGCTTTTAGGGTTATATAAGTCTCTAACTTTTTATAATAAAGTTTATCCTTTTTATAGGCTAGCTTTCGCCCTAGAAAGGTTAGCCGGGATATAGTTATAAGTAATAGTAGATTATAATAGCTTATAGGTAGCTGCTAAGATACTAGTAATATTATAGTTTAATTATTGCGCCCGAACGCAGGCGGTATAATAATCCGAGTTAGATATAGAAACTATATATAATAAACCCTAAGACTTGCACCGGGAATAAGGTATAACTTTTAAACTAGACGCGTTAATATAATTAGTAAGTATAAGATAACTTTTTTATTTCTTAGCTTTTAAAGCGTTAGATATTATAAAGAAAAAAATAAAGTAGTATAATAACGGCCTAATAGATAGGGTATTACTAGCTACTTATCTAAAACCCTACTATAGAGATACTTTCGGGCTAAAAGCCTTAAAAGAGGGAGTAAGTATTATAACCCGTAATATAAACAACCTGAGCGCAGAGGTACTTATAGAAATAAGTAAGCAGATAAGACTAATTATATAGAACTAGGTTATAGGACTAAAAGGGTTATATATAGAACGTATAGAGATCCTAGATTCCCCTACGAACTACTAGTAGATAGGAATAATTTAAAAATAGGATATTACGGGGACAGGGTTATATAATAGCTTAAGAGGCTTAAGAAAGTAAGCTAGGTAAGCGCTTAAAGGGCTTAAAGCTGCGAGCTAAGAGAGCAGCTTAAGGGGCTCGAGGCTGCAAGCTATATAAGTAAAAGGTTTCTTAGAACGGAGCTTTTATATAAAAGAACGCTCCTTTATATAGATAGGAACCTTATATTTAACTTAAGACTTTAATACTACCTATTAAAAGTAATAACCCCGTTTTAAACCTTAATTAATTATTACCTTACCTTTTAAAAACTATTGCACCCTAATAATAACTTGCCTATACCCTGCCTTAGTATAAGACACTTAAAAGGTATAGAAAAAACAACCTGTTATATATACCTTTACCGCCCTAGTTACCTACTACGTAAGCCGGATTACTATTTTATTAATATCTTCCGCAGGAAAGCCTGCTTCCTTTTCTTACTTAACCGTTTATCTAATTTTATCCTACAGCGCGTTCTTAAATAGCAGTTTTTTCTAACCTTTTTTCTTTTCTATATTAATGCAAAAGCGCATCTATATAGCCTAGTGGTTCGACCTATACTTATACTTCTAGATTAAGCACTTAACTAAGTCTTCTACTAGTCCAGGCGTTATAAGTATTAGGTTAATTATTAATAAGCGTTCCGCGTTGCTAATAAATATACTTATACCTGCCGGCAGAAGGCTCTGTAGTAACAGCTCCGCTATAAAGTTAATAATTAGCGCGCTCTTTTTTTAGCTTACTATGCTATTAATATAGCTTCCTTCCTATAGCAGATTATATTAGTTAAAGTCCCTAGTAACTACTACCTTAATATACGGGTTACGCAGTTTTTTTTATTATACTAACTTATTAATTATATACAGCCTGCTGCTAAGCTCTTCTATATTCTTCTTTTTAGTTCTTATTAATAAAAACAGGTTCGGAATATATACTAATACTATAACTAGCTTCCTTCTGCCTATATATACTACTACAGCTATAATATCCGCTAAGTCTATATATAGCTATATAGCCTTTACTTTTCTAAATACCTAGATATATATTTAGACTAAATATTATCCTTTTTACCTACTATATAGTATATATATTATCTAGCGTGGATTTATACTATATAGTACTACTTCTCCCTCTATAAAAAAGTATTTAGGTTCCTATTCTAGAATAAATTAAAAGTCGGCGAGTGCCGCGTTATTATAGAGCGCATGCTGTGCTTCCCTGCCTTTTTTTATATTTACCTGCAGGATTTAGAACTCCCTATTTATAGCGCTGCCGTGTAAAAATCCTATCTATTTCTTTCCTATATACTAGGCATTATTAAAGCAACGCCTAATATAGGCCTTAATAGTTAATATAGTGCAGGTTAACTATTTTATATTATAGATAGCCTTCCTGCCCGCATATATTACACGTTTCCGGCCGTATACAGTTATATGCTCTGTATCCGAACCGCCTATACTTAAAGCAGGCTACTAGCATGCGCCGCTTCTTAAACGGCAATACTATAATACCGCCTCCGCTAAATATTACGCTGTCCAACTTTAGCAGCTTCTCCGCCTTCTCCTTTATTACTACCTTAATTACTACTAATATATGCTATCTGCTAGGTTTTAGTTGCCTAAGCTATTATATTATATATACCTTTACTCTATTCTCTGTACTAAATTATTCTATTACTAACCTGCTTACTTTACCGCTCTCTGCGTTTATTACTAGTGCTATTTTAATCTAGTCTGCCTTTACTAGGTACTACTTAGGCTCTACTAGCCTTACGCCTAGTAAAGCTAGCTTAAGCTAGTCTACTATTATCTATTAGACTGCTGCCTTTTTATCCTTATCTACTAAGAACTTAATTACCTTTATACCTTTATTTCCTCGCTATACGCGGAACCCCTTAACTGTGGTTCCCGCGAGTTTTTTAACCCTATTTATACCTTGCTAGATAGCTTATTTAGCCGCCTCTATAGTAGCTACCTTCTCTGCTGTATTATCCTTTACCCGGCTTATATTAATTACTAACTATCTTATATTCTTTTTATCTGTCGAGCCTGTGCTTATTAATCGCGAAAGTGTTGTGCCTGCTCTTGCTGGTTGTCCGCTGGCTGCGACCGACGCCCATGTCTGCGTTGACGGCGGTTTGATCGAAAGGGTGTTAAGCTGCGCTCGAAGAGAGCCGATGGTTTCTTGGAGCTCTATAATCTGGTCTTTGAGATGCTGCTGCTCTGCCTGGAACGTTGCGCGGTTGCTTCGAATGTCCTCGATGATCTTGTTCTGGTTCCCGATGATGTTGTTCTGCTGTGCTATCGTCTCTTTTAGGCTCGCGATGAGTTCTGCCAGCTCCCCTATCCCGGCGCTGGCTCCCTTAGGAGCTCGTTCGGAGGAGATCGACACGTGTCTGGTAGGAAATGGCGGTAGTTCATAGTGCGCTGGGTGTTGCTGCGTGCTATTTGGTTCATCGTTCTGCGGTAGCGGCAATGCCGTGGCTCTGCCCTCTATCTGTATAGGTCGACCCGGTACTGCTCTCGTTGTTGGGAGCTGCTGCAGGGCGTCAAGCGCCTTTACTGTTCGCTTCCTGGTACGTTTGGCTGGCGCAGGAGGTGGTGTCGACGGGTCGTAGTCGGAGTCTGACGGCGCCATCGGGGCTCCGGCACGACGTTCGGTGGTCCGCACGGACCGCCTTGCAGCGGGAACTAGCTAAGCGAGCGACCGCGGTTCGAGTAAAAGAATGTCCGAGATGAATATCCTCCTCTTCAACAATTCGAAAGTTTTCATCCTTTGGCGCTTATAAGCGCTAGCAGGGAGCGCTGCTGGCCCGCTCATGTTACCCCCTTGTAAGGTCAGAAACTAGTTCGAGGGGTCAGATCATCCGTTCTTTGAATTCAAGCACGCCTCTAATTCCACATATCGCTCTACAACACCCGCCACAATCTTCTGATTACAAATACAAACATCCGTTTCTTCTTCAAAAATCAACTCAAAACTTCAAACACCACCACATCTCTTTCAAAAGCAACCTCAATCTCATCTCCAACACTATCCTCTTCCCCATCTCAACCTCACACCCCCCAACCCAAAACCCCCCAAAATGACCTCCCCTTCCACCACCAACCTCGCCTGGACCATGCCGCCCTCCTCTTCTCCCCCCTCTCTCTCCCTAACCCTCTCCCCCAAACCCACCCCAGGCCCACACCAAATCCTCCTCCGCATCAGCGCCATCTCCCTCAACTACCGCGACCTCATGGTCGCCACGCACGCCTACCCACTCCCGGCCAAACCCTCTCTCATCCCGGGCCTCGACGGCGCCGGCACCGTCGAAGCCGCCGGCCCCAACTCCGCCTGGGCGGCCGGTGACACCGTCCTCGTGTTCTCGAGCACCTGGTACACCGGCGGCGTCGCCAACCTCGACTTCGCCAGCATCCTCGGCAGCGGCACCGTTGACGGCACGCTGCAGCGCTACATGGTGCTCGACGACGCGCGCGCAGTGCGCGCGCCGCGGAACCTGGGCGTCGCGGAGGCGGCGACGCTGGGCACGGCGGGCGCGACGGTGGTGAATGCGCTGTTTTTCGGCCCCGCGAGGGCGAAGAAGGGGGATGTGGTGCTGACGCTGGGGACGGGGGGTGTGAGTTGTTTTGCTATTCAGGTGAGTGGAGTGCTGTTAGTAGTGTAATAGGGGAGAAAGGGGTGGGCTGATGGCGATGGTGATGGCAGATTGCGTCTGCGATTGGCGCTACGGTGATCGCGACGAGCTCGTCGGATGAGAAGTTGGAGGTTGCGAAGGGGCTGGGTGCAGCGCATGTGATTAATTATAAGACGACGCCGGAGTGGGATGCTGAGGTCTTGCGGATTACGAACGGGCGGGGTGTCGATCATGTACTTGAGGTTGGGGGTGCGCAGACGATTGTGAAGAGTCTGAAGAGTGTGCGAGCTGGGGGCCTTGTGACAGTGATTGGAGCGTTGACGGAGGGTAGCCCGGTGGACATATTGCCGCTGATTCTGATGGGGGCGAAGACTGGTGAGTGCGAGACCGCTGTCGAGATCTTTGAGTTTGAGCTTTGAGCTTTGAGTAGCTAGACTAACCGTTTTGTAGTTCGTGGCTCGATGGCAATGAGCAAGGAGATGGTGGAGGAGCTGGTGAAAATTGTGGAGAAGTTTGATATTCATCCTGTGGTTTCGAAGGTGTTTGAGTTTGATGAGGCTCTGAAAGCGTATGAGGCGCTTCGGGAGCAACAGGATATTGGAAAGATTGTTATCAAGGGGGCTTGAGGGAGAGACTACATGATATGGAGAGATGGTGTTTGTAAAGTTCAGGCCAATTAGGAAACAAGGGTGTAGGTAAGAAGATACATTGAGAGGCTAATCAGAACATGATTTCCATTGATTTAGAATTTGCTGCTACTTAGAGTAACCGTGAAGCTCTAGGCTAGCACGTGGGACATGGAAAAGGTGGCACACTAATTCCAGAACAAGCTGTCTCATGTGTATACCTGCCTGCCACTGCTTGGGGTGCTTCAGAGAATTTTCAGGAATTGGAACAAGATAAAAGCTCTTCACTTTGGTCTAAGTGAAACTTGTTGAAGCACTTCATGCAGTGGCAGAGAGGCGTATGTACCGGCTGCGCTCTTGATGAGTGTGCCACTTTTTTCATGCCCAGCGTGGCTAGGCAACTCGCCATTGCCCATTGCTGCTAAGCGCAGACTTCGCTCGCTCCAATCCCATAGTGTACAAAACACAGCAAAAAGCCTAGTCATCAACCCCTTACCAGGAAGCACCACCCTTACCTCCAAAGCCACCACTGTCTTCAACCTTCTTCTGCCCACCTCTCTTCTGCTGCGCTGCCTCATGCTTCCTCAGTTCCTCCGGAACCCTCGAAATCTGCGACTTCATAAGCATCTGCTTAAGGTCATACATGACATCTTGATCCTCATTGCCCAGGAACGTAATCGCCACACCGCTCTTGCCTGCTCTGCCCGTACGTCCAACACGATGGGTATAGCTCTCGATGTTCGTGGCCATGTTGAAATTAACCACCAGACTGACGTCCTGCACATCAATACCTCTGCCCGCGAGATCTGTAGCCACAAGAACGTCGACCTGTCCTTTCCGCAAGCTCTCAAGCGCGGCCTCACGCTGGTCCTGCGTCTTGGAGCCATGCAGCGTGACGGAGCTGAAGCCCATTTGCTTGACGTCGCGCGCGACGGCGTCGCAATTGCGTTTGATGTTGACGAAGACGATGATGGGGGCGGGAAATTCGCCGGAGCTGAGGATTTCTTGGAGACGCTTCTTGCGCTTGTCTTCGCCCGAGACGAACTCGACGCGCTGCTCGACCGTTTCGACGGCTTCGCCGACGTTACCGATGGTGACGATGGCGGGACGACGGAGGTATTTTCGTGCAATGCGTTCGATAGCGGGCGGCATGGTTGCCGTGTACATCATGGTCTGGCGGTACCGATCTTTTCCACCGAGGTGGCGCGACATGGCGACGGCATTCTCAGCGTCGTCGTTGTCGGGCTTCTCGTTGCCGACGGGAAGAGCGTCGAGGATTTTGTTGACGGACTCTTCGAAGCCGAGATCAATCATGCGATCCGCTTCGTCCATAATGATGTAGCAGCACTGGCCCAGAACTAAGACGCGACGCTCGATGCAATCTACCAAACGGCCAGGGGTGGCGATGATGATTTCGGCACCGTCCCGCATGTTGTATGCTTGTTCTTCGATAGAGTGACCACCAACGAGACTGACACAATTGAATCCGAGAGGAGTTGCAAATTTCTTTGCTTCGAGCTCGATTTGCTGCGCCAATTCACGAGTTGGTGCCAGAATGATAGCGTACGGACCGTCGTTCTTCGTCAGATCGTTCAGCGGTGGTAGATCCGATATGTAGACAAGTAGAGGTAGCAGGAAGGCAGCCGTTTTACCAGACCCAGTGACGGCAACACCAATAAGATCTCTAGACTGTAAAGCAATCGGAATAGCTGCGCGCTGAACCGCGGATGGTTCCAAGTAGCCAGCTTCATCAACCACGTCAAGCAATCTCTTCGGAAGGCCTGATTCAGCCCATGAGCGCATAGGATTCGGAATGGAGCCGCCTTTGGTACTGATGTTGAAGTCTTCCTTGAAGATACGCCAGTCCCTCTCGCGCATCTGGTCCAGTCTCTTCTCGCTCCAGTGCTTATCCAGTGCATTTCGACCTCCCTCCTCTTTCCTTCGGCGCTCCATCTCTGCCATCTCCTGTACACGAGCATCGCCAGTCTCGCGATCACGCTGTGCCAGAGCTTGCGCATACTTCTGAGCACCATGGTCCGCGACATCATCGGCAAACCCGCCCAGCCGACCCCGACCGAAAAAGTTCGCCTCGGTCTGAGTCTTGTATAGCTCGTTGTAATTCTGGCTCGTGTCCTCCTCAGCATTCCATTCGAAATTGAACTTCTTCTCGGTAGTCCTCTTGCGCTTCTTCTTGGCCGAGAACGTGGACTGGTTTTGATCTGCTCCCATATATCGTTGCCGAATCAAAGCTGCCTCTGTATCCTCCGGGTTTTGCCTCTTAGAGCCCTTTTCTCCCTTCGGTGGCGGTGGAGGAGGCGCCATGTCCTGGCCACGACCGTTCCCACTTGAGCGCATCGCCGCTGGTCCTGTTGGGATCTCGCCATTTCGCAAGGCACGAGGGCCTGTAGGAACCCCGTATTTAGATTTTGCGGTATGGGATGGGCCTTTGACAAAGCTATCCTGCTGTGGGGTGTCCCTCGAAGATTCCGCCTTCCGCTTGGCCTCTTCGACCTCTTTGGCGCGCTTCTCGAGGGCGAGTCTTTCACGTTGAGCTCTATTGAGGAACTTAGGCTATACGTATGTTAGTGATGCCCAAACTGCACTAGAATCTGGTGATCATAGGATCATCAGAGGGGCGACAATTACTAACCTTAGCAGCAGCCGCGTCGGCCTCCTTCTTCTTCTTGAGGATCTCCTCGATACTAAGAGGCTGGGCCTTGGGTTTCGCAGCGCCCCATCCTTTCTTTTGCTTGGGTGCCCCAAACTCAGGCGGGGGCGGCGGGAGTTCTGCGGGCGGCGGAGGAGGTGGGAGGGCCTCCGGGGGGGGAGGCGGCGGAGGCGCAAAGTCCTGGGGAGGTGGAGGCGGCGGCGCAAGCTCCTCTTGGGGAGGCGGTGGTGGTGCGAAGCTCAACATTGCTGCCAGAGTGATGCGTGAGGGCGTGGTGATATTGTAGTGAAAGTGTTCAAGGAAAGGTCGATGTTGCCGCAGTCGCCTACTTAATGTGACTAGCCTGCCAAGGGACCTAGGGTTGACCAATCGCACGCCACCACCCGCAAAATGGTCAGACAACAGTCCGCTTTACACTACAGGAAGATGTAGAACACTCGAACAGTCTGTTCCACTCTATGTGGTAGCTGTAGACCGTGGACCATGTTTCCCTAACCTTGAACATGAGAGGAATCACAATCCCAATTTTTTCAAAGGCTACAAACTGTGGTAGGATACTTACGATCTGAATTCTCAGACACTTACGCTATGATTTCTCAAGCATTGAATTCCTTCCATCCCCACGCCCTCAGAACTATTCTTCAAACTTCCTACATTCTCCAGCCAAGCCCTCTCACATCCAGCCGTTGCCCTTTTATCCCTATGGGAGCTCTTTCAACTTCCACCTCAATCACCGTGGCGAACTATAACGGCACCGCTTCTACCCAAGCTAAGTCCATGATGTGTGATACACCACGAGAGAGCCATGAAGGCTTGCCAGTCCTCGGGGCCCCAATCGGAAGCGATATCAGCTACACAGGTCTATTTTGGCTCCATGAGTCATATGTCCCTCGCTGTGATAGTGAACCTACCGTATGTGACGTTAGGCTTCTTAGCCACATAAAAGCTCACGTGCTGACTTATCCCTCAGGCCAACGCCTTCACGACTACTGCCAACGTGGCAGAGATCCCACGTGATCTTACATTCCGTCATGAAGACAGATGGGTATACACTGACGACATCACGAACATCCAGCCCTTTCCATTCATTGGGTTTGCTCGCACCCAGAACAATGAATATTATATTCGCAATACTTCCGAAGCCAGCCACGGAGACTTCCTTACGTCCATTGCCATCAAACTCCGCGGTTTTGAATACAAGGACCCGGACCGCTTGAATAAGCGCCTCCAGGTACTCCTTAGCAATCTACTTGCTCTGACCGAAATTCACCTGGTGGGTCCGGAATGTTACGACGAAAACCCCATCCCGCAGGGAACAGGTTTCGGTTGTTCAAATCAATACTACAACCTAAAGAAGTACACCAACGTTTTCAAGAGTTTGTTTGGGGATACGGAGACTTTCATGCCAACACCAGACGTAGTGCGGCGTATTTGGGTCTGCAGAATTGCCGGAGACAATGGAGTGAAGAGGGAGGTAACCTTGCGATTTGGATACCACGGGGAGGTTCCGTGTAAAGAATGGGAACGGTGCTTTGGAGAGTGCGCCTACATAAAAGAGGTGGACAAATAACAAAGTCTTCAAGGGTTTGAAGTCGACAATATGCTGTTACAGACTTACAATCAAGTCTCCGCAGTGGTAAATATATTCCCTCGTCGTAGATCTGCGTACGCTCGTCTGCCACTGCTTGAAGTGCCTCGACACACTTTCAGAACGCTGAAGTTCGACATTTTGGACAACTAGTAAACTCTAGAGGCCACCTCAAACAGTGGTAGATGAGTGTGCAGAGACTGAGCGTGTGACGACATCCGTGGGTACGTGCGTAGAAACGTCTTGTCACTCACCGTTTTGTTTTACTTCTTGTTCCTCCCTGCCCAACCCTGCCCACTCCCATCTTGCACTTTGTAAGATAGTTCTATTTTAAGGCGTTCCCTTTCTTGTAGGCAAACTCATACACCCCTGTTCTACCTGTCTGGAATACTCCACCAATCAGACAGGATTAGTATGGCTTGTGCACCTCTTTCTCCCTTCTAGATAGTTAGCTAGTCCAACTCACCCAACACCTTAGATATGCGTCTCGTGTCCAGCAAGACACTCGGGTGACACCACCCCTCGTCTTACACCTTGTAGAGTTTTCTCCCTACCTATCTTCCCTTTGCTATAGCCACAGATGTAGGATTGCTCCTCTCGTAGCCTTCAAAGGCAAAAGTGTTTTCACATTCACTTCGCGCCTGCTCGCTCGGTTGGTATTGCCTGGAGTTCTTCAGCATGACTGAACAATGCGAACAAGATGTAAAATGCGTAGGGTTTCGAATAAGTCATTGGGCTTTTGACCACCTACAATCGACTCTTGCAACTACTGAGGGCACACCAGTGCTTTCTTGAAAGTTCTAAAAAAGATGTAAAATACAGGAGGACGATGATGGAAGTGAGTCTCGGTCATTTCAAGCAGTAGTCATGCCAAAGCCTAAGACCACTTGGAATCGTAGGCTTGTGTGCATGATGGAGAACATACTCCAATGTGTATACATATGATACAAGTTTCGCAAATTCTCCAATGTGGTGTCCCAACTCCAAGTCCCATGCAAATCCGTGCACCACATCTCTATATGTACAATACAGCAGCACTTTAGCGCGAGGATGTTTAACACCCTCTTCAGCGTCGAAAAGCCACGCCAGTAATCCTTTATTTCGGCCACTTCTTCCACCCTCTTCCGTGACCCCTCTGTGAACAAGTTAGCCTTCTCTCCTCCCAACTCTCTCACGCGAACGAAACATACCTGCTTCCAATCCTCGATCATTTGCGGCATAGCCAACATCGCGTTCCTCCTCTCTTCTAACCTCCCCTTCAACGTCCTCTCCCACGCCTTTCCCTTTACCCTTTCTCCCACTCCCGTCCCCTTGACCCTCAATCCACGCTCTACCCTCCTCTTCTCTCGCTCGCCAGGCAGCTTGATAGTATACGGAAGCAGATCCACCACGCCATGCTTCTGCGCGAGCTTAACGATCTCAGCCTGCCGCCGTAGCCCAAAGACAGGCGAGTTCCATTTGCCAGTAGCGAAGTTCTTAGTCGGCTGGAACGGATTGCGGTAGGTGCGTTCTGCAAGGGCAGCGGAGGGTGTTTCTATCGCTGGAACATTGGGATCTGTGGAGGAGGTACTCGATGCCACAGCAGGCGTCTCGAACGATGCGGCTAGTGGTGCAGGTACGTCGGCGGCGGACAGGCCCTGCGTGAGGGCGGGCGGCGGATATTTTCTGAAGAAGTCGAGGAGGCGTTTCGGGAGCGCGGTCGCGAGCTGGACGTGCTGCGGGCGGATATCCATCGTGGGCGGGTGCAATTGGCGTCGGGCGAAGCGTGCTGATGGGGGGAGTTGATGGAGTTTGGAGATAGAAAAATAGAGGTCACGGGATCGCGGCGCTCAGTCCAGCCGCGTATTGAACTGCTACCTACAACACCAACTCGACTTTCACGACCACCATCAACGCTCCGACTCCTCTTCTCTTGCGTGTGTCCTTACCTTAGTATCTAGGCCTCGTACTCTCTCCCACCAATACTCTAGACGCACATCCGCAGCTATGGTAAGCTCCCCAACCCACCTCTCTACATCCAAACCACAGCTAAACCAAGCTCCAGGGCTCCCCATTTTCCATAAGTCCGCCCTCCTCACCCCCTCTAATACCCCAAATCCTAACCCCCGCACAGACGGCGGCGCCTGCGTAGCCATGGTCGGCAAAGACTGCGTCGCGATCGCCTGCGACCTGCGGCTCGGCATGCAAGCCCTCACCGTGTCCAACAACTTCCCCAAGATCTTCCCCTACGGCGACGTGTACCTCGGGCTGACAGGCCTGGCCACCGACGTGTCCACCGTCAGCGACCTGTTCCGCTACAAGGTGAACATGTACCGCCTGCGCGAGGAGCGGCCCATCTCGCCGCAGACGATGGCGAACCTGGTCAGCAGCACGCTGTACGAGCGGCGCTTCGGCCCGTACTTCGTGAGCCCGGTGGTTGCGGGCATCAACCACACGACGGGGAAGCCGTTTATCTGCGGGTTCGATAGTATTGGGTGCATTGACTTTGCGAAGGACTTTATTGTGAGCGGGACGGCGAGTGATCAGTTGTTTGGAACGTGTGAGGGGCTGTGGGAGCCGGATCTGGTATGTTTGTTCACTTCATCGCCTTTCGGTGGACTTCTAGATGTGGGGACATTGCTAACGCATTCATGCTATAACAGGCCCCCGAGGACCTCTTCGAAACCGTCTCGCAAGCCCTCCTCAACGCCGTCGACAGGGACGCTCTCTCCGGCTGGGGCGCACACGTCTACATCATCGAGAAGGACAAGGTCACGAAGCGGTTACTAAAGGGACGGCAGGACTGAGGGGTCGGCGACGGCGACTGGGGCAGTCACATCACGGACGCAAAGCTGCGAGGGCAGATTGTGTCGAGGTGGGCCAATATAATCATACAGGCGCCAGTCTGGGGGGTTATTGGAAAGGCACATGTATTATGGCACTAGACTTTCTGGCATTGAGCGTACAATGAAAGAACTCTCTTCTACTGAAGTTGAGAGGCTATTATGAGTCTTATAACGTTCCTCGACCAATGAACCTCCTCAGGGATATCAACAACCTCACTAACCACCAATAACGACGCAGACAAAACTGCGTATTACAATCTAAAGAACTGGGAATACTCATGAGTAGAGACTCCGCCTAGTATCAACACCCTATTGCCCCAGTCACCCATCCAGCTAATCGACCAAACGAAAAATGCAAAGGTGAGAGTATGCTGAATCAATACAGCTCCCAAGACCGTCCACAATAGCTCCACACTTCTAAAGCCCACATTCTGTATTCTCTTCCCGTCCTCACATGATCATATCGTCGTCTCCATAGACCATGACCTGAGGATTAGGAGAAGCATACTCCCTCATGTGTTCGTACTCCCCATACTGATTCTCCATGTCAACAACCCCAACATGCTTCTCCCACAGCCCACTCCCGTTCCCCTTGTATACCGGATCAATCGCCTGGTTATACCTGGTGCTCTCTCGCAGCCCCTGCTCCTCCTGCGCCGAGCGCTCATACTCCCGCGCCGCAAGCGCCTCATACCCCGAGAGGATGTACGGCTCCGCATTCTGCCTCTCCGGGCTCGACAGCAAATTGCGGGTCGTCTCCGCAACAGCAGCCGAGTCTGCGTCCATACTCTCCTGCAATCTCTGCTCATGCAACCTGATATCCTCCTTCTGTCGGTCCTCCTCCACCTGCCTCTCATACCTCAGCTTTGCCATCGCCTCTTCCTGCGCCAAGCTGGTGGGCGGCCAGTCGTACAGCTGGCGCGAGGTGTTGTAGTCGATACCGTCGGGGATGCCCTGGCGGCCTTGGGGTGGGGAGATGCGCCAGAGCTCGAGGAGGCGCAGGCGTTGGTCTTCGTCGGCATTTTGGAAGAGGGAGACCTGGGAGGGGAAGAGGAGGGTCGGGTCGATGCTGTTGCGAAGTAGTACCTCGACTAAGTCGGGGGTAGAGAGGGGGGTGGGGATGGGGCGTGGCTTGTGCACGATGGGGACCACATGGTGGGTGTGGGTGTAGTGCTGCGAGGCGTAGATTATGGGCTGCTGGGCTGGAGCTTGCTGCTGGGTTGGAGCTTGCTGCGAGGGCTCTTGATGCTCCTGCTGCACTTGCGGTTCCTGCTGCTGCTGTTGCGGTGGCTGTTCTACCTGCGAATACTGAGGGGGAGGGGCGGGGGAGGAGGAGAGGGTCAGGTTGTTGGAGAACAGCCGCGCCAGCTCTTCTTGCTGCATGGCTTCGGCTTCTTCTGCTTTCACTCGAGAGTTGATGCCGACTGATATTGCACCGCACTATGACGTAGGCGTTAGCGAGTGTTGATAGAAGTGGAATTCGGGCTTACGTGGTTGCAAGTGTTATTTTGAGAGAAGACAGCAGGATGAAAAGGAACAGGAGTGTTGTAAGAGCAAATACTGCAGTAGTGGACAAGCACTGGTTGCATGAGCGCGAGAGTGTGCTATGAGGTATATCTTAAAGCGGAGAAGTCAGAATCAGTCGTCTTTGCAGAGGCTGAGTGTTAGTCGAATCGTCAGTTGTGAGGAAGCGTCTAGTAGAGGTTGATCGGACCAGCAGAGTGTGGCAGCCGCAGTCCGGAGCTGTGCTCTTATTGAGGTCTTTGTTGTCCTCGGCGCGTGAGCTGCGCCTATCAGGTGGCTTTTAAGCGTGCAAGTTCGCTGGCAATGCGGAGTAATCGCCAGGAAGTTGGGGACGATGCGGAACACAGAAGTTAGTGTAAAGTAGAGGAGGATGAAGCAGTCAGTCAATGGATGCAGAGGTGGCGGCGTGGTCCTTAAGTACTGCTGGCTTGGAGGTGGAGGTCATGCGTTATGGAGGGGATTTCGCTGGACCAGTGGGAAGGCAGCTTGAAACACAAATGGTCCCGCCAGCTCATCACTGTGATCGAGCATCGAAGAAGTCGCGCAAGCCTCACGCTTGCTGCTGCTCGGCAGAAGTCGTAAGATAGCAGGCCGAAAAGCACCTTTAGCGGCAGGAGATGGCCGGTGATCGTTTTCTGCGCAATTTACAATTAAACAGTGGCAGACAGGTGTACATCCGGGCAGAGCACTTGATGAGTGTGCCACTTTTTTCGTGCGTGGCACAGTGGCAGTCTATTCTGACGCCGTCTGAGGTGGCTCGAAGAGCTATCAGCCTCGTCAAAACTGTCTATTTGCAGTGCTTGCTAATGCACCAGAGTACCTCGAGCGGTGCTAGACAAGTGAACACAAGCCTAGAGAGAATATTTCTCTAAAGCACACGAGGCTTTAGCAAGAGTTGTTCACCGAACCTGGACGATCGCCAAGTGATTAGATCCACGCTAAGCTCCAGATCACGTGCACATCAACGCGACAGCTTTGGAGCCTGCCTCAACACGAAGCTGTAAACTCTCGATACCCACAGCTCCCCGCCGCCTCCATCACTGCGACGCTCCTACAATACCACCACCTTCCACAGCTCTACCTCCTCCGATCTATCATCATGGTCAGTCTCGAGCCCTCCCGCCTTTCTGGGAGCTGCAGACTAACCTTCATCACAGACGTCAATAGGCACGGGCTACGATCTCTCCAATTCCGTCTTCTCTCCCGATGGCAGGAACTTCCAGGTACATACTCTAGGTCGTGAAGTCAAGCTACGAGAACATGCGCTTACCGAAATTAGGTCGAGTACGCAGTGAAGGCGGTAGAAAACGGCGGCACAGCAATCGGCATAAGATGCAAGGACGGCGTCGTTCTCGCCTTGGAGAAGATTATTAGCAGCAAGCTGCTCAAGGCCGGTGCCAACAAGCGGATATCTACTGTCGACCGAAATATAGGTGTTGTAAGCTCCCCCAATCGATTCTAGCCTGCCACTCGCTGTCCACGCCGAACATTTGCGTTAAGATTATCTAGTCTGACAATGCCAATATAGGTCTCCTCAGGCCTTCTCCCTGATGGCCGTCACTTCGCCTCCCGCGCCCGCGACGAAGCAGCCCAATGGCGACGCACCTACAAGGCCCCAATTCCAACCTCCGCCCTCGCAAACCACATGGGCAGCTACGTGCAGATGTACACCCTCTACTCTAGCGTACGGCCGTTCGGAATCACAGCAATCGTCGGTGGTTGGGACCCCGAGATAGAATTACCGGTGGATGGCCAGGTAGGATCTGGACCTGCGACTGGTAGTGGAGGCAAGAAGGAGGGCGCGAAGCATGGCGGTCCGTTCCTGTACATGATAGAGCCAAGTGGGCTCTACTGGGTATGTCGGAGCTATGCATGACATGGGCAAGAAGCAGTACTAATATTGATGTAGGGATACTACGGCGCGGCCACAGGCAAAGGACGACAATCTGCCAAGTCTGAGCTTGAGAAGCTCGATCTCGCTGCAGGCAACCTTACGCTGGAGGAGGGTGTTAAGGAGGCAGCACGCATCATCTACGCTGCACACGAGGATAGCAAGGACAAGGACTTCGAGCTGGAGATGACGTGGGTCAGCTCTCTAGACGGCCCAACGAAGGGACGACATCAGGAGGTGCCGAAGGAGTTACTAGAGGAGGCGGAGCGGCTGGCGAAGAAGGCTCTGGAGGGTGATGACGACGATGATGATGAGAAGATGGAGGACTAGTTGGTCTTGTACGATATCGACTAAGGTTTGGGGCATAGCATTAGACATACCGAACTGCGAGCATTGCAATTGGACGATTCTCCATGCTCCCATTTCTTCAGATCAAACGACAATTAGGCAATTCTCCTGATTTCACGGACATACAAAACCGAACAAACCTATTTTGTTGACATTAAGAAGCCATTCGTGGGGGATATAAAACACACTAGCTCTATGACTTCTGGGCAGCACCATCGCTTTCAACTTCCTCATCCCGGAACTTCAAAAAGAAACATGCCCCCAACCATCATCCTCATCCGCCATGCCGAAGCCCTTCACAATGTAACCATAAGCTCCTACCCCTCACTATCAAATTCCATCATAAACTAACAGCCATCAGACGTCCAAGAATTGGTCGCTTCCCGACCCCGAGCTCACCGAACTCGGTCTAAAGCAGTGCGAGGAGCTAAGCGATGCGATCAAGAAGGTGCCAGTAGCGAATGAAGTCGAACTCATTATTGTGAGCCCGATGGTGAGGACGCTGCAGACAATGGAGATTGGACTCGGGTGGTTGATTGAGAAGGGGGTGGAGATCATTGCAGACGCGGGGTGGCAAGGTGGGTTTGCACGACTTTTCCTATGTTTCTTCTATATCTCCTGCGTGACCCTTCAGTTTCTGTTGATTCTATTGATTCCTTAAAGAGACACCGCAAGATGCTCTCACATTCTATGCCTTATATTGGGGTGGAACCTCTCTCTAAAACTACACGTTTGATATCAGATCTCTTGCCGAAGAACTCACATCTACAATTCCGTCTCTACACTCTCAGCACATTTCCCCTAGACTCTATCGTATAGCTTCCTCGCCGCCATCAGCACCATCAATCTCGCATCCAAAAACCTCAAAATCTCACATCTCAAACGCCTTCCCCACCATCTCAAACTCTCTACAAACAACCAACTAACCACCTCACTCAGAAAACTCCGCCAAACCCTGCGACACCGGCTCTGCTCTCAAAACTGTCGCTTCCCGCTTCCCGCAATATGCCACCGCCCTCGCCACCGTCGACCCCCTCTACCCCAACAAGACCACCCCGTCCTCAAACCCCTACGCCTTCACCCGCCTCGCCGTCCTAGCGCGCGGACAGGCATGTCTCAAGGCCCTCTACAGCCGCCCCGAGAAAGTGATCGCCGTCGTCAGCCATAGCGGATTCTTGCGGACAGCTGTGAGTGGACGTCGTTACGCGAATGCTGATTTCCGGATCTTCGAGTTCGATGAGGAGAAGATGGGGGAGGACAAGGGGCTAGGGCTGGAGGAAGAGGGGCTGTTTAGGTTGAAGGAGTGGAAGGAGACGGAGGAGAAGGGGGGTGGGTTGGGGAAGAGTGAGAAGGGGGTGTTTGAGGTGCTGGACACGGATTTTCCGGGGGAGGAGGTTGTGGATGAGGAACCGGTTTGAGAGGGGGGTGAGGTTGGGCTGGAACGGGCGAGGGTGGGCTGGAGCAGATGAGAGCGGGCTGGAGGAGATGAGGGTGGGTCATTGGAATGGCATTTTTTGGGGCTGGTGTAGGTGATGAATGGCTATAGACATAAAGTTTTGGAATGATAGTTCGTGTACAGTGTTGGGGAAATGCATGGCGGACATGTTGTTTTCAAAAAAACAGCTTATAGATCAGAACTACTTGATAGACGAGGCTAATGTAAATGCTTTAAATATTGACGTCCTATTCTGGTTTCCCGGAGAGTTTCAGGGCACTGCAGATTGCAGGATTGTGGTAGCAATGTGAAGGTCTGGCGACATTAATGGGAAAGGCAGTGCTTAGAATTGAGTTGCGGCTCACAAAACGTTAGCCACAAAGCGCGAGTCTTCTCTATGTACTTGGTTTATTAACATCTTAACTAAAGGTTTCATGGTGCTTAAGGCACTTCAGACAGTGTGATTAGTGTCCTGTGAGATTGAAACATATTGATCATCGGTTTTCGAAATTCAGTACATTCTATCTTTCAGAAGTATGTCCCGGTTGAAGACATATAGTGAGCTCTTTTATGTACACTTGCGTCCAAGAGTGATAAGTATAAATTGATAACGCTTTAGGAAAGGAGGATGGACTTAAGAGTTGTCCATGGGAAGACTGGCCTAAGTGACGAGTGGTATTTTGAAGTTCTAAAGTAGAAAGAGGCGTCTCCATTTATATTACTAGCGACAAATCAACCACGACTCGACGCCATCTTAGATGTTTCAAGCTAACTATATCACTCCACGAAAATATAACGGAAGCCCCTGACGCTACTGCACGAAGACGGATAGGAAGGAGGATGGGTGCGTGGCAACGCAACGCAGCCCAAGCGAAAGCAACCAATAGGACCGGGTTGGTGCCCGATTTCAAAAACCCTATGCCAGAAGTCTCCCAACGATACTTACAACACATTCATTCTTAAGATCGATTTACCTGCATTCATAATGGTCGAGCATCCTGGCCGCCGTACCCCATACTCGCAAAGTTATGGTCGACGCTCGGGGGGAAGCCAGAACACACCTCAGAATTATCCACCGTACCCTCAAGACTACAACGGCGGACATCTTCCCTCTCCTCGTGAAGGCCCTCAAAGTGGCCTTCAACAGCTCTCATGGAACTCTCGCCCTTGCTGGCCACCAATGAATACCTACCAGCCTCCCCTACCACTACTACCACCATTTCCGCACAATTACCAGCCACAAGAAAGCTTGACAGTTCCACCTCCGGCTTCCTATACCTCTGGCGTGCACACTTCCCCAGGCCCAAATAGCCCCGCCTGCTCTGGAAGTCAACCTGATCCTCAGATTCCACCATTTCTCTTACCACCTTTTCCCGGGGACTTCCAGATGCCGCACGTATTGGACTCTCGACAGACTCCTCAGAACCAAGTGCCCAACAATAGTCACCGGGCTCCGGCGTACCAGCCCCCAACAGCCCCATTTCAAGACACTCAGCCCCTACTAAATCCGTACGAACAGCAGCTGCCATTGCGTGTTGACAACCCGTACCCTGTAAAGCAAGAGCCCTGGCCACCATTTCTACAAAGACACATTCCACAATCATCTTCAGTCTCTTCCATGCGCTCTACTACTCCCTCCACTCCGCCATCAAGATCTAGCAGCCGACGATCCTCCTTCACGCCCTCATCTTTCGATGATGACAGCTACAGCAGGCCTCCAAGGCGTCTCGGAGATTTTCGGTCGCGATACAGAAATTCCCTCGAGCAAAGACGGGTGGGCAGTCCCGCCAGTTCGCAGTATCGTCCAGAGCTCCGGAGTACGTACTCTGCAAGGCCTCAGAACGAAGAACCTGAATGGGCTGGACAGCGTCCAAGAACACCGCCACATCTTCACTTTCAACAGCACCCCAACTTTCGGCCGCCTCCTCCTCCAACTAGTCGTCGTGCGAGACCTGATCTAAATCTCCCTGATCCGTCCACGAATAGTGTGTTGGGACGAATTAGGGATACGAGCGCGCAAAGGAATGAGCGACTGAAGATGGAGGGGCGAGAATGGAAGAGACAGAGGCGGAATTGGGGTCCTTCGAGGTGAATTCGGTCTCAAGTGATAGTGCGCATATTACTCCATCTTCTTTTCTTCCTGACGAATTAGACAAGGTCGAGAGAGCGAGCTTCCAACGTCGACTTCCTCTATCCGATTTGACGTACAAAAGCATATGTAACATGGCTCCAGTTTTTTCGAAAGATTGCCTCGATATCAATACAAGCAATTAGTTAGTCAATCAACACAATGCCTCTCCATCTCCTCCTTGATCTACCTCTTTTCCTCTACCGGCGTCCTCGAACCAAGACTAGGGATGCAATTTCTGCGTTGAGCGGCATCCTCAGATACGCTTTTTAGACGTGGGACTTGATATTCTGTTGGCTTTGACGATCGCCGCCAGTCGTGCGTACGCCTTTTCATCGTCGCCATTGATGAAAGCCTCGGTATTATCCGAGGTAGCGTCAACAAGTATTCCATACGATAGAAAGCCATACGCAAAGATGAGCCGTTCGGGCTCTTTCTGCTGAAGTTGTTGAACTTCTTGTATCTTTGCCTCATACGACTGGCTATAGTAGACAATTTGTTTCGCCGTTGGAATTGTGATATCAACTCGTTTCAGGCTTATGGGTCCAACATCGGCGAGCTTGTCGAATACTTCATGCCATCTTACACATCTGATAGAATCCTGAGAATGTCCATAGCAGTTGTGTAATGATATGAGTTTTAGAGTTTTTGCGTGCGCAGTAAGGAACTGAATAAGCTCATCGTAGATGAACGTCCATTCCAGGGAGAACGACTCAAGGTTTGGTATTCGGAGATTCGCTAGCGGTAATTCAGCCGAGCAGGTGCTCGGATTCAGACCTAGCATACCATTTCTAGTGCCGGCGATGCTGAGCGTCTTGACTGAGTCAAGATGATCAAGGAAAAAGACGGGAAGCCGGCTAACAAAGCTTTTGTACCCTGAATTATGTATACTCGAAAAATTCCCGTCATGTCCCGCCATTCCCCCGAGCAAAGTGATGCGGAAATGCTCCAAAGTGCTCAGGAACTTGTGAAAGTCTGAGTTGGTGAAAGTGGACACTCCCAAGGGAATTAAGTCTTGGAGAAGGAGTGTTTTGATGCTATGTGATTTATTTCCACAAAGTAATTTGTATGTTTCGGCCATCAAACGCCTCCACGGCTGCTCTTTTTCTAGTTTGAGTGCATCTTCGATTGGCTCCTCGTCGCCCAAAATGTCCCAGAGAATCCCAGGGAAGCTCTGCGCATCGAATTGAATACTAAGCGTATCGAGCTTAGGGAACAGGTTGAGGTTGCCTAGAATGCTTCGTACTGCCTTGGGGATAAGAACTCTGGTGGCGAAATATGAATACGGGCTGATTCGCGTCCCAAAGAGAGTTGCTTTGAAGTCCAACCGTTTGACATGTTGAGCAATGTGATTGTTTGCTGCTGCTAGAGCTAAGGCTGCGCTTCCCTCGGTGTTATGAAGAGTGATGCTATGGAACAGCTTCGGGGCCAGAAGTGACCGGAAACTGGAGCAGGTGTTGCTAAGGTTGATGACGAGCTGCCGGCTATCCTCGCCCGGCTCCTGGAGTTTCTCGATGATGAGAAGCTGAAGCTCTGTGGGAAGTTTGGTCAGTCGGCATTCCATGATGGCAGTCGAGCGAAACAAAGGACATTCGAGTAAACACGTCGAAGAGTAAGGAAAGGATTGTTTGCGCAGTGGAGTGGTCAATGCCTCGAGCTATAAGGGGCGTGGCCAAGTGCATATTCCGAGGCGAGGAACATCAAAACCACCAGTTTTTGGTACAATGGAGGAGCTATACCACAACAACTATAACCATCGATTACGATTCAAGTGGGTAGATGTATCTGTCTGTGTCTCTTAGTGATGATTATCGAAGAAAACAAATTTATTAACCGATACTGGGTGGTGCGAAGCAACTTTTAAGATTTGGGTGAGATGCTTACGTAACCGGAATATGCACTTGGCCGCGCCCTTTGTAAGAGCGTGATCTCTCAAGCACCAAAGCTCCATAAATATAAGTATATGCACCAAACTATCCACAAGTGGAAAACTAGAATATAGGTACAGAGTTAATTAGATAATGCAAATATCCCTCCCTCTTATTTGAGATGGTAGAAGGCACTATGTAGGACTAATCACGTGATTTATTTGATTTCCAGCACGGTTCAGATTCAGCAGACTTCACGCTTCAACGTTGACAGCAACTTCCGAGACGACCTCAGGCAACAAGGCTTACTTCTGATAACGATACTTCCTCACGAGGCTACCCGCTACGCAGAAGGTAGGCTTCCTTCAGCCTTTCCGGGGGATGCATGAATACGCCCAACGCCCGTCATGTCAGCCAATGAACGCAGACCGCATCCCATTACTTTTGCCTATGACGATGTCTAAGATATCGCCATTCCGCAGCCCTTCGACCGCCTAGGCACCCTTTTTGGTGCTCGATTCGAAACCCCAACCTTGAGATAGGTCACGTTCAAACCTGAAGACTCTCCCAATGGCGGATCCGTTCACGATCATCGGAACAACCGGCGCTGTAGTCGGGATCATCGACGTGCTCGGAAAGAGTATCTCAGCCTTGCGTGAGATCCACGAAAGATGGAAGGATGCAGACTTCATGCTTCTCAATTTGGCCGCTCAACTCACTGCTCTCAGAGCTGCATTGCGAGAGATTCAGACATGGATAGATTCGAAAACCGGCGAACCGCATCATCAATTGGTCATGGATCTGGACTTGTCAATGGCCTGTTGCAAAATGCTGGTTGCGAAGATTGACAAGTCTATCTCGGAGCTTCAAGTAACGGCAGCTCACAACCTAGATTTCGGGAGCAAAATCAAAGTCGTATTCGGGAACAAGACCATGGACAGCTTGCAAAAGATGGTAGAGCGACAGACAAATGCCTTGACGCTGCTGCTTTCGGCGTGCAATTGGTGAGACCACAAATTCCATTTCGAATATCCCAGGCTTAAGCTTGAACGATCCGAAGGCTAAAATCTCTCATAGTAACACATCAAGGGAGCAAAAAGCTCTTCTGGCAAAACCTACTACCCGGAAAATGTTCAAGCAAGTTCGGGACGATTCCTCGTCGCTCTATGTTCTCTGCGATTCATCATCACTTTATAGTCGATGTACAGACAATCTTTCCAAAATCTCAATGATCTTCCAGTTCGACCGCGAACTCTTCTTATCAAGACCATACAGCCGAGCAATACGTAGCTCTGTGAGAGATAGCCTTAGACAAACGTTGATGCTTTCAAGACTATCGAAGGTCAGCAAAGGACGAGGCAGGGCAGTAGACGAGGACCCAGAATCTGCCTCTCCTGTACCGAACACCAAATACAGGATCTTACTAAGCGAAAAGCCCCATGTCAACCTCGTTCAGGACAGGTTCTATACGCAGACACACCATAACTATTGCAACTATATGACATTTCCCCAAAAGATTCTCGTAGAGTCACGAGACGTTGTGAGGAGGCAGATTCTGAAGTGTATAAAAGTTATGATAGATATCCGTTCTAGAACCCCGACTACAGAGCAAGACAAGAAACTTGATGGACTTGTTGAAAGGCTAAGGCAAGAAATGCGGAAAATTGGGCCAGACGATGCCGAGATTTCATCTGAAGTTGCCACGGCAATTAGTGCATTATGTGCCGTTGAGAATTTCGTGACACTTGTTCCTCGGATGCCAAAGACTATTACTCACGACCGAATCATATAGTGCGTATATTCCTTGCCATTACGATTTTATGATTTCATTAGCTGACCAAAGGGATAATAGCTTCTTTCAGGAAATCCAAAGAATATCAGCAGATGGTTACGTTCCAACCTCCTTGGAAACCTGGCACCATAACGGAGTGATACTTGAGTGCCCGTTCTTCGTTGCTCTTGAAACGTCCCAATTGAATTTCGTTCCACTTGAGGCATCCAACTTGGTACGCTACACAACCGCTATGATCTTCATAGACCTTAGCCGCTTTGAAGACTACGAGCAAATCAAAGAACGATTGTGGGACCGGCTACGTGAGCATAGTAACCCAGCTATGGGGCCGCCCCATATAATGGTTATATTTGGCAACATAAGGAAATTCAAGCAGAAGCTTTCCCGTACGCCAATCAGCAATTACCTACCGAATTGCACAGGCGGCGAGAATGCAAAAGAGGTTGTCCGGTCTCTCATACAGAGTTACAATTTACCCTACTACGGAAATTACGTTGCAGCCATTCCATATCTCTACGACTGTACGGAACCTCGGTCCGTCGATGCTATTATCAAATCTATCGAGACAGATCATCCAAATGTACAGATCGACCCATGTGTCAAACCTTCCTCGACGGCCTCCCGACTGGTAGATGAAGAGGCTCCTGCGGTCACTGTTGCGAAGAGCAAAGAGTGGATTCCGGGAAGCCTTGATGAAATGCTGCTAGCCTAGCTAAGCGGCATTTCCTCACGTCTGCCTCCTCGTTCCATCTCCGTTGGATACCTCTCGCTTGCTCTTTCTTCAAACGAATAATCGAGGTGCCACGTGACTCTCTTTGAATTCATCCTTCTCTCACATTACGCTCAGCTAAGATGACGCCCGAAAAGAACCCAGCATCTCGCGTTCCGAAATAATCTCTTTCTCACGACGCTGAACACGATCTCCGCAAAACTAAACGCGCCAACAAGAAGCGGAATCAGCTGTCCGACTGATAACGTCTGGTTGATTCCTGTTATCCCGTTCGCCTGCAAAAGATACTCCACCGCGACTACCGAGATGATGATGATAGCCGTCGACACAATGAATAGCTCCACCGACACTTTCTGCCGCTTAGGTTTGGACGCTTCAGGGACACCTTTGTAACGCCTGAAGAACGCTCTTGCAGTCAAAACCACGAACACCGCACAAATGCACACTCCGAATGCTGAAGCGATCTTGTTAAACGTCCGGAATCGACCAGCGATGGACACTCGACCGAAGAACGCGACAGTTTCGCACTGCTGGCCCTGAAGCGTCCCATCAAGCCCAGTGAACCAGAACCAGCAGGCATATCCAGCAACAGCCGTATACAACGCCACTCTATACAGTCCAGAGAAGTGGCCTAGTGGGTTCATCCCGCTGCCGCTTAGGCTAGAAAGGGCGCCAAAAATGAGCCAGATGGAGATGACGGGTTCAACGGGTTCGATCTGGTTCCGGCTTGTCAGGAGTATCAATCCCATGAATACCGCCGACTGGATAAGGAGATTGATGACGCGGAGAATTTCCTCATCTTTTGGCTCGTAGAGCGTTGTCGTAAGCGTGGTGACCCATTGTAGGTAGAGACCGATGCGGATGCCGATGCCGTAGAGATCTGCGTTGCCTGTGAAGGAGCACGGTTGGGTCGGGTTTACCATTAGGAATGTGGTAGATTGCTCGCAATGCGGCAAATATATGCTAATGGATAGAGTTTGGTCCGACAACTATTGTTACGATGTTTGTGAAACGGTGGAATTAGGATTCGAGGGCACAGCGTTCGACAGCAGTAGCGTTCAAAAGCTACCCGAGGTCTGCAAGGCTGCACCATATATCCACAGACCGTTTTTCAGCTTTTATGCTTTTTGTTTCATCTGTCCGCCACATCACAGTATCTCGCTACCCCCAACCCTCTTCAGCAGCTTGGCCCCAACTAATAGGACGTTGAAATCAAGGAAATTGAGTTGCCAAGAGTAGGCCCTGGCGAATGAAGAGGGTCAAAGTATGTGATCTGCGCCTTG
The DNA here is from genome assembly GCF_010093595.1 of Mytilinidion resinicola. Classification (NCBI taxonomy): domain Eukaryota; kingdom Fungi; phylum Ascomycota; class Dothideomycetes; order Mytilinidiales; family Mytilinidiaceae; genus Mytilinidion; species Mytilinidion resinicola. Next base: position 1,867,759 of record NW_022985445.1, on the reverse strand, counting down.
GCTAGCGAGCTGAACTCAGCCTTGCAGAAGCAACTCACATCTAGACCACACAAGCCACAGAACCAATATATTGAACCACGACGCGACAAGGAATGGCGAGGCCCTGACAGGGCTCAAAAGACTATAGCCAAGGCAATCCGCCAGGATGGTCGGCGACACTGATCCTCGCGCTGGAACTTCCATATAATGGAGACACTACCATGTCCACTGGCCATCCTGCCCGCAAACGCATCAAAGGATGGAATACCACAGCACCATCCTTCCACGAGCTCCACAATGCGGCTACCAAGGCAACGCCGATCTCTACGGTCTCGGCGTCCGTCTTGGCCTTTATTTCCAGCTCTTCGCAGCGACGCTCGTTGCGCAATGTCTCCCTGCCTCTCGCAACCGGCGCTTCTTCCGCATCGCGAGCGCAGCTCTAGGCGCCTCTACCTTCATCGTCCTGGCTATGCAAACCGCCAAACAGCAGGTTTTCGGCGTCGAAGTCAACACCATTCTGTGGGTGCTCGGCCTACAGTTGATGGGCACGGCAACTCCCCCAAGCGCAATTGCGATCGATATCTTTGCGCTTGCGAAGTCAATGCTGCTTTACTTCCCCCTAGCGATTTACCAGCTCTGGTTTTTCTTCCATGGGTTAGATGTCTTACCGCGGACGGAATGTCCAGATGAGTATGCGTTCTTCTTTGCAAAAGTTAGCCTGTGGCATTGGTTCCGGAAGCTCTCGGAGGCATTCAGTATCTTGATGATTTTGGGATACACCCTTTGTAAGTTTCTTTCTCCTCTTCTTTTGTGTGTGAGCTTGCATTATCAAAGTCTAACATCGTGCAGTCTTCGCCTTGATCGTGAGCGCGAGAAAGGAATTCAATGAAGCAGGAGAGGCCAGCGCAGAGCTCCAAGCAGCATGGAGTAGCAAGCACCCATTCCGGCAACTCTTGGGAGCCATCATGTACTACGCCTTCGCCAGTATTTTCACGATCCTACCCGCCGAGCTTACGATCAAATGGAATAAAGTCAAAGGCGTCAACAGGATTGATTCGGTCTCCCAACTTGTCCCTTTCGTTCTTGGATTAGGGCAGCTTCTTGATGTCTTGTATCGGATTGTTAAGAAGATGAGTGGACATAATCCAGAAGAAGTGGAGGATGCCGAAGGCGAAGATGCGAATGGTAAGTCCTCTGCAATCGTATCATGGAGCCGGCATGGCTCGAAGTCCAAGGCTGGTTCTGACTGCAAGTTATCCCTAGCCCGTTGTCCAGTCCGCGATCGTCATACCTCAGCCAGCGCCTCCTCGAAGGAGCCGTCTAAGGGAGCGGGAGAAGAACATGAGCTGTTAGACCGGCACTCTAATGATTAGGTATTGAAGTAAATGGCAACGATAGGGAACATGTGGTTTAGGCGTGGAGCGGCACAGGGTCCGGATTTACTTATTTCCCAGCGGATAATCACCCCTCCGAATGTCCGAGACTCAAAATCCGCGATTTCGAAGCTCTCACTACCTTTTCTCAACTAATTCAATAACCACACCTCCTATCACGAATCCGAGAACGGGAGGCGACTCGCCCGATCGATTAGTATTTTTGAAGAAGTCTTGGAGAAGAAATACGCCGCCGTCGTGGGGCAAGAGCGGGTATGCAGCGCTCGACACTTTTTGGGACCCTCCCGTCTGCCGTCCGTGCCAAGACTTGCCAGATCGAGGGTTTGGCTCAGAAATCGAACTTTCGAACCTCGCCTCGGAATTCTGCCTTTTCACGGATAGCTCAACAACCACGCCTCCCATCAAAGATCCGACACCGGGACGTGATTTGCACGGTCATGTAGTATATTTGAAGAGATTTCGGAGAGCAAATTGCGAAGCGTGGTCGGGATAGAGGGGGGTGCGCAGCGCTCAACACTTATTTTTGTCCTCGCGGCTGCCAAGAGTTGCCGGATAGAGGCCGTGGGCGGTGGCAGGAAAGGGCGCACGTACGACCAGAGCCAATACTGAGCTGGGTTGGGATCTTGAACAGTACTCGTATATCTTGATGATTTGTATATACATAGCTTTGCTTATTCTCCCTTATACTGTAGGCAGGGATATTGCTTGGCGATGAAGTGGTTGACAGTTGTGGATTTTTCGAGCTCATTCAGATGTATCAGGAAGAAGGAAATCCGATATACAAAACTGCGTTCACCAAGGCGTCTGAAAGGAGCGTGCATGTCACAGGATCTCGTGTCTTAGCGTGTTGCAGTGTGTTCCGGCCGCACGGACAATGATCTACACGCTTGGGCCGTATTAATTCTCCGACACCCAACGCGCTCCCGTTCCTCCTTCAACTCCACCTATTTGCTCGTTATTCATCGCAGCACAGCTGCCGTATTGCACACCTTTGCTGACCACCCTCTTTTGTTCGTTATCTTTCGCGACAGAGCGGACCTTTGTTGACCACCCCTTCGTCCATACGCGAAATATCGCGACCGTCACCATGGCACCTCATAATCGGAAACGCCCAGCGCAAGACGACGATGACGTCCAGATAATCTCGTCGCAACCCTCGTCGCGATCCTTGTCGAACGTGTACCGTCACAGCTCGCAGGCGTCTACTCTACCATCTTCCCAGCCATACACGTCTTCGTTCGGGCTATCGCAGCCTTATTCGCAGCCCCCGTCGCTGTCGCGCCCTCCAAAGCATGCGAGAATGACGGACACGCGTGGGTTGGACCCCTTATATGCCGCGTACGGCGTGCCGATAGCACACAGAGGTCCAAATGGCTCTTCCCAGGCGCAGGCCATTGATCTCGACGATGAATTTGATACAGATGACGGCTTGGACGATGCGCCGGAGGCCACGCAGGCCTACAATTCGTCCTCCTTTAGTTTCGAGATCTACGGGATCTTTCCGTCCAAGGTCGTCGGATGCCGCTACTACAATGGCCTCGCGACGTTCGGCGAGATGGTCGTGCTGAAGCGGGAACCTCAAAACCAGTACGACAGGAACGCGATTCAGGTGCGCAACGTACAGGGGAATCAGATCGGACATATACCGAAGCAAGTTGCCGCGAAGCTAGCCAAGTATATGGATGATAAGAGCTTGCTGATTGAGGCTTCTATTTCGGGACCAAAGGGCGAATACGATTGTCCGATTGAGCTGAGGCTGTATGGGACGGATGATCCGAGGATGAGGGATCAATTGAAAGCCAAGATGCAGGCGGATAGACTGCCGATTGGCCATATGGTCAGTAGGGTGAGGTTGGCGGAGAAGGCGCAGAAAGAACGCATAAAGCAGCAGGAGAAGCTAGATCAAGAGAGGAAAAAGGCGATCGGGCTCGCGAAGAAGGCAGCAAGAAGTGCAGGTGTCTCTGTTGGGCTTGGCAGCAGCAGCCTACAAGTCAGCTCTTCGGGAGAGTATGCTGCTGGTACGTTCACCTTGTAGACGAATTTCCTTAAATTCAACATGCTAACTCTGACAAGGTTCTGCAGACGGTTTGCCAATTCCCGAACCCCCCAAAACACTGGACAATATCATCATGGACAGCGAGCAATTCAATCCCCGTAACTATGAAGACATGGTTGATCAGTTTGGGATCAGCGAAGAGAAACTGGCCAACATGCCAAAGGCCGACCAACCGAAAGGTCTGCTCACGAAGCTTCATCCGTTCCAGCTTCAAGGTCTTCAATGGATGCTTGACAAGGAGAGCCCCAAGCTGCCGGCAGTGGACTCAAAGGAGATTGTCCAATTCTGGCAACGGAGTAGCAGGGATTCGAGCCTGTTTACTCATATTGCCACAAATTACACCACCAGAGAGTCACCCCGACTCGCGAGTGGCGGAGTCCTCGCCGATGACATGGGTCTTGGAAAGACTATTTCAGTCATCTCTCTCATCCTGGCCGACAAGGCGCTTGGTCGCAAAAATGCGGATGTCAGTGGAGTAACTTTGATACTTGCGCCTGTCAGCGTCATGAGCAATTGGAGTTCCCAGGTAGGTTTTCGGGTTGCACATGATCTCTTCAAGAACCTCCTAACAAGGGACTAGATGGCAAAACACATTGAGAAGGAGCATGCCCTACGAATCATGTTCTACCACAGCACCCTCAAGAAGCCCCTCAACCCGCAAGAAATCGACAATTACGACATTGTCATTTCTACTTATGACACGGTGTCTTCGGAGTGGTGGAAACCAGCTAAGCCAAAGGAGGCTGTACGAAAAGATGGGTATGGTCTTCTGAACATTTAGCAGAATGGTTTGGCTAATCATTACAGTGTATTCTCCATCAACTGGCGCCGAGTTGTGTTGGATGAAGGGCATCATATCAGAAATCCAGTCGCGAAGCGAACGCAAGCAGCCTGGCATATCAAGGCCCAATCGAAATGGGCCCTCACAGGTAATTTCATGCTACTTGATGCTATCAACTGTGCTTGTTGAGGCTAACGGCTGCTATAGGAACCCCGATCGTCAACAATTTGAAGGATCTGTATTCTCTTGCCAAATTCGTCGACCTATCAGTTATGAATTCCATGGACATCTTCAACAACACCATCATCAGACCCGTTGGTAAGGGCGACGAAGCAGCCGTCAAGCTTCTCAAGTACCTCATGGGAGATTTGTGTCTTCGGCGGAGGAAGGACATGTCCTTCATCGACCTAAAACTCCCCGAACTCTCCGAATACATCCACCGCATCAAATTCTCCTCGCACGAACAGGAGATCTACGACGTCCTCGCCGAAGACGCCAAGGGCCGACTAGACATGTGGGTGCAAGAACTTCAGATGAACACCACCAACAAGGTCCCCTCTGGCACAAACTCCTACCGCGGCGTCCTCGAGATCATCCTCCGCATGCGCCAGGTCTGCAACCACTACAAGCTCGTCGGCACCGACCGCCTCGGCGGCATCATGGCCGCGCTCGACGCTAACGGCTTCGTCGACCTGACCCCAGAGAACAACCTCGCCCTCCAACAGCTCCTCCAGCTCAGCATCGACTCACAAGAAGACTGCCCCGTCTGCCTCGACTCCTTCAAAGAACCCGTCATCACCAAATGCGCCCACGTCTTCTGCACCCCCTGCATCGAGCGCGTCATCGACACGCAGCACAAATGCCCCATGTGCCGCGCCGAGCTCGACGCCCTCGCCTCCACCACCGTCAAACCCATGAAAGAGGCACCACCCCCAGCGCCTCAACCCGAGCTCTCCCTCACCGACGACGCGCCCCCCTCCAGCAGCAAAGTCGACGCCATCCTCGCCATCCTCCGCGCCCAGCAAAAGGATCCCGCCAAGGGCAACAAGACCATCGTCTTCAGCCAGTGGACCTCCTTCCTCGACCTCCTCACCCCGCACCTCGCCGCCGCCGGCTTCGGCACCGCGCGCATCGACGGCACCATGCGCGCCGCAGACCGCGACCGCGCGCTCGACGCCCTCGAGACGGACCCGCAGTGCACCGTCATGCTGGCGTCGCTCGCCGTGGCCTCCGTCGGGCTGAACCTCGTGGCCGCGAATAGCGTCATCCTCGCGGATAGCTGGTGGGCGCCGGCGATTGAGGACCAGGCGGTCGATCGCGTGCACCGGCTCGGCCAGAAGCGCGAGTGCACGGTGTTTCGGATTGTGATTGAGAAGAGTGTCGAGGAGAAGGTGTTGCTGATTCAGGAGAAGAAGAGGAAGCTGGTGGGCGTGGTGTTTAATGAGCGGGATGAGGATGGGGAGGTGGGCGGGAGGAAGAGGAAGGGGAAGAGGCGCGTGGGGGGTGTGGAGGATTTGAGGACGTTGCTTGGGTGAGCGGGGGATGGTTGTACTTTTGTTGTGTAAGAGATAGGGTAAGTCAGGGTATGGTTGAGGGGTAATGGGGTTCTAGAAATTACTTTCCGGGGTTTTAGTATATTGGGATTGGAGTATCGGATGCGGTGGTGTAATTCTAGTAGGTTCAAATAGAACATAATAGCTCAAGCAAAACAACCATCATGGTCTTCTCCATAGTTCAACGTCTTTGGAAACAAAAAGGTCTGTGCGAATTTAGGAATGCGTTCGGTCTTAGGTCATCAATCTACTCTAATCTTTTCGTTCGTCTTCATCATGCCCAGCGTACCCATCACCCACCGCCCCTCCAAGCTCTAACAAAAAAGGTGTATACAATCGAAGAAAGAAGAAACGCGCTACACCATCCCCACCAAGGCCCCATATCTACTGATCCGCCTCTTTAATCTCATACTCGCGCGCGTCTTGGAAGAGGTCGATGATGCAGCTCGCAGACCAAGACTGAGTTGGGCACTTTCATCGAACATTAGCGTCATATCAAGATTAGAAGCAGGAGGGTTATCACTCACCGAATCCCCACAGAACGCCCCATCCTTATTCGTCAGCTCCGTCAACCCCGCCCACGGACTCTCCTTGATCGCCTTCATGCACCCGGCCAACCTCTTCGTGACTTGCTGGTAGCTCTCCACCCGCTCCGCCGGCGTCTCGCGGCGCATGAGGTCAAACTTCAGCAGCGCGCGGAGGAAGAAGCCCGTGGGCCACACCCACTCGGGGCCCTGGTGATAGTTGCGGCCCTTTGCGGTGTGGAAGTTGTCGGAATCCTCGGCGTTGTTGTAGTAGCCGCGGTAGTTGAGGTCAGAGGGGTCGAGGGTCGCCATTCCTTGGGGCCCTAGGAGGACCTTGTCGGCCATGGAGAGGGCGTGAAGAGCGTGCTCGGGGTCAAAGAGGTCGGGCGCGACGCTCATGGCGACAGGGAAATTAGGGCGGAGCTGGTAGTCCTCGTACTCTTTTCCAGACCGGTAGAGATCTTTATAGATGCCACGGCGATTGATAATGGAAGTGTTGACATCGTATTCGGAATCCTTGGACGCGTCGAGAGGGATGTAGTAATTCTTTTCGAAGTTTGCTTTGATCTTGGCAGCCCAATCTTTGAAGGAGACGATTTTGTCGCCGCCGTCGATGCTGACTCCGTCGTACTTGTACTTTCCTTCTTGGCGTAGTTGATCGACCCAGGCTAGGGTGCTGTACAGCATGCCCGTAATTTCGACTGCTGCACCGTCTCTTGGGGTACCAGGAACACCCTTGCTGCCGGCTCTTACGCTCTCGCCCATCTTGTCCATCCATGTGCCGCAGTTGAATTGATTGCCGCCAAAGATCATGCCGGTTTCCCAGTCAGTCCAGATCTTTATGTTGAACCCTTCCGATTTCATCTGACTGTCCAGATCTGGTCCGGCGTTATACTCTCGGAAGTCCATGCCCGACGCATGTCGTTGTAAAGCCTCTTGAATCACGTCTTCGATAGTAGAGGACTTCGAGTACGCCCTTTTATCCGTATCGGGGAACCATGTGTCGTCATAGGGAAGGAATCGCCTTTTCGTCTTCTCTTGAAGGAGGGTTATGCCATCTGGAACAATCTTGGTGTAATCTTGAACGTTCTGCAGGAACCACCAGATTGAATCCCGGGAGTTGTATCTGGGAAGCTTCCCACTGCTGAGAAGGTTGGGGATCATGCCATGCTTGAGGACACTGGCAAATGCCAGGATGTGTTCCTTTGCGTCGGCAAAGCGCCCGGTGCCCATGTAAAGGCCTCGTGCCGAGATACATATGTCGCGGCCCCAGCATCGGGCCCAGTCGTACGAGAAATGCGGGAGACCTGCTGCCATGCTCGCAACCTTCTTTTCTGGCCACAAAGAAGTATTGTTCATGTAACCAGTGACCTGAATGCTAACAAGAGCAAGGCTCTTCAAGAACGGCTGCCCTTGCTGAACATTATCGCCCATGAGCTCAATGGACCGGTCGTAGGCGGCATTATACGCAGTTTGAATGACCATTGCGAAGTATCGGGGGAGAAGGAAACTCGGAATCTTGCGGATAGCGTCAAATCTTTCCTTAAGCCAGATGGCTACCGGCTTGATACGATGGTATAACCTCTTGGAAGATGCCTTCTCCAAGCGGTTGACGCAATAATCCAATGCCCATTGACCTTCTCGAAGGTGCTGGCAGACTGGATGACCGAGATTGTTGTCATTGACGATGTCTTGCAGAACGCTCCACCAGCCTTGTAGCCCTGCATAAACCAGATTGCCATGGCCGGGAATGTTGTATGTTCCATCTTTCCCATCGCTTGCATCTTTCTCTTCTGGATCGCATCTGTACAAGATGAAGTTTAGATCAGAGAGATCGCAACCTTCGAAAGCTGCAGCGGCACCCCTAGTAACGAACTTGTCAAGACCCTCTGCGTGCTCTGCGCTTGGGACTGAGGTCTCGAAAAGAGCTATGCTGCCAGGCGGAAAGAAATCGGGTATGGTGATGTTCGTTGAGTTACCCGAGGATTCAACCTTGACACCTTCCAAGTTCTTAGTATGACTGGGCAGTCCGCGCAACGTTGTCGTGTCTTCAATAGCCGCTAGCTTCACCGAATCACTAGTATCCACTTCCAGGTTCCAGGCTCCAATCAACTTAGCCTGCGTGCCAGGAAGGTTGGTCGTAGGGAATCCGCCGTTGCCGTTGCCATATCCGGGGAAAGCCGTGTGCGCAATGAGGAAGTATCCCTTTCTCGACTTAGGGTGGACTCGATGCACTGTGATGTATTCGTGGTCATGATGGATAAATGTTTCGTCGTATTCTTCTTTGCCCATCAAGACATGAATCTCGTTGAGGATCTTCTTGATTCCACCAATACCGCCTTCACCAGCTTCGCCCTTTACAGGCGCTCCGGTAGAGTAGGCAGAAGAGTAGAGTCGTTTCTCGTGCACCAACTCGATGAGCTTCGGGTAGACCTCGTCGAATCCCATGACACTACCAGTTGCGCACGCGCACATTGCGACCAAAGCAGCGCTAGATAGTGTGTCTCTAGCATCCCGCTTTTGAGCAGGCGTTTCGTTGTCGTGCGTACAGTCCATAAAAAGTGCGTGGACAGGGCTCTGTTTGATCTTGTGGATCACTTCGTGGGTCGCGGCCAACTCGGCCGGCACTCCATTCTCTATTGCTTTTTCGGTGTTTTCTGCGTTCATGACCTCGTCGACTTCAAAGCTACCGACGGGCCTCCCACCGTGACGATGAACCAAGCGGCTAAGCTCCTGCGTGCTCCATGCTTGCATGCCCTCTCGAATCAATGCACAAAGCCCGAGCCGCATAACAAATTTGTAGTCCATCTCTTCGGAGCCAGAAAAGAGTTCCGCAGCGACGAAAAGATTGGGATTGACCTGTCTCGCCTGGTCAAGCATGTATTCGGCCAAGTGTATCGGAGTGGAATGGCAATTGTCGATGCGGAAACCGTGGAAGTACTTCGCCATGAGCCTGGTGTATTTGGCGATGAAGTCCCACAAAAATGGGTTATCATGAGGGCCATCTCCATAGCGAAGCTTAACGCAGTCGCCCCAAACGATGACTTCTCGTCGGAGGTAAGCTCGGGACTTCCAACCAGCATTGTCTTTCATGGCATCCGCCGCCCAGACCCAACCGTTGTTGACCAGGGCCAGTGCTTCAGGGTTGTGCTTCTTGGTAACGTCATTAAGAGGCAATCGCGTAAAATATGACTCAATCAAGGGGCTCTTGTCAGTAATTGGGCCCATTTTAGGGCCGTTGTCATCAAGTCGACAGTACTTGATGCGGTTGAAAAGCTGTTCCATGATCTCGGCCGTATCCGCGTCATATTCCCGGTAGTATTGGAGGTTGATCTCCTCGAGAATCCGGTATATCGTACCGTGTGCTGCTCGCTTATCAGGCGTATCGGTTGTCGTGGTGTCAAAACGGCCAAAGAGCGCAGAGAGGAGCCCAGCACCAGTCGCTGGATCTATCCGTCGCCGAAATCTTTCTCCAAATCTGTCGCCTCCGAGCAAACCGTTCTCAATGCACCAGTCCGCCTTCTTCTTGAGCGGCCAATCTTTGACTTCATCGAGGCCTCGATCACCGAGACCGCTAAACGAATTATCGGGAAAGGTTGCTTGGCCTTCTGACCAGGCTTGTACTGTGGCTTTAGTATCGCGCTCCACATCTAGAACATAGAATTCCCACAACCGACAAGCGCCGAGCACATGAGTCTTGACACCCTCCATGATCTTCAAAAGGTCGTCAATAGATTTGATGTCGATTGGCTGGCCCAAAGATCGCAGATCCTTGCTGTACTTGAGCAGAGCGGTATCGAGGACCAGGGCTGGCTTGAGCCATGGAGCGGTCTCTACGGTGTACCCAGCCTCTGGGTGATACTCAAGCCATTTGCTGTTGTTGGCTGTATGGTTCCACACGACATCTGTCATGGCAAGCATATTGTACTCCTCTTCCATCTTCTTGACCATTCGGGCAACATCTTTCTCACCATTCGGGAAGGACGTCTTGTCGAAATGATGCTGGTCGTATATACTGTAGGGCGAGTTGGAATCTCCTCTCATCATTAGCGGCGTGAAATGGACCATGTTGTACCCCCTCTGGCTGATGCCATGCAGATGTTTGTCCCAATTGTCGGGGTATTTGCCCATGAACTTGGAAATGACAGAAAAGACAATTAGGGAATCAATTGGCATGAAGGACTTTTTGACTGTGAGTTTTGGGCAGACATCGATGTAGTAGGTAGCCGTTCGAGTAGGCTTCGGAGGGTCGACCGAGGAGGTAGAGAAGGCCGGTAGCGGCGAGTAGGTCGTATAGAATGCATAGGCTCCAGCGGTGTGGATGGGAATGTCGATCTCGGTGCACCGATTGAAGTCTGGCGTTAATCTACTCAGAAGTCAGTAACGAAGGCATTGCACTCTTTCGGGACTCGCGTACTTGTACTCATGATACTTGTCCCTCTTGAAAGGCTCTCCTTTGGCAGGAATGTTCACCCAGAGACTGCCTTTCCGACATATCGAACTGGTTCCCTCGACCAGGAATCGTACAACGTAGGGACTCTGCTCTTTCGGTGGGGGGAGGTAGATGTAGGTGCCAGGGACATCTGGTGCACCGCTGTCGGTCAATGGCAGCAGGTACACTTCCTGGGAGGAGGGCTGCGCGACTGTAGTCATTTTCGCTTGGGATGGCTGAGAACTGAGAGCTGGGATAAAAGCGGTAGGGTGATGTGCAACAAAAGCTCGCGCTTCGCGTTTTGATAGGGCTGTAAGGATAACGCTGAAAAGGTTGAGGATTGAGGGGGGAGAGGTATGAGGAGAGAAGAATGGCAGCAACAGAGAGCACTTAGACGTTAGATGCGGGCGTGGAAAGAGCCGCAGCCATTCGAGCAGGTGGACCGATGAGGTTCTAGAGAGCAGGCGCAAACGGGCCAGAAACACAGCTCGACTGAGAGCACCTGGCAGCGCGGAAGCGGCGCGGGGCTAGCAGCAGAGACGCCGCAACGTCATACGCAGGGGTAGGTATTTTCACCGTGCCAGCTAAGGCGGTGAGGGTGAGGTCCACAACAGGATTGTTACGAATGCGATATTCAGGCACCATTGCTGCAATCGGTATCCGCTCCGTCGTGCGCGTGACGGGTTTCCTCCAGCAGATATCCCGAGTCAGGCTGCCCTGCCTACGCTACCTTTGTACTAACCTCCTACAAAGCTGGAGGTATGCCCATGCCAAGCCTGGTGGGCAGAGGCGTAATTGGCCAGGAGCTGTACATGCAAGGTGAATTTCGAATGCATCAGAATATTAGAACTGAAGAGTTAGGACGGGTCCGAAATCACTTTCTTCATGCAACTATCTCATCACTTAGCGGTGATCTATGGAAGCCATGCCATCGCATTACGGAGCGGAGGGGCATACCCCATCCCTCCTTTCCCAAAGCCAGTCCGCAAATTCGCAAGTCTCCTCCTTTCCAATGAATCCACCTTCTTCCATGATATCTTACAAGTCATGCAATACAATAAGCCGAGAGATCGCCGTGCTATTCGGGCATTCAAGCATCCCAAAAGCCGCAACCACAGAGCCAAACGGGAATCGTTGCGGACGCCAGACCAAATGGTATCGAAGCTGGGTATCGCATTTTTGTGTCGTGGCGGCAGCAAAATGACCCAAAACCTGGCCGCAGAATGCAACAAAAAAAGGGAAGAAACAGACACCGGAATCCCAGAAAGACACCATGTGTTGAATAAAGTCCGTATCGTCTGTCGCAATCGAACTTGAATCCAACAGGAATGTCAGAAAGACACGCTGAGTGAATCAAAAGTGGTATAGGTCCTCTCATTTACACCCGAGTTTGGCATTAGGTGAGTTGAGCGTCGTGTGAATCCGCTCACTTAGGGAAGCCGAGTGAGAAGGGAGAAGTTGGCTGAATCTCCAACCTGTCGTGGTGCGGAGCGGCGAGACGGGTGTAGCCGGCCTGGGTGGGGGTAGAACCGTCGTCGTCGAAACTTCGCTTTGCAGCCACCGGAGTGCCGCGACGTCTGTCCGGCATGCCCGTCATGGATTGCTTGCTGCTAGCCGAAGAGGACATGGCCCCCGAGCGATCCTCAAAGCTTGGCGCAGCCGTAGAACCAGTCAAGCTAGTAGTGCGAGCACCGAAGGATGGAGCATGAGCCCTGGACTGGGCCTGGGGCTGGGTACCGTACGAGGAAGCCTGCGGCTGTGCCTGGGACTGGGCACCGTAGGAAGAAGCCTGAGACTGGGCACCGTACGAGGAAGCCTGCGACTGAGCCTCGACGTCCAAAGATGAAGGGTGCGAGCGGGCCTGAACACCGTAGGAGGAAGCCTGCGACTGGGCCTCGACGTCCAAGTATGAAGGGTGCGACCGGGCCTCGATCTTCTCGAGCGCCTTCAGTTCCGCCGCTAAGTACTCTTTCTCCGTCCAGCATCCCTGCCAACAGTTGCGCCAATCGAGTACCAGGAACTGGAAGCAGAAAGCCTCGATCTTCATGCATGGCTGGAAGCAGATGCAGAGGTTGCGGTAATCCATCTTGTTTTGCTCGGAACAGGAATGGAGCAGGGATATATGGCACGTGATCGCGAACAGGAGGTAGTAGTGGTACGGCGGAAGTTTCGAAAGCTCGTCCTTGAGCATCTGGGGTGTGCTCTTGGCGCCCTGACATTCCTGCTGGATTCTCGCCTGAATGGCTTTGGGGAATATCTCATCCGGGATGTTGCGGAGCCAGTTCTTGAACATCGAGCCGATGATGTTGATATCGTATAGCTCGGGCTCATCGAAGAGGTTGATATCGAGCTCTTTGTCAAATCGCTGCTCCCAGTACTTGATTTCCCTGCCACTGCCGGGAACGCGGTACAAACCCTCTTCCTCGCAGCCCTTCATGTTGAGGTAACTACATGTACACGTTAGAGCTGGCTCATTGAACATAGAAAGTCTACTCACTCAATGCATCGCCATGGCAGAGCAGGCATCCAGAACTCGGTCTTGTCCTTCGAGTTCTCGAGACGCTTGGAGATGCGTGTCATGAGGGTCTGCTCGATCAATGGTCGGTTGATCACATGGATCTCGTACTCAGTGGTAGGAGCATCCTTTTCGTTGCTACTACCACTCCGGTGGAGTTTATCAAACACAGCCCGGGCACCCTTGCCGAATCCGTCTGCAGCCTTGGTTGAAGATGTTTTGATGGCCGTCATGAAGGAGCCACCTCGCGGTTCGTTGTAGGACGAGGATAGATGCTGTTCCCCGGCGTTTGTAGCTCGAGCGTCTTCTGAGTGACCTCCCTTATGACGATCTTCAGAGTGAGTGCGCATGCCGCCGATGTTGATGTTCTGTCGCCATGATCTCTGGCCCTCCAAGGGCGCGGTCCTCACGTTGCCGGTGTCTCCGGAACCGTCATATGCAGTAGTGTTAGTTTCAGCGAGGCGCCTAGGAACGTTAGCTTTGAGTTTCGAGCGTGGTGCTTCGCGTGGAGAGCTAGACTCATCCACTTTGATTGACCTTGAACGACCCAAGATGCCTCCGAACTTGTTCTTGCTACTGCTATTCTTGTTGGTGCTGTTCTTGTTGGCGTTACTGTTCTTGTTGACGTCACTGTTCTTGTTGCCGTCACCGTTCTTGTCGGCGCTACCGTCCTTTTTGTTGCTACGCTTGCCGAACGCCATCTCGCCGTTGAGGTACGGGACGCTTGTCGACTTGATGGACCCGCTATTGCTACGGTCGTCTGATCCGTCCGCAGCGGATGATGCGCCTATGCCAGTCAGAACCGAAGCTTCATGAGGGTGAATTGGTAGCTCACCGTTCCGCTGACTCGAGCTGTCCTGCGACCGACTGCTGAGCTCCGGACTCGAACTCTGAGTGTGCCCCGAGGGGTAGACCTGGCTTGCTGAAGATTTAGAATCAGTAACTTGTCGCAAAGAACCATCCGCAGTTCCTAGGCGCGGCGACGACGACGACGTGATGCGAGGCGATGATTTCGACGCTTTGATGTTGGCGAAGAAGGTGCGTGAGGTCTCTTTGCGGTGTCGAGGTGAAGTTGGCGAATCTGGCGGCCTGAACGGAGCTATCGGCGTCGATTGATCCGGCTCATGAAGCGCGTCGCTGTTGAGCGCGTCGGCGTCATACCTGGACCCTGATAGCGGAGGCGATTGGGGACTCCGTGGGCTCAGCGCTTGGGCAAGTTTCCCCTCTTTGTGTTTGTTCGTCCTGGCAGGCAACGTCGTTATGGAAAGGGATGATGATTTCGGCATCTTGCGGATTGTTCTTTGCGGCCGTTCCCAAGTATCAAAAGTCTGGTGAGCAGAGTCAGCCACATTGTTCAGACTACCATTCACCCAGGACCAGTATCATCTTTAAGACCACCACAACACACCATCACCCTACCTTGACCAATTTCACCATATTCTCAACGACGCCAAAGAGGCTAGAACCAAACGTACATACCTGGGAGCGTGTATTCAGCAACGGAGGGGGCCGGCCGTAAAGAGCAAAGGTGTTCCCAAGAAAGTAGCCAGATCGCCGCGGCGGCGGTCGAGCCGCTGAGAATACTACTGAGGGTTGCAAATGCAGCGGACAGTCGTCAAGCCAGTATCTATCGAAGCTCCGGGCGACTCGAGGACTCTGTGTGGACATTCTGATCAGCAGCGGTTCATGGGAATGTCGGTCAGGCACGGTTGGGCTTGGGGAAGGCCTAAGGTCATGGTGGCACAAACCGTGGCAACCCTGCTGGAATAGAGCTTTCCCGTCGTATTCCGTGGTAGTCCAACAACGTATATGGCACGCAAAGGAGCCTGTATCCCCAAGCGCAGAAGGGAGTGTTGCAGAAACGCAGGAACCCGCCGCGATTTGAACACGGGAGCGTGTACGACGGCACTCTCCGCAGGATTTCGTGAGTTCGGCGCCTTCACGGGCGAGAGGGGCTTGGGACTGGGATTCTTGGGGATGGCGGAGTGCTCAATGGGTAGGTGGCTTCTACGGATCAATCAGCTTCGTTGCCTGGCATGAAAGGATCTATGCAGATGCCAGGTGCTGTGGCACCGCATGTCGTCTCGCACCGAGGCCGGGCTGGAACAAAGAGGAAAGGCAAGCTTTTTCTGCACAGAAAGAAACATACCAGCGCTTCTTGGACAACAGAGACCCGCCTGGTTTCGGTCGGGGGACAAAGGCGGCTCCCGCCCACAGCAGTGGGTGCAATGCTGAGACCAAGCCCCTGTAACTGCAACGAAGTCCCGGGCTGCTCGTGCTCGGGTGGGATATATGGCGGTGAAGGATGGCGATATGGCGATGCGTCTCCTGGCGGGCGCCCGGAGTTGAGGCCTGTGGGAGGGAAGACGGAGGCTGTCAGGCACAGCGGAGTGGGAGTGCTGGGAGTGTGCAGCGGGGCCCGTTCAGGGTCAGCGCGAGCCCATACTGCTGGTGCAGGACATGTGCAGTGCGGCGGCAATAGACTGAATGATGGGCGGCCGGGATCCCGGAGGCGTCGTGGGCGTGCGGCTCGTTTGGGGACTCAGGGCGGTTGCTGTGCTGGGCAGGGACGGGACGAGAGGCTGCGAGGACAGGGTGAATTGCTGGGTGAAGAATGCGGGGAGAGGGTCTCGCGGTGTGGAAGACTCTCGAGCGCAGGATGGGGCAGGCTTAGGGGGATCTTGCTGCCAGACCGTTGAGCATGGTCCCTGTACCTATTCACTCGACCCTGGGGCTTCGTGCCAGCGCTTGGCCGTCGCTATTCTGCCGCCCGCTAGGCACTGACGGGGCCCTCCTGCCCGTTTCTTCCCTCCTTCACTGTGCCTCCGACCGTGGAATCCGTTAGGGCTGCCGCAAAGCCACTGGTCGTGCTGTGCGACTGCTCTGTGCCCCGGATTTCCCCTATTTTCCGCATCCAACGTCACCGGGGCTACTCCTGCTCCGTATGTATTTCTGGCCGCCAACAGACGCATAGTCAGCCTTGCGCAGCTCCTCTCACGCCCGCCGAAGGCCCGCGCGTCCATCGTTCTGCTAGGCTACAAAACCTCAAATCTCCAGGCGTCTATGCACCACCACCAACGCCCGCTTCCAACATATTCTAAATGTCGCTCGTCTCTGGCCCCGGCCGTGGGGGCGGCTCCGACAGTGCATTGCCCCAGGAGCTGCAGCTCTTCGTCGACAAGCACGTCCGCTATATTCAGAGCCTCGACAAGGTACACAGCACTGCTCTTACCCACGCCTCCCGCAGCTGTTCTTTTCACGCCCTACGCAGCTGCTGTCCGCGCCCTGAGGCTTGTGGCTGACCTGGCGACAGCGCAAAGACGAGCTGGAGTACTGGCTGACGGAGCACCTGCGGCTCAACGGCCTGTATTGGGGCTTGACGGCCCTGCACCTCCTCGGCCATCCCGACGCCCTCCCGCGCAACGAAGTCGTCGACTTTGTCCTGTCGTGCCTGCATGACAGCGGTGGCTTCGGGGCCGCCCCAGGCCACGACGCGCACATGCTCTACACGGTGAGCGCCGTCCAAATCCTCGCCACGCTGGATGCCTTTGGCGACCTGGAAGCGCGTGTCGAGGGTGGCAGGCGGAAGATTGCGCAATGTAAGAGCCGCCCGTTGATCGCCCTTTAGTGTTGCTGACCACTGCAGTCATTGCCGACTTGCAGAACCCCGATACTGGCACTTTTGCCGGCGACGAATGGGCCGAGTACGACACGCGCTTCCTCTACGGTGCTCTCAACGCCTTGTCTCTCCTGGGTCACATGGACCTGGTTGATGTAGACAAGGCCGTTGAACATGTGCAAGCCTGCGCTAACTTTGACGGCGGCTATGGCACGGGTCCTGGTGCTGAGTCTCATGCCGGCCAAATTTTCACCTGTATCGGTGCTCTGTCCATCGCCGGCCGCCTTGATCTGGTAGATCGAGACAAGCTGGGGGGATGGCTGAGCGAGAGGCAGCTGAAGAATGGCGGGCTGAACGGTAGGCCGGAGAAGAA
Organism: Mytilinidion resinicola; assembly: GCF_010093595.1. Classification (NCBI taxonomy): domain Eukaryota; kingdom Fungi; phylum Ascomycota; class Dothideomycetes; order Mytilinidiales; family Mytilinidiaceae; genus Mytilinidion; species Mytilinidion resinicola. Next base: position 1,850,533 of record NW_022985445.1, on the reverse strand, counting down.
AGAAGATGTATGCTACAGCTGGTGGGTTGCTAGCAGCCTTGCCATGATTGACAGACTTCACTGGATTGACCAAGGCAAACTGACCGCCTTCATCCTGAGCACTCAGGTAGGTGATCAACTGACCAGATACCAAACTCCGCCTAACTGTTGCAGGACCCTGAACTGGGCGGGCTGGCGGATAGACCCGGGGACATGGTTGATGTGTTCCATACCCACTTTGGAATCGCCGGGTTGAGCCTCCTCAAGTTTCCAGGCCTGGCCGAGATAGATCCCATCTAGTAAGTCATCGTCGTTGAAGCACGGAGAAAGTAGACCCCTGAAGTCGCGCTGATGCTGGTGCAGCTGTATGCCGTTGTCGATAACGCAACGTCTGGTGGGGAAGTGAAATAGGGACTATTTAGAGGACTGTCCAGTGTCTCTTCAGAAGTCTGTGTACACGTCTTTGCCAGCGCTGAACGTGCTTTAATGGCGTCTTAGCAATCTAGCCGAGGTGGAACATGCTCGCGCACGTAGACCAAACCCACAGCTTAGGCGTATGGACATTGAATGCTCGCCGCTGTCCATAGTGCTCCAGCGTGCTTTAAACGGTGCAGAGACGCCATAATGAGACGATGCTGGAGACTACCCAACGCGTGCTTCGGGGCGACTTCCGGTATCACGGACTGAAGGTATCCGCCCAACTAGGCCGTCTTGCCGATAGTTACACAAATGGATGATGGATGATCTGGGACTGTAGACCGCGACTCCAGCCTCGCCGGCCGATGTCGCTGTAGATTAGAGCTAGAAGCCCTCCCGCTATCTAATACCTCCCGTCTCCTGCTCATGAGACGCGGGATACAAAGCCGGGACAGAGCGAAGCCGTTGAGCGGTCACGGTTGCGTCCACACGTGGCGTGCCCACTCCCCTCGATGGCTACATAATCAATCTTTCCTCGCTGACCTGTTCTTCCTTCTTCACTTTCACACAAACAAGCCCAATGCAGCGTCAGTAGCCATCCACCCTGGAGTGCCCCTCATCACTTCTCGCTCCGAGCCTCCGTCTTTCTTCCTTCTCGACAACAACCAGCCCGCTCCTTTCTCCACCATACACTCTCTCTGCACACAAGCACTCTCCTTTGCACCGCTCTGATCTTGCTTGCCCACTACCTCCATATCCCACTCCCAATTGCCTCGCCAGCATGCCTGTCGCCGGCACCATTCCCTTACACTGCAATATCTGCCCGAAGAAACCAAACTTCAGCGATGTCTCGCACCTCCTCACCCACATAGCCAGCAAAGGCCATCTCTCTCACTACTACAAAGTCAAGGTCCGTTCCAGCTCCGAAGACGCGTCTCGCCGCCTGATTGAGGCCTACGACCGGTGGTACTCAGAGTGGAACGTCGAGCACCTCATGTCAGACCGCATGAGCCAGAAGGATAAGAAACGCACCCGAGCCCGCCCATCTAGTAAGTCCCTCTTTGCCTTTAGGGTGGCCTGATGCCTGACTGCGTTCCCGTTGCTGCAGATCGAGCCTCGTCTACCTCTACGTCGACCGCTCCAGCTGCACCACAGCGCTCGAATCGGCCACGCTCTGGACTCAATTCCCTCGACCCTCGCCTGTCCGAGAATACCATCAAGATTGAAGATCACACCCCCACTCCTCCTCCCATGCTCGACCAGGCTAGCCGTCACCGGTCATTCGCTCCCCGAATGCAACTCTGGCCGCCGTCCCGCTCGCTATCCCGACGCTATGCAAGCCCTGACTACGACGATGATGACAGCATCTCAGAGCCTGTTGGCCGACGTGCCTACTACTATGGGCTTAACGAGTCTGCTATCGTGGATGATGATACCACAACCGTCACCACAGAGGAGAGCACGATCAGCGAGTGCACAAAGCTGAAGGGTGTGTATTGGCCAGGTATGGACATCTTTGACTCCGCCACCCCAGAGATGAGACGGAAGAGAAACCAGAAGAAGGACAGCTCTGTGCTGGAGCAACTTGAGATCAACTCCAAGGAGGTTGAGCCTACGGAAATCATCTTCACACCCCAAGGTACCTTCAAGAAGCAACGAAGAATCTCTGGCTCAAGCTTCGAAGAGAGTAGTCCCATCAAGCTTGAGGACTCTCCAAAGCGGACCTTCATTCCCCGCCCGGTTCTCGCTGAAATGGACACCAACCGTCCTCGACGCACTCGGCAGCATACTCGCCAAGGCACATTTCCAGGCGCCATTCGCAACAACTACGATGGTGCAAGCTCACATCTTGACTTTGAGTACGGCGACTTTGGCCAGAAGAAGAAAAGCGGGTTCGACGTCTTCCATGATCAGGAGGTAACCTTCGCACACCCAGCGGGGTTCAACTACCTCACCTCCGAGTTCCACTACACACCACCAGCACCATCTCCTGCCTTCTCGTTCAAGCCGCTTGCCAATGCTTTCCAGTACGACAACAAGGAAAACGTGGACACACTACATCACCAACCGGCGTTCTATGGTGGCGGCCTTCCATTCCCTCAACCTCACTTCCACCACGCCCCTTCCGGACACGATCCGCAAGGCTTGTTCTACAACAGCAACCAAATGAGCAACTACTTCAACGCCTACCACCCACAGGACGAAGAAGTCGACGACGAGCGGACCTTAACGGCCCCGCCATCCCCGTGTCCGCATTAGACCCATTGCTGGCCACGTCTATTCGACTTACTCTATTTTGCGTTTCTTCTCGGTCGTTTCAACAGTTTGAATGGCTTTGCTTTTTTGTCAGTCGCTACAGCAGTTGAATTGTTGCGTTTTCCTTTTCCGTCTGTCGCTAAAGCTGTTGAATCGCTCCACGTCTTTTGGAATCATGATATACGCGCTTATGGTAGGGCTCTGATGGAGTGGTGTTCTGTCTACCCATCATTTCTGTCATCGGTTACTACCTTTCCTCAACATCAGCTATGCTATTATGAACGTACCGTACTGGGGATGGGAGCGGTAATGTGTTCTCTGTAATGGAAGTGGGTCCTGTGTGTAATACCATTGTTTTCCGAGCATCGTTGCGTGGAAGGCAGGGCCATCGCGATGATACTTGTAGAACAGAATGGGAATTGCTTGTTTGTTACGATTTCCGAAGATACCTACTTGATTTTTTGAAGCGTTCGCTTTGTGGAGTTGTGCGATATAGACTCAGCTACGTGGAATATGATACCCATCTATATTACCTCTGAATCTCTCTCGCTTTCTCGGCGCTACCTCTGCTCTACCTCTGGCATTCCATCCTCAGGGCGCTGGGGGATCTCGGGGCCACTTCCGGCCCCCCCTCACCTTTTTCAGCCCACGACTACCCTCCTGACCTCCTCCACCCGCGACGGTAGAAATGCTCGCTTGACCGCCAAACCACCCCGATCCCTACGTGCTTCCCAACAAACCTATCGGCCCCCTCCCGATCTCGGACTCAATCGCCCAACGAACGACCGGATTTAACCGAGATCACGCGCCATCACCAACCGCGAATCAATCACGTGGCCCTCTTCCCTCCCTCCACCCCATTCACCCACCCATAAACCGCCCCCAACCCCACCGCACTCGCCGCCATCAGCGCCCCGCTGAACGCAAACAGCCCCACCCGCTGCGGCGTGCTCAGCGCGTCGAACAGCGGGTACGGGTAGAACCCGTTGTGCGAGTAGCACAGCTCGACCCAGAACCAGTACGCGAAGGCGAGGAACGTGCTGGTGAGGAGAGTGGAGAGCCCGACCGTGCGGGGTGGCGAGAGGAGGAGGAGGTCGAGGACCAGGAGGAGGGAGGGGAGGGCGTGGAAACTGATGTCGGCGGGGAGGGTCAGGGGGGGAGCCCAGTCGGGCATTACGAGGGAGGGGTCGGTCTGGGGGGTCGTTAGTGGGTGGATGGGTGAGAAGAGGAAATGGGAAAGGGGCATACGAAGCGCAGCGTCCAGTAGAGGATGCTGATTAGCACTTCCAGGGGGGCGGCGGTGGCGGCGAGGGTGTTTTTGACGGAGAAGAGGCGGCGGGAGGAGGTGAGGTCGGCGAGGAGGCCGAAGATGAAGGAGGTGGTGGCGACGGTGAGGCCGATGATGGTGAGGAATTGGAAGTGCCAGCCGTAGGATTCGGAGCTGGGGGGTGTTAGGGAGGGTTTAAGAGGGGTGGGGAGGGTGGGAGGAAGTGGGATGGGGCCGAAAAAAGTAGGAGAAAGATCTTGATGGTTAAAGTGGTCGGGAGTCTCTATGTAGGGAGCTGATCTTTCTGATGACCTCCCCTTTTTTTGCTACAAGGCGTATTTTTATATGAAATGTGCAATTGAGAACACCTACATAAAATTTGGAAAGTCGAAAAGACTACACATGACATCAGCAGAGCTTCGCACAATATCTATACACTAAATACTCACTATTTGTACGAATAAGAGAAACTGGCAAGTCCAACGACCTAGATCTCATCAGCATGGAAGGTCCTTCCCGTACACTAAAGATATCGAGCAGTCGGCATACATGAATCAATGCAGATATGCCCGTAGAAGGAGACTCGAGTCGTTGGAGCGGATGCTTCCGGCTCAGCTCCTGAGAGATCTTGGTGGTACTCATTTTGATGACGCTTGGAACGCTTCAATACCTAGAAGGAAAGGCAAGACTAAAATGTATACGGGAGATGTTGAAGAAATTTGGGCCGAGGAGCGTGAGACGTTGCACGTGGGTCCATGCTGGCCCTGTGTCTCGTTTGATTGGTCAAGGCCTACTACTGACCTCAGCTTAGGTAACTCCGACGACATCTCAAGACCCTTAAGAGACATCGTCAATGAACTTTTGTAGAATCAATGCAATTGCTTCATGGATGCCTTCTAATGTATCTCAAGAGAGTTTCTCCGTTAGGTAATATCTCATGGTGGAAATGAGTACTCTGGATTTATCTCCTTATTTCCATTCTATCTCCGTCATCGATGCATCTCTCGCCATCAAAGAAAGTGGAACCAATTAGCTTTTGCATGACGTCTGCGTGAGCTTAGATTTAAACCATGAAGCTGTGAAGCTAGACTCCGGTACTCCGCAATGTTACTCTGCCCTAGTCTCAACCCCTACTTAAATACCACACTACTCTCCTCATACCTTTGTAGCTCTTCCTAAGTTTTAGACACCAAGGCCTATCTAGGTCATCATAACCTCAGACGGCACAATGGCCCCCCAGAACATCCCAGAAACCATGCTCGCAGCCCAAATAGTAGAAGTATGCATTCAATCTTCCTCGACGAGCACATCCACTAAACACCCCCAAGTTCCACAAACCCTACAAACTCAACACCATCCCCGTCCCCTCCTCCCTCGCCCCCCACGACCTCCTCATCCGCACCGCTGTCGCCTCCCTCTGCCACACCGACTTCATGGCCCTCGAAGGCATAATGAACTCGCCCCTCCCCACCACCGGCTCCCACGAAGGCAGCGGCACCGTCGCCGCCGTCGGCTCTGCCGTCAAAGACTTCGCGCCCGGCGACCGCATCATGTGCAACCTGCTCTACTCCCTCTGCGGCCAATGCGTCGACTGCAAAGGGCCCGAGAACTACTCCCAGTACTGCACGCAGCACGGCGGCCACCTGGGCATCACGCGAGACGGGAACTTCGCTGAGTATGTGCGGGTAGATGCGCGCACGGCGGTGAAGTTGCCGGATAATCTGAGCTTTGAGACGGCGGCGCCGCTGGCGTGTGCGGGGTGTACGGCGTATCGTGGGATTCTGCAGGCGAAAGCGGAGCTGAAGCCGGGGGAGTGGATTGGGATTGTGGGGAGTGGTGGTGGACTGGGGCATTTGGCGGTTCAGTTTGCGAAAGCGCTGGGTGTGAAGACTGTGGGGATTGAGGCGAGGGATGTGGGGATTGAGCTTACGAAGAAGGCGGGCGTGGATGCGGTGGTGGATGCTAGGATTGGGAATGAGAAGGTTGTTGAGGAGGTGAAGAAGATTACGGGGAGTGAGGGAGTGGGGGCGACCGTGGTTTTGAGTGATGCGAAGGGGGCGGCAGCATTGAGTTGTGCGATTACGAGGATGCATGGGACGGTCATTCAGATCGCCCAGGTGAGTTGAGGTTTACTATGGCCCTATGGAGTATGCTAACCATTCGAATAGCCTACCGAGTTCTCGATTCCCTTTCAAGAATTGGTTTTCCGGGATATCAGAGTAAAAGGCTCCCTTATCTGCTCTGTGCAGGAGGCGCGCGATATGCTCGAGTTGGTTGGCAAGCATAAGATTTCCGCCAACACGAACGCGTTTACTGGACTGAAAGAATTGCCGAAACTATTCGAGTTGGCGGAGAGTGGTAAGATGAAAGGTAAAGGCATCATCATCGTGGATCTGGAACAAATCAAGAAGGAGAAGGAATCGGGGCTGGAGATGGTATGAAGACTTTGAGGTCCTTCTGAGCTGGCAACAAGAGAATCAGGCCGACTCTAGCCACTGTCCAATATAAACGCCTTGAGCTACGGTCAAAACACGAATACCCATTGTGCACGCCGCGTCTACCTGGTGTCTACGTAATTTCCTATCACGCGGTTGATTTCGTTACTTCTTCCAACACTTTTCCCCCTATCGTCCACTGAGTGACTTCACCTTTTCATCACAGTCTTAGAATTGCCCTTCCGATTCTGGCCCATATTTCAAGGCAGCGGATTGGAGATGACGCACATCCAATCGTAGCTCACGCTGTGTGCACGTCGTCTCTGCTAAAAAATCTTCGTGCGGTTCAATCCGTTACTTCTTTTTACAAAAGCGCCGCTAGCGTCCACAAACTCATTCCACGTATTCTTCATCACTCCACATTCACTTCCTAGATGTCGCCCAATTTGAAGCCCTAGGTCCAGGGACAAGTTCGAACCACCGAGAGGCTACACCGCGTGCACGGCGCTTCTACGAAAAAAAAGTTCACACGGTTAGATTCGTTACTCTTTCACAAATGGACCCTTGACGTTCACGGAAATGCTTCACAAGTTGTTGGTCGGTTATCCTGGAAGCTATTAAAGCTACCTGATATCGGGGCTCGCGATTGCGTTAGATTTGGGAATACGCATAGGGTACGGAACGTGTACGGCGGGTCTCTGATATAAGCTATCATGCGGTTAGATTCGTCACTTTTGTTAACTTTAATGACTACACCAAGGGGACATTGCGTGTCTTAGGCCTCACATTTTGTCACTGTTTGGGGTCTCTAGAGCATGGTTTTTAGCATTGACGAATTGCCCATGTTAAACCGCGCTGTAACCAAAGAAAATGAAAAGGTTGGATATCATTACCCTCGTTCCCTGCCCAGTTGTATCTTTCACGCCCCTAACTCCCGACTCCCATCCCCTCCCCTTTCTTCAAGCGTTCACTCTACGACCCCACCGCATGCGCAAACACCTTCGCGGCAAGATCACTCAACAACCTCGCCTTATCCGCCTGCGGCAGCTCATTAAACACCGCATACACACTCTTCCCCCTCGCATCCCTCACCGCCCCCAACCTATTCCCAGCAACCGCCCCAGCCAGCGCCCCCGGGAAGTTCGCAACAATAAACCCCATCGCCCCTCCACTCAGTCCCCCAACCACACTCCAGAACTTCCCCGTCGGCGCCGCCCTTTCCCCCTCCGCCATACCCTCCTCCCGCAGCATCTCCTCAAACACCCCGCCAAACTGCTCCTGAGAAAAGCGGTTGTGCTCCTCCGCAGACGGCTGGGTGCCACTACCGCTGCCGAAACCGAAGGCGGACCACGGAAACCCACCGCCACCGCCGCCAGAGGGCCGCGGGACCTCTTCGTCGTAGTCTGGGGAGGCGGATGGGGGTGCGCCGAAGTCGTGGTAGGTGCGGGCCGCGTCGTAGTCGCGGCGGCGCGTGGGGTCGCTGAGGGTGTAGTAGGCGTCGTTTATTTGCTGGAACTTCTTGGTGCGGGCGGTGCGCTCGGGGGAGTCGGAGGGGACGCGGTCGGGGTGGTAGCGGAGGGCGGCTCTGTGGGGGATGTATGTATTAGAAGTGGACTAACGTTGGAGCTTGAGCGATGCGGGACGTACTTCTTGTAGGCATCCCGAATCTGTTGCTGGGTTGCTTTGGGGTCGACTTCCAGAGACGCATCTGGGGGTTTGTGAGATTTTGTATTTACTCTGTAGAGGGGTGTAGCTTACAGTAGTCCACTGGTGGGGCTGGAGAGTGTTAGCCTTGCGTGTAGGGAGTTGGGGGCTAGACTTACTGGACATTGTGGATATAGAGGGAGGATTAGGGTCTTGCGTAGAGAGTAGTGGGTTAGATGTTGCAAAGGGAGCTGTATGAGTTGTGTTTGTTTAAGACAAAAGGACAGATAGGTTGGGCCACAGGGCTGTTCAAGGTCAAGTTTCGTCAATGACGTCTCTGCCCCTAGCGGGAATTTGCGCCACACTCTCTATGTGGCGTCTGCTGCGCCACGATATTCTACATTCAACACCAAAATTCTATCCAACTCGACTCTCACCGCTCAAGCAGTAAGTTGCACCCCATTCGCTATCAAAGCGCCTCACTTTGGGCCAGAATCCTCCCTGCTGCCCAACCAATCGCCACGTACTACTGATCGCCCTGAACGATACCCTTGGCGGTGGCTGGGAGCGGCATCACCTGCATTAACGCGGCTAGGGTTCTCCAACCACCAAGAAGCGGTCAGTAAGCTACATAAGCCCATCAGCGATCCGAACTCTCCCCACGAGCTCGCATACTCCAAGATTGACGAGCACGACTATCGCATCCTTCAACGAGGCCAGTGCTTGATTGACATCTGGAACCCCTCACTTGGTCCTGTCATCCTTCAAACCCAGCCACCGCGACTTCAGCTCAGCTTTTCAGCTCCGGATAGCTGATTGACTGCGAATTTGCAACGGCTCCATCTCTAAAGTGAATACAACACATACAAAAGCCATCATGGGCTGGTTCACAGGCACCTCCTCTCGCTCCCACAGCCGCCCTGGCTATGCCCGCTCTTCCGCTGGCTCATCATACTCTACCCACCGCGGCTCCACCTCCTCCTACAAGCGCCGCCCGCGTGACGGTTACATCCAATCTATGCTACACAAGTTCAAGCGACTTTTACGGCGGCTTTACGACTACGCGCGCCGCCACCCCTACAAAGTCTTCTTCATGGTCGCCATGCCGCTGATCTCAGGCGGCGTGTTACACAAGACAGCGAAGCAGTTTGGGATCCAGCTACCGGACTTTCTGAAGGGAAGCGGTGCGCACCAGAGCAGAGGAGGGGGGGGATACTATGGTAGTGAGGGGTATGGACGTGACGAGATGGGTGGTGGGATGGGTGGATTGGGTGGACTGGGGTCTATCGCGAGCGGCATGGGGGGATTGGGGAGCATGGTGAAGATGGCGCAGGCGTTTATGTGAGGCAATGGATGAGATGATACCGTGCGGGAGGAGTTGGTTCGTACGTTTGGGTTGCGAAGAGAGAGGACGACCCAATTTGGAGCAGGGCAGTCTTTCATTACCTGGCCTCTACGATTATACCCAGTTTGAGGGCCTCCGAGGGGCTCACATTCGAAGATCTCATTTTTCATTGGCTCGCCTTGACGAAATTGGACCTAATGGGAGGTTTGCTTGTCTCTTTTAACTTTCTTTGGCACTATGGAACGGCTTTACGATTCGGCATCTGACCCCTTTATGATTGGATATGCCACTTCACCTTGTACTCTTATTGTATAAACTTGGCCATCCCAAGAGGAGTCAAGCAAGTGTACAGTACAGTGCATGCAAGGTGGATGGAAACTCAGACTTGTACGAGATAAAGCGACTGGTCTGGGGAGGAACTAAAAGGGGGAGGTTATCCGCTATTGATTGGATTGAAATTGAAACATACATATAGATTATTCGCATCCAAGGCGACTACAACTTCAAGGAATTGCTAACCCTATCTCGTTAACTGTGAGGTTCATGAGTTTGCCGATCAGCTACAATGGACTTCGAAATCCGTAAGCGATTTGTACGGATTTCGAAGTCCTCGTACCGGATTTACACCAACTCTTACAACAACCAATCGAGGCTACTATCCTCTTGTTTTTCAGCTCAATGACCAAGACCAACTAATTGCATCTCAGGCCGAGGAAATCGTATCCTCAACGTTTCACGCGCGACATCAGTCCCAGTCTCGGCTGGACAGCACCTCCCCGCGATAAGAGGCACGCTGAACGCCATCCCGAAGACTAGCTCATCGGAGGTACCTAGCCACTTGTGTCACCTACCTTACCTACAAAATCACTAGCGAAACCCCGGGATTGACTTGATAAACCGAGAACCCGAAGCGCGGGGACTCGCTCTCACTTAGCACTTTCAAGTAGGTCTTCAGAAGAGCGCAGTCCAAAAGAAGCAAAGCACGTCAGGTGGGCTCAAGTGGGACATAGCGCCTCTTTCTTTGCCAAACGTCTCATACATAAAAGTGTTGAGCCTGTTTGTCTTCTCTACATCTATAGTTTCCTCGACACATCTCTCACTTCACTCATAGACTCGTTTCTCAACTTCCAACCAAACCCATGTCCACCATGGCACCAGGAAAGAAATACGGCCACCTCTCCGCAATGGACCCCGAATTCGTCCCCTTCAAACCCATGTCCGACGCTTTCTTGGTAAAGCTATGGAACCGGCCTCTCAAACAAACCCGCGCTATGCTGAAGATGCCATTCCCGTTTCCAGACTTTGTTCCTAAGGCTGAGGAGTTCCAAATCACGGAGCGGACGGTACCGGTTAGAGATGGGACGGAGATTGGGATCAAGGTCTATGCGTCTAAGGCTAAGGCCAACGTGGATGCTGGTGATGTGGTGCTGTTCTATGTCATGCATGGAGGCGGGTGGGTTGTGGGGAGTCATGGGATTGAGGAGATCATGAATCGTTATGTGGCCAGGGATAATGGGGCGGTCGTTGTGAGTGTAGATTACCGGATGTAAGTGGCTCTATGCTTGGAAGATGAGATGAGATTGGAGCTGATGTGTGGAACAGGGCTCCAGAGTTCAAGTATCCGTATGCGGTCAACGATAGCTTCGATGTCCTTCTATGGGTAAATTGTGTCTTACATCTATTGTGAGGTAACGCTGACTATACCCTCAGTGCAAAGGCAACGCAAAAGAGCTCGGCATAAACCCAGAGCGCATCATAGTCGGCGGAAGCAGTGCTGGCGGGAACCTCGTTAGTTCTTCCCTCCTCTTTTCAACCTCAACACCAACTCATCACTATCACAGGCCGCAGTAATGGCGCTTAAAGCCCGCAACGAGAAAGTCACCGGAATCATAGGCCAGATCCTCAATATTCCCGTCACGTGCCACCCCGACTTCTATCCAGCAGACAAGTATGAGCTAGGCAGCTGGGAGCAAAACAAAGATGCGAGCGGTCTTTCCATGATGCGGATGCAGTACTTTTGGAGTAAAGATTCTAATATTCTGTTTTGTGAGCGAGAGGCGATGAATGCTGACCATGGGGCTAGATCAATATACGCCAGAGCCAACGAGGGAGGAGTATGCCAGCCCGCTGCTGGCAAAGTCGTTAGAAGGGCTACCGCCGGCTCGTGAGTGCTCCATTACCAATCTTCTCATACGATGCAACATTCTAACGTGGAGAAGTGATCCAAGTTGCAGGCCTCGATCCACTAAGGGACGAAGCGCTAGCGTACGCTGATGCATTGCAAGCAACAGGGTGAGCAGTGCCGCACTATTTACCATATATCTCTCTAACGATATCAAAAGCGTCCAAGTGACCGTCCAAGTCTACCCCGGCCTCCCCCACGGCTTCGGGGCAATGATGATGCTCGAAAAAGCATCCAGGAAATACCAAAGCGCGAACGTGAACTGGATACGGTATATCACTGACTCATATGCGAGCTCGAAACTATAGACCAACAGACCTCTCATCTTTCTCCACCCTAACACCCCCTTTCTCTACTTACCACATCAACCCACTTCGAACCCCCAGAACTCTCTTAAACTCCCCCCACCACGTTAATCACAACGAAGAACTGTGGCTTTTATTCCCTGCCTTGTCTCCCTCCTTCTTCTCCCTTTCCCCCTTCTCCTTTTCATCCTTCTCCCTTTCCTCCTTCTTTTGCAACCTGACTTTATCCGTCCACTCAACCGCATGATCGTTCCACGGCTCGTCAAAGTGCTTGTTCCACATGTGATTCGCCAGGCCCCCGATCACAAGGAACACGCTGCAGCTCGAGCAGCCGTTGTGTGATGTGGCATCCATGTGGGCTGAGCGTTCGGTCTGAGAGTTTGAAAAGAACGGGCATTCCGGGCATTGATTTGGGTTGAACTGAGGGATTAGTGGGGGATGGAAGCGGAGGGGAAAGGGAGGGGGGCCTTACGATGGTAGGGGGTGGAGACATGGTGGGAGAGGAGATTAGGGTGATAGTGAGAATGTTGACTTCGATAGCAGATAGAGGACGACAGCGAGGTCTTTTTTAGGATGGTATTGAGAGCGATATTGAACTCGAGTCGAAGATTATATTCGGGCCCGTCGGGTTCTTCGAAGGCCGCTACGCAAGCAGCTCCTACGTGAGAAGCTAACCAGGAAATGATGTGAGATTGTATATAGGCAGGGGGGACACACGCCTGCCTTACTGCTATTAAGATTACAGACCAAAGATGAAATACTGAGAATCCAACAACTTTCGAAAGGAAGGCTCCGGGATGGTTTATCACTTAAAGACTTCCCTACTTACGTGAAGTGTGGCGGTGCGTGAGAACGGCTGAGGTGCTGCGGTCAGCTTATGTATGCAAGATCAAGCAACACAAACGTTGACGTGACCTGTAGTACAGGGAGTCCATGTTGTACCTTCATAGTTATGATCATGAAAAAAACACTATTTCCGTTCTCGCCTTAGTGCCTGAATAGGCGCTGCTTTAGACTACCCTGAGCCGAGGATTATTATTCTAATCTAAGCTGCCCTGAGCGCTTTATTGTCTTTCTCTCCAACTCGCGCACCCACTGCTTAGCCCCTGCTCATCCTACTCGGGTGTTCTTAGCTGTGCTGTTCATATTTACGCAGCAAGCTGATATAGCCTCCTCATGGAAGCCTCCATTTCTATCACAGTCCTTCATCGTTTTCTGTCTCTCTCTTGCCTTTATAATCCTTCTATACTTGATAGCTGTGCGAGAACTAAACATCTATGAATAAGCAGCTTGACCGTACATGGGTCGCCGAATCTCCGAATGGAGTACGAGATGCCCCACCGGCTGTAAGATCAAGCACACGAATACCACATACGAAGTCTAGGAACGGATGCAAGAGCTGTAAACAGAAAAGAATAAAGGTACCTTATGCTCCAATACATGTCAGTGCATTACGAGGCTCATAGTTTAGTGCGATGAATCCAAACCAGTTTGCGCACAGTGCGCCCACAGAAAGATCAGCTGCGAGTACCCTCAAGCGGAACCACCAAATGAGCAACTAGAGACACCATCACCAAGACTTGAGCACTCGATCTCCCGGGAACTCGCCAGGACGAAACTACTAGACTTCATGAAAGAGAGCAGTATGCCTTGCGACCAGCTCGCCAATCCAAAGTACAAACGAATCCATGCGGTGGAGCTTCTAGACCACTGGTTCGACGCAGATTACCCTTGGATCGGAACTACAGAGGTGCAGAATACTATGCAAAAGCATGGCTTTAATCTCGGTCTAGGTGCGCCTTGTTTGCTACATGGCATACTGGCTTTTGCGGCATGTCATCTCAACTACCTCCAGCCTGGAAACTTGAAGTACGAGATTGCATCAACTATCCATTATAACAGATCCTTAGCGTTGTATTCGAACCAGATTTCGACTCATGTTGGAGCGGATAATGCTGATCAGTTATTCGGAACTTGGTTTCTTCTTGGACCAATGACGTTTTGGAATCTTTCCAGGCCATCGGACCAGCTACATTTGGAGAGCCACGGGGATGTCACAGCTGGGTCAGCAGAGCCAGCTACGAAAGATCCCTTTAGTCATGGTGATTTCACTTGGCTACGAGCATTACAGGGAACCAGAATCCTTCAAGACGATCCCGCTATCCAAACCCATCTCAAGGATAGCATATGGGCGCCGATATTTCTCGAGGCTAGAGAATGGGAAGCTGATGTGGACATGAGTAACGACTCTCAAACCGATTCGGACGTGTACCAAAATCTGATTGCACTAAAAGAACTGTGTGATGTTCAAGCCGATTCTTCTTCAACAGACAACCCCTATCAGCATCCAATCCAACGGCTGGGTCGACTCTCTGCTACAGAGCCGCATCGCGACATGGTGGGATGGTATATGGTATGGGTTGGAAAGCTATCTCCCGAATTTCTGAATCTACTGGAGGAGAGCGATCCCAAGGCTTTACTCATTCTTGCTTACTGGTGCGCCTTGATTCTGCGGATTAATTTTTGGTGGATCACTCGATCGGCGAAGCAGCAGTGCACCAAAGTTTGCACATATCTGGACCAGTTTTCAGAGCCTGGAGTTCAGAACCTGCTAGAGTTTCCGGCTAGCGCTTGTGGTTATAGACTTGAAAACTAGATGCCTTCTGGCAGGACTGGGCCGTTTACTAGAGAACAACAACTCGATTATTGATCATACCAAAGGATTTAAAGAAGCAATCCATAGTACAAATGCACGAGGCCGTTGCGTCCAGAAACTTTATATACTCAGAAGAAGAAGATGCTCTTCCCGACCGACTCTTTTGTATGCTCTTTTAAGAAAGCCTCCACATTCTTCGGCTCAACCATCGGATAGCGCTTATTATCCAACGGACCCAAGTTAGTCTTACCACTGAGCATAACAAGCTGATAAAACAACCCCCTCCACACATTATAATTGCCCGGATCTGCCTCGAACGCCGCCTTTTTAGCAACCTCAAGCTCCTCAAGCGTGCCCTTATTCTCAATCGTAGGCGTCACGCCATAGACATCCTCATACAGCTTCGCCAACTCTTTCACCGACTTCCTATCCCCCAAAACTACAAAATATCGCAAGTCAGCCAAATCCATCCATCACCAATCCCCAGTCTCCAAAAACTCACAATTCAAAAACCCACTCGCCCCCCCATCCACCGCCACCCCCGCCGTCCACGCCGCCACATCCCCCATCGCCGCCACCTCGATCTTCTCATCCCCCGTGCCCCACGCAAAAAACGCGTCCCGCTCCACATCCACAAACCCTGTGAAGCGCGCCCAAACAACCTCCATAAACGCCCCATTCAGCACATGCACGCCCTTGATCTTCCCCTCCCGCTCCTTCTCTTCGAGGTACGCCTGCACGTGCTTCATCGGGTCCTTCGCCGGGTGCTCGCCGAGCGCCAGCGGGCGGAAGTCCAGCGACCAGTCCGACGCGATGTAACGCGGCACGCGCTCCGCGATGCACGCGTCGATGAGCTGCTTCTGGCCGTCGAGCATGAGGGCGGCGTCGCCGAGGTAGCAGCAGATGCAGACGGAGGCGCCGCGGAGGGCGGTGCGGAGGGCGGCGGGGTCGGTGGCGGAGGCGGCGAAGGTGGTGACGTTTTTGTGGGTTTTGATGGCGGCGGGGACTTTCTCGGGGGAGCGGGCGATGCCGTGGATAAGGGCGTGCGGGTGGGTGGAGAGGAGGGAGGCGGTGATGAGGCGGGCCATTTTGCCCGTGAAGCCGGCGATGGCGATGGTTGGGGGGCTCATGGTGGTGGGCTGGGGAGTGGTTGTTTGGAAATAGTTGAGGTTTTGTGAAACTGGATATAGCTGCGAAGAGTGATAGTTCGTTGAAATGAATAAGTCTAAGTGTACACCTTCTCAGCACTCTTATATACATACATCACTCTTGCTTCGATTTGGCTTGTCTCGGATCCAAACACAATAGAACTCACCGCGTGATGTTTGTCAGCTCGGCTTAAGTCTTACGTCGAATCCCCGAAAGCGCGATGAATTCATAATGTCAAGTCTTCCAGTTGAAGAATTGGAAATAGATGCATTCGAAATGGGTCATCTCTAGACGAATACGTTCCAAATTCGGTTTAGCGGGCTTAGCTTACTACATACCCAGGAGAAAGCGGTGCCGAATACGTTCCGAAACAAGAATAGTGGCTGGTCTGCTCTGACCTTGGAGAAAGTGAGAAGACCTGATTTAGAAGAAAAGTTGAGCTGGATCCTTTCAAAAGACCTCAGAAACACTGCAGAGACATGAACGAAGCAGGAAAATAACGGTGCAACAGAGCTCGGATCGAAAAGACACTGCTATGCAGCTATGACTATCACGCTACCTACTCGCGTCCATCCAAACTCTTACAAGTGAGCGAACTACTACAAGCGTTGGATATATGCAGGAATCCCTTGAGAATCACCTAGACCACCATGGAACCTGAGAAACCCAAAAAGTCGCAACGCCGCGCTATGCAAAATCAAGGGGAATAAAGACCAAGAAAATTTGCACAAAGAAAGCTCCCAAAACGACCCAGGGAGAAAAAAGAAGCAATCACGATCGATACGTTACTTAATAGTTCCGACCGCCATGTCCGTTATGCTGCTGTTGTTGTTGTGGCTGCATCGGCCAGCTCCCAGAATCTAGTTCTTGGGGCTGCTGGTAGTTGTTTTGGTACTCGCTTGGGGCTTCGAAACGAGTGGATCCTGACGGGGCATATCCTTGTGATAACTCTGAAGGGGCTTGTGGAGGGGCATTGTAGCCTGTAGCTAGCTCCGCGTACGGCTTTGGAGCTGTGTAGTTAGCGGCTAACTCGGCGTAAGGCTTTGGAGCTGTATAGCTGGTGTCCAGCTCATGGTAAGGCTCGGGTGCGGTGTAGTTGTTTTGGTCGTGGTGGTACAGTGATACTGCTTGTGGTGCGTCGTATGGTTGGTAGGGACTGTTTACTCGGGCAGGTATTGCCTGTGGCGCATCATATCCTTGATGGGTTACCATTGGACTATTGACTCTGCCAGGAGCTACTCGTGGTGCGTCGTATGCTTGGTGTGTTGCTAGTGGGCTGTTGACTCGGCCAGGCGCGAGTTGTGGTGCATCATACACCTGGTTGGGCGCCAGAGGGCTATTGACTCGACCAATGGCGAGAGATGGAGGACCGTATCCACGATTCTGTGTGGGTGATGGTCCGTTATTGAAGTTCGCTGCTCCACCCATTACTGGTCTCGGGGAGCTCCGTCCAAACTCATTGTTCTGTCCAGCGGGCCGTGGAGAATTGCGCCCGAATTCATTGTTCTGTCCGCCTGGTCGTGGAGAACCCCGTCCGTATTCCTGACCTTGACCACCCAGTCTCGGAGAATCACGCTCATATTGATGAATCGGGTCGTAAGCGGGAGCACCTGGTGCGGGAGAGTTGAGTCTGTTTCCGTATCCTGGTTGCTGATTGCCGTACTGATCCACAACACCATTTTGCTGCCCAGAACGGAACGAGTCCTGACTCCTAAGACCGGGTTGCGAAGGTCGGCCAGCAAATCCACCATACTGCTGGGAGGGTGGAGAGTAAGCCGATTCAGCGTGGTAGGGCGACTGAGGGACAGGCGATCTCCCCGGAGACCGTAGAGGCGTACCAGCAGCTCCAGCTAGCATAGAATCCGAAGCACCTGCTTTATGTTCCAGATTGTGTAGTTCAACATCGCCTGGTTTCTCGGGGACAATCTCCTCCTCGACCTTCCTGCTCGTCGCATCACTCCAGCTCGGCATGGGAGGTAGAGCATCTTCGTTGACCGGTTTGCTCGAGCTCTCAAAAGTAGCGAATTGTGGTTTTTCGAAGGCGGGCGTGTTGTGTGCTCGATACTGCGAGTTCACGGGCGTAGAAGGGAACGCTGGCTGGTATCCTCCAGGCAATGGCGGCGGCGCAGAGGCAGAATTCATCTTCTTGTGTCCTTTTCGACCACCCCCGCCACAGCATCCTCCACAGCACCGAAAGCAGCAGCAGGCGCACTCCGCTCCACAGCATATACACCTGCCAAGACAGATGAGGACAGAGATAAGGACGAGGGCGACTACGATTATAGCTGCAATGACCGGCCATCTGTTGCAAAGTGGTTAGTTCATGCGAAGTTTTGCCTTGGAAACGGGGCTACGAACTTGCAGTATGTTTTGGCCATGCACTTGTCCCATGAAGTGAAGGTGGCCTTGACGTCGGCAACGTCGCGTTGCCAAATGAGAGTCGCCATGCTGTGTGTTTGCACGAAGTGTTCCTACGAAAGCCCATCCAGTGAGGGTGCGCTTCTTATGATTTCGATATGCGGCGCTCTGTAGTTGCGTACAAATAAATCAGGAGGCGCAGTAGGCCACTCGCCCCTCTCGGTATGGAGGTCGCGCAGTCTCGGATGCCAGCGTGCCTAAGCGTGACAGAATATGGAGTTGTAGAGGACAAAGGGAACAATGAAAGGTCAAGGAGAGGAAAAGAGTGTGCGCCAGCCCTTGCACAGCCTGGATGGCGTCAGAGACAGGGTGACAAGATTTCAATCGTCATCGAGATGAGGATGCGCGAGGATTCAACGTGAAACGGAGAGGGGACAGGGAGGCCCGAGAAGGTATAGTGTGGCGACGGGTGGCTTGGACCCTTGGAAGGGGGGCCACGCGTCGATCAGGACCTGCATGAACACCTCAGTGTCTCGTATCCAGGACGTGAGAATACTTCCATATGTAGTTACCGAACTACGCATCTGTGAATGTAACCTCTCTCCACTGTGTACGTAGAGTATTCGAAAATCGGGCCGATCTAAGGCACGCAACATAACATCAGACTTATATTCGCCCGATTCTTCGGAAATACTTTTGCAAGTACTTGATTCTAAGTTCAAAGATTTACTACCAAGCTGAAGTAAATCAAAAAGCCATAGTATTGGGCTTGCGCTGTAGTTGAATCAACACTGTAGTGATGCCATGCAGATGTCGGCCTTTTTCGCGGATACATACAGCCTCCCCCAGTGTGATGAAAACCCCACCGTGCTGGGACAACGTGGACTAAAAGACTTCACATATTCGACCCCGTTCCTCAATTACACACACTCATTTCTATACAGTCACATCTATACAGTCACATCTATACAGTCACATCTGACGTGCCAATACTTCGGACACATGCCCTAGACATCATGTCCAAAGGAGCCTTCCACTATGAACAGCGACGCCTGGAGAACGATCTCGTTGCTCTCGAGCCATTTGACGTATGTGTAGTCTCATCAAAGACAATGTCGAAGAATACATCAATCTAACTCTGCTTCTCGGCACGGTAGCCAACTATCCACGCAGCACGTTTCGTAGAAGAGATCAAAACCAGCTCAAATCTCCTCACATACATTGCTTTCCCAACAATAAACACCAAAGAAGAATTCATAGAGTTCTACGACAAGCATATAGGCTCACCGCCCGAGGAATGCCTATACGCAATCTATGACAAGACCAATGCTTCTGAAGAGGAGAATCCTGACAGTAACTACGCTGGCACCGTAGCTTTGTCTGCTACCAGCCTAGTAAACGCGGCTACAGAGGTGGGTATTATTATTTTCCCGGCCTTTCAACGAACACATGTAGCGACAAATGCAATTGGGCTTTTGCTTTTATACACGCTCGATTCCCCTTCCCTTGGGGGCCTAGGATTGCGACGCGTGGAGTGGAAAACACACACGGAAAACGCCGCCTCGAGGAGAGCTGCGCTGCGGATGGGATTCGAATTTGAGGGCGTCGCAAGATGGCAGCGCGTGTTTCCGGGCGGTCAGGTGGCGCTTCCTGTGGACGCACTTGAAAAGAGAAATGGCACGAAAGGAGAACTTCCGGGGAGGCACACTGCTATGTACTCGATTGTCTGGGACGAGTGGGATGAGAAGCGGCCCAAAGTTGTTGCTTTAATGTCAAGAACCGGTGCTTGAGAATGATAGAGGCCAGCATCAGTAACGCGGGGCATGAAGGATTTGGGAGCCTTAGTTGCTAAGGCACTAGGAAATGATCGCACGCTAGTGGACGAAAGAGAAGCATTTAGAGTATTGGAAAATTTTATTCATTCGCTATATACATCGGCTACTCATTCTTCGCCTGATGATTCGGTCTGCAGGCTATGGGACTGCAAAGGCTCAAAAGAGCTTCCAAGTCCAGAAAATTATGTGTCTCGACGCTCAGGCCCGCGTTCGAAGTCAGCAACTCCGCTATCCAATAATCCTGCGTCTCAAATGCAAGGTTCGCTTCATAGTCCCTCTCCAACCTCCAAGTCATCGAAGAACCTCTTCTTCTTGATGACTCCATGCTTCTCTAGCTGCACTAACAGCTCCAATGGATCGCTTTGATCCCAGAGACTGATCTCGTAAGGTCCCTTTCCTGCCGGAATTCCTTCAATAGTCCATATGACCTTGGACCCTTGTTGGTGTCGGAGCAGGTTTACGACTTTGAGATAGTCGAGTACCGCAGGCACGGCGTCTTCCATGGGCTTCTTCTTTCCAAAGAACGCCCGCTTTGACTTTGCATCATGTCTGATGCTCTCGATGTGGTGCAGCGTATCATGGTACACTTCTGCCGTGAGCCCTAGATCCTTCATCTCTTAGTTGTGGGGAGGCCAGATAGGATCTGTAAAAGCGAAGCAGACCATACGTAGCCGCGATCCGATTTCCACGTTTCGGCGTGCTTCCAGAGCACTATTGTGCTCGTAGACCTTTCTGTTGAGTTTTGACTGCAACGTTGTTGAAAAGCTGCTTGGAGTATCGGTGGGTAGCTTATTGGCCGTGTAGCCGTTTTGTTGGACGTATTCCATATGCCTCTTCGCATCGGCATCTCCTTGTTTAGCGACGATGTATTGCTTATAAGTCACGGCGTCCGTCTCGCCAAGAACGTTTGCTTTATCGCCGATCGGTAGTATGGGTCGGCTCCATAGCGCTCTGGGAATCGTAGAGCAAGGTCTTCCTTGTGAGGTGGTAATGGTCGCAGAGGCCAGGGAAGAGAGAGTGTCGAGTGTTGCGGTATTGCCCAGTATGGGGCATAGAAAGGCAGGCCATCTTCTTGGGCTAGATGGTGCTTCTCGAGACCGTCGAAATCAAAATCTCGATGAAGTGGCGTATGCAAGATCTGTATGTACGATTCCTTGAGTCGGTCTGGCGCAAACATTCCCACCGAGGTCAAACAGAGTGTCGCTGGGATGCCTCGAGCTCGCCACCATGTGGTGATATCCGATAATAGTGAATTTAGCGCCGATATAATTTTAAAGAATGCCTTTTCGGTCGTATCGCGAGTTTCCTTGGGTGTGCGGTATAGGAAGCTTTCCAGTGACAAGTGTAGTTTCCTGTGGTCGTCAAATGTGATTCCATGATCAGCTTCGGATGTGCTATACTCGATGGGTGAACCGAGGCTCCACATTGTAACATAGTGCGCTCGTTGAATGTTGCAAGGTTCCCGATCAGACACTCCAGGTATCACCATTCCTATCTTGTCCACGAATCGACGTTCGACGCAACCTGAAAGATCACGCGAGTTTCTTGAGGAGCTCTCCGACAGCAGTTTTGGGTTTTCGAAGTCGTATATGATTTCTTTGCGCAGACGAGTCACGGAAACATCCTCCTGGTTTGACTCTAGAAGCACTAGTGAGTCAACCGACGTGGAAGCCTGGTTCATCTTCGATATAGTTGAAAACGAAGAGGGACTACGACCCATGGTGTTGGGACGGAAGCGAGAGGATACATCTGACACGAGGAGAGTCAAACTCATTGCGACGTCGGCCATGTATGTAAGTATGAAGGAGAATGAAGATACATTCCGATCTTAGGACTTGAGATGTCGAACCTGGGGAAGTATTCAAATTGTTACCACTGAACGCAGACAGAGGCCATTACAATCCTTTGTCAACATAGCCCCTTCTCCGAGTTTGCTTGCAGCTGTCGCGAGCACACTTGCCTTGGTCGCGATCTAGGCTGTGACAGTCTTTGTTGTTGTCCCAGGAGTTTGGTCGTCGTACTAAAAGCGAGCTGACTCGCCGCCCCACGGAGTTTTCCGATTGGTGATGACTTCTGGGAAGCTAGAGTCTAGATGCCGTTGAGAGTTCTACTGATGAGGTGGCGTCTCGGTACTTAAGATCGGGGACTAGATTCGGGGGTCAACACGTGGAGAAGCCACAGTGGCACGAGGGCCCTCCGCAGCCCATATCCGCAAGCCACTGAGCCATCTACATAGGCGCAGAAAAGATCGGACACGGCCTCGGAGTCGGAGAGGAGGACTTGTGGTGACCGTCGGCATAAAGGTAGAGCAGAGAAACAATTGGCTTGAATGCCGGAAGTTTGAGGCGTTCAGCACGCTGTAACCGCACCAATATCTGGTTCATGAGCCACTACGGGTATGCCCATGGTGCAGAAAATGTTGTGCCTGATAGAAACGGCACAAGTTGAAGTATTCATGCCACGTTCTGGGAGCGTTCAGCGCGACATAGCGACTGCAACAGCTGGGAACAGAATGAGGTCGCTCATGCGACGTGACAAGAATCAGAACGCTACCAGGTATGTACACTCTGGTTGTCGCTCATTTGCTACTACCGGTAGAAGCATGTTAAAGAGAGACTACATGGTGGTAGAAATAGCACGCGGAGGTTGACGAGTATCCTGAAGCCGAAGGATGTCCTGCGAAGGACTCGTAGAAGGTAGAGGTTAGCATGGGGCTAGCGGAGAGGAGTTGGGAGGAGGAGCGGAAAGGGAGTAAAGAGTACTGTGACTAGGTAGATGATTGGAAGCACTGGTGCTATGATGATGTTCATGGAGAAGATTAGTTCTGAGTAAATTGGCGATGGTCATCCGCGGTGTTATTCCGCGCAGGTGCAGTCCTAAACACTAATCACCTAATCGGTGATAGGGTAGCTTACAAAGTTGGCAACCCGGACTTCGATCTTCTTCTCCGGAACCCCGACCGCAAAGTGTTGCTCTGTCTGCACTTCCTACCACCACACCACCTATTGCCAACTCTCCGTCTGACCTCCGTCGATAGTCTGCGATACTTTTCGTCCGGCATACGTGGATTGCATATTCGTCCTCCGTGTTCCGCTTTTGCTGGGCCAATTGCAGTGTTGATGAAACGCCCTCACCGTGCTTGCCTGCGTGAATAGCTGGAATATCTCTCTAGACGCTTCTAATTCCCTACCATACCTCCTAGATCGAGTTAGCTAGCTAAGGTGTGGGCATGGCTCGATTTCTAAGGATACGGCGGAATCACGACAGAGGTAGCACGACAGAAGCGTAGACGAATGGCGTAAAGGACCCATCCCTGTACTCTAGAATCATATAAGGCGGGGGGAGTTCCCAGTAAATTCAGTGTCTCATCTTCGTTCACATCAATAGTTCTATATCCTACAACAAACAGTGCCTTTTCTACAGAACTTCAAACATGTCTTCGATCAAGAACGTTATCCTCGTTGGGGTGGGTAGTCTTTCTTCTGTCTTCTCCTACCACTCTCACAGCCTTATCAAGGTCACGACACTTTTAGAACATAACTAACTCCATTGATCAGGCTGGTGGTAATCTTGGACCGGCCATTCTCGAGCAACTCATTGCTTCGCCATTGAACGTCACAGTCCTCTCCCGCAAGGAATCAACATCTACATTCCCTTCAGAAGTCAAAGTGATCAAGGTCGACTACACCGATGCCTCCGCATTGGCCTCAGCCTTGAAAGGACAGGATGCCGTGATTTCCGTCTTGGCGACCGCAGCTGGTGCAGTCCAACCCAAAATCATTGATGCCGCTATCGCCGCCGGCGTCAAGAGATTCATCCCTACCGAGTTCGGCAGCGACACTGCAAGCGCCGATGTCAGAGCAATCGTTCCAGCGTTCGAGGGCAAGAAGGCCGTTGTCGACTATCTCAAGAACAGGGAAAAGGAGATTTCCTGGACTGCTCTGGTTACGGGACCGTTCTTTGACTGGGTTAGTGCCTTTGTTCCATTTGCTGAGCACTCCCGAAATCAAGAGGCTGACACCACATTTAGGGACTTAAGGTTGGCTTCCTCGGTCCCAACCTGAAGGAAAAGACTGCCGAAGTCATCGACCACGGTACTGCACCCTTCACAGCTACCAACCTGGCGACCATCGGCAAGGCTGTTGTGTCAATCCTACAGCACGAAGCTGAGACCAAGAACCAATACGTCTACATTTCCTCATTCAGGACTTCCCAGGCTGAAATCGTTGCGCTAATCGAGAAGTTCACTGGGGACAAGCTCACGGTGACAAGCGTGGATTCCAACGAGTTACTCGCAGAAGCCGCCAAGAAGATTCAAGCCGGTAACCACTTTGGCGTTTTTGACCAAATCAAGGTGTCAATAGTGTCAGAGAAGCGTCTGGGTGACTATACAACTGTCGGTCTTTGGAACGACAGGCTCGGCTTGGAGAAGGAGGATATTGAGGAGACCGTGAAGAAGGTTCTTGGGAATGCCTAGACGGGCTCTGAGTTTTCCATACTCTCGCTAGTGTTGCTGCAGCTATAGCGTAGCATAGCCAATCCATTGTTCTCAAATTATTTCTTTCATCTCTCATGTGTGTCTCGAACCGTCGATGAGCCCCGCAACACTTCTTTGTTCCCACCAAAAAGGTACCCAACACCCAACTCCTCTTGGAATTCGACCTCTCGAACGATAGGGCGTGCTCATAGCTTACGGCATGTCCCGTAAGGCCTTTTCTTTTGTACGTCACATACCTAAGCAGCATCATCTAGGCAGCCTTCTAGCTCACCTCCCCCCCACTCTCGCTCATACCGTGCCATACCTACCTACCACACCATGGAGCACGCCTGGCACTCCAACGCCCAAAACTACACCAACTCCACCCGCCGCGACCTCCTCACCCGCCTCACCACCAACCTCCCCGGCTTCGCCCTCACCCTCGAAGAACGCCGCATCCTAATCCGCAGCCCCCTCCTCGACATCTACGCCGGCCCCCACCTCCTCTTCCGCGCCCAACCAAAACTCATCCTGTACTACTGCCCCTCCCTAACCCGCTACCTCACACCCCCGTCCTCCCCGTCCTCCCCTGAGTCCCTCTGCCTCCCGCCCCACTCCACCGACCGCCCCTCCCTGCGCCTCGTCCTCGAGCACCTCCGCGCCAAAGCCCTCAGCATCGTCGAAGACGCCCCACCCCTGCTCCCGCCCGCAGGTCTCGTCCCCGCAATCCGCCTCGTGGAAACCGCGAAGCTCTTCGGGCTCCCCGAAGCGCGGGCGCTGGACACGCGCATCTTCCGGCGCTTGCGCTACGCGCAGCTTAGCGCCGCGGACGTCGCGGCGATATGGGATACCCTGCGCGACACGATCTGGGTGCCGCGGATGGCGGCGTGGCTGCGGGCGCACCGGGCGCGGGGAGATGTGAGGGACTGGGTGGGGATTAATCGGGTCATGGTTGAGAAGCGGGAGTTGGCGGGGTATATGGTGCGGTTTGGGCGGGAGGGGAGGCGGGATTTGGAGGATCCGGGGTTGTGGAGTGTGGAGGAGAGGGAAGCGAGAGGGGAGAGGGAGAGGGAGAAGGAGAGGTTGGGTGTGTTGAGGGAGAGGAAGAGGGAGGCGGAGGCGGTGGAGAGGAGGATGGAGGAGAGGAAGGCGAATCCGCAGCTGATTAGGCGGTTGAGTGAGAGGAGGCGGAGTATTATGCAGATTGTGGAGCGGGTGCATGCGGAGCAGGCGGTGTTGAGGAAGAGTATTGTGGGGAGGAGATGGCGAGCGCTGATTGTGGTTGTGAGGGTTGTGGTTATTTTGGCAAGGGGATTGGGGTTTAGGTGGGCGGATGAGGAGTTTTATTGATGAGGCTTGCGGACAACTGATTGCTATTAGCTATTTGCTAGAGTAAAGCTACCTATCAAATTAGTTATGAGGCATTTTTGAGGGGGGTTTGCTTCTGGCCGCGTAAAACATGTATATTATATGGGGAGGGATATTGGCAATCACTCCGCGCACACCCCCTTTTTCACTCCACGCACACCCCCCCCCCCCTCTTGGCGCTTCACCACCTTCTAATTGGCTCGGAGCAACGCGGAGCTTCCTCTGGGCATTCACCTTTACGTCTCTCTGCACGTGATGCTATACGCGAGGCCGTACGTGAGCTCGTACGTGAGCTTGTACGTGAGCTCGTACGTGAGCTCGTACATGAGCTCACATGTAAGCTTGTACGTGAGCTCGTAAATAAGCT
>NW_022985445.1:1722561-1824228 GCF_010093595.1 Mytilinidion resinicola | reverse complement strand
GACGAAGCTCCGAGCCGCTCCAGCCAATCAGAAGATCAAACGAGAGGGGGGTGTGCGTGGAGTGAAAAAGGGGGGTGTGCGCGGAGTGATTAGGAGGTGTGCCAATATCCCTCCCCTATTATATAGACAATAATCATCTACCAAAATGTCAACCAGTCTGCGACCTTGTCCGAAATCTTGAAGAAAACATTATGCCGAGCAACGAATGAGCGATTCTTCTTCCCGAAAATATCTGCGAGCTGTTAGCAATAACCCTTCACAAGTAGCATATTCGAGCAGGGAGAACATACACATCGGTACGCTTAGTAAACACACAACGACCTGGACACTCGCCACAGCCATGAATACAGGCTTGACGCCGGTTTGCACTAGCCAGTCGTAACTGCTCCACGTAAGACCGAAACTGAATATGTTCTTGAAAACAAGTAAACAAGTGAACGCTTCGACAGATATTTCGCCTGATTGTAATGTTAGCGAGCAGAATCTTTCATTAAGGACAGCTAATCCAAACTCACGATGAGCGTCAACAATATATAAAGCGCTGGCTACCGCTCCTAAAACCATGCCCATGACTTCCAATGCGAAGAAGAAGTCCGGCCCTAGGTGAATGGAAACATTAGTCACCCATGTTGGTCAGAACTGGGTTGCTTGAACTTACAGAACCACTTGTACTTCCCGATATTGTTGCTCACAATGCCAAAGCCATAGAGGCCCGCACATCCAAAGATGAGTTGCGGTATGACCAGAATAAGCCGGAACTCTGGCTCATAGATGCCGCGATTAAGGCGAGTCAGGTATGACGCCGACCAGTCAGAGATTAGCCCCGCCAGCACAAAGCCCAAAAGGGCTCCCACAAATGCACCAGTGTACATGTATCCAGTCTCGACTTCGCCAAAGAAGAGAGGTGGACCAAGCATGATTGCCGCGAGGACGATACCGATCATGACGGTCCACCCAATGAGAGTTCCTTGGATGAGACATGCCTGGATATTGTTAGTACACTAGGAACTCAGACCTGAACAAAGCTTCATTTGCAAGACGTACCCAGAATATACCCGGATGGAAGAACAGGGTGAAGGGTCTCAAAAGTAGATTGAGATATCTATCGTCTGATTTTCTTCCATTGAAAGGAAGCAGACTCTTCGCCCAACTTGCCTTCTCAGGTGGAGGAGCAGTGTCGTCGGCGTGCTCAACACTCATCTCTTTTTGCATCGCTCTAGTCATGTCCTGTTGTGAGTCTCGTGTGGACTCGACAGCCGAATTAGGAGAAGTCTCCAATTCTATGCGGTTTTCAGGGGCAAGACGAGGACTGGGGGTGTTGGTGGTCGCCGTATCCGTGTTGAAAACTGCGTCCCGTCGAAAGGCCGTTTCCGGTACGAAGAAGACCACTACCGGAAGCAGTGCCCCCGAGAAGATAGCCACGAAATAGAAGGTCCATTGCCAGCTCATGGTATCCGCAATTTTGCCCACTAACACTGGAGTGAAGAATGCACCGCCGAAGAGGGCCAGATTGGACAGAGCCATGCGTTTCCCTCGCTGGTGGACATGGTAGAGGTCGCCGACACTGGCATTAACCAGGGCTTCAAAGGGCGCCAATCCAATACCTTGAAAGATTCGTGCCCATAGTAGACTTTTGTAGTTCTTGTTGCTTGCGCCGCCCCAAGCACTGCTGAATACTAGCACCACCGTGCCTAGTAGGTATAGATGCCTCTTCCCCCATATTCTTGCAGACGGAACAAACAGGAAGCCAGCTACTCCAACACCGAGGAGGTGATAGCCAGTCAAGAGTGCCACATCCGTGAATGTACGTCCGAAGTATAGCGACAGGGAGAGTGTATCCGCAGCGAGAAGAGGGCTGAGAGTCGAGGCGATCACAGACAAGAGGGATAACGTTAGGAGGATGAGGTCGCGTCGCCATAGTGGCCAATTCTGACCGAATTAGCTCTGAGACACCTTTTTTCAAATCGTTGAACTTACGAGAGGGTCATTGGGGTCGTTAGAAGGCTGGGGTATAAGGATGATGGTGCCCGTAGAATCATACTTCAGATTCGGGTCGTGCACCGCGTTTTCCTCGCGTAGTCTGCTTTCGTCATCGAAGACAGTTGCAGTTCCTGCATGAGGTATTAGTTCAAGGGTCTGATCCACTTGTGTAAGCCCGCCTAATCGTACCAGGAACGTGCTGGAGCTTGGTGTCGTTTAGGATGCCGAGACCCATGTTGTCGTTGTCGAATATCACGGGTTGGACCCTACTCCTCACATAGGGAGCCACCGAGACTGAGAGTCGGGGCCCATAGGGTCTCGCGGAGTTGGTATAGGGCGCGCGTTGAAGATGAAGACGATACCTCGGGAATCACGCTCACGATAGTTGTCTGAATTAGCGCCCAGCGACTTTCTAACTTCAGCTGGACACCACTCGCGACTTGCACTCCTTCTCCTCCAGCTGGGCAAATACATGCATTGACGGCTCCTATCCCATCATGCATCGCATCTGAGCTCTAAATGATGCCTTTGAATAGTATGATGTTCCTTTGGCACCCTCAACAATGGGCTCTCCCGCAGATGGCATTCTGCCCTTCCTATGTTCCACCTCAACTCTTCCGTCGGCGGAGTATCAGAGCAGATTCTCGCTAATCTTACATATCTCTTGACATTTGCCGAAACCTCGTCTCCCGTCGCTCTCGTTTTCCACTCTATCGTCTCTTTAAGACGTCAGCAGCCGGCTGGCGCGGTCCCTATATCTGAGGCGAACCCTTGTTGAAACGGCGGCCACTTTCCGATATAGGTCCCCGCAATTCACAAATGCTTTCTGTGGTCATGCACTGGAGATCAGAATATTCCCCTCAATTGTCGGATTGTGTTGATTCATTAACCAGCCTCTGGTCCGGCTCACCGTTTCACCCAGAGTAACTGACGTCCAACTCAACCACATCTCAAATGGGCCTGTCAGCCAAGGGCAATATGGCACACGCTCTACAATTACCGACGGAGATGGCGTTCCGACTAATGACATGTTTCAATCGCCTAAAATCTCCCCTTGGGCTCCACCTCACTCAATTAGACCAATTTGCTAAATGAAATAGGGTGACGGTTCGGAGGTATATGAGAGCACCACTTTCCGTAGTCAATTCAGTTTTCAGCAAATACACTCTTTCAGTTTCATCGAGTCTGCATCTTTCTCTTCAAATGCATTTCTTTTCAATTCTATTAGCCGCTGGCACGGCGAGCCTTGCCCTAGCAGCTCCCATCACAGACAAGAAGAAGCGTGTTTCCAAGTTTCAATTCTTCGGCGTGAACGAGAGTGGCCCAGAATTTGGAAACACGAACTTGCCTGGAGCTTTGGGTAAAGATTATGTGTGGCCAACTTTGAGCACAATCGATACCTTCGTCAACCAAGGCTTCAATACTTTCCGCATCAACATTATGATGGAGCGTATCATTCCCAACTCGATGACTGGCTCATTGGACGCCACCTATCTAGCGGACCTTAAGACGGTACGTTTTCAATTGTTTCGTGGTCGTTTTCATACTAAGACACTACTAGACGGTTGAGTATATCACGAACAAAGGAGCCTATGCTCTGATTCTCCCACACAACTACGGCCGCTACTATGACAACATCATTACCGACACGTCCGGCTTCGAAGCGTTCTGGAAGACCCTTGCTGGAGCCTTCTCAAACAACAGCAAAGTAATCTTTGACACCAACAACGAATGTATGTCCCACCCCCTCCTCGGTTCATTTTCTTGCCCTAACTATAAGCCAGTCCACGACATGGATCAATCCCTCGTCGTGCAACTCAACCAAGCCGCCATAAACGGCATTCGAGCTGCCGGCGCCACCTCTCAATATATCACCGTCGAAGGCAACGACTGGACAGGCGCTTGGACTTGGACTACCGGGCAAAACGGCGCCACCATGGGCGCGCTCACGGATCCCAACAATAAGCTCATCTACCAGATGCACCAGTACCTCGACAGCGACGGTTCCGGGACCAGCGCAACCTGCGTGTCGAGCACTATTGGCAAAGAGCGCCTGGTTGCGGCAACGCAGTGGCTCAAGTCGAATGGCAAGAAAGGCATCATTGGTGAGTTTGCTGGTGGTGCGAACAGCCAGTGCGAGACAGCTGTGCAGGGCATGCTGAGCTACATGCAGCAGAACAGCGACGTTTGGCTGGGTGCTCTGTGGTGGGCTGCGGGACCTTGGTGGGGAGACTATATCTTTTCTATTGAGCCGACCTCTGGAACGGCGTATAGTGCGTATATGAGTACGTTGACCGCCGCAGAGTAGGTGTTGAAGGAGTACGGTTGAGGCTGGTGTAGCCGGGCAACGCATATGGAGGGGTTCGATCAAAAATGCTAGGAAATAGACTTCGCTTCTGTAATACTATCGCCGTCTTGGTACCAGCGTTTTTGTGTGATTGTAAATTTAGATAAATTCTGGACCATTCAGTGCTGAGTAGCCAATCACATCGACCGAACTTTGAAAACAAGGCGCGTGCTTTGGCTCTAAGCTGTGTTGGGAATAGCCGAGTCTTAGTCAGCATCTGGAAAATTCTTGCCCTCACGAGTTGAGCTACTGATCCTCGAGATGCTATTATGGCGATACCGGTGAAAATGGGGGTAAGAGGGAAGGGGCGCAAGCCTTGGCGTCCCGAAGCGAAGCGAAGGGCCACGCCAAGGCGCTTAAGGGAATTGCTTATTGATCCTAGCCCTTCGGCGCTTCATTCCTGCTCTCAAGTACCTCGTAGTCTTCTTTGATGCTGGATTTGAACGTCTTAGACAAAGTCTTGCCACACTGCATGCTGGCGACTATTGAACGTAGACTTAATCGGCACTCTATTCTAAGTGTTGCCAGTGATCTGAGGCACATCGAGCTCGAGTATACTTCGTAGCACGCTGGGCGTCAAAATAGTGGCATGCTCATCAAGCACCCTGTCTCGTGTGTACATCTGTCTGCCACTACGTGGGATGCTTCAACGAGTTTGTTTCCACATGGCCCAAGGCGAAGGGCTTCTATCTCGTTCGGATTCCTGGAAGTGCTTGAAGCACCCCAAGCAGTGCTAGACAGCTACTTGTAGAGTTAGACTGCCACCTTTTCCATGCCCCACGCGTATAGCTGGGCAAGCTGTGGTGCATTTACTTTAAGGCTGAAGCTACAACTAGCGTCGATATCTGGTTACCAGAGCCTATTCTATGCAAAGCCAAGTACCTAGGTGCTTGCCCTGCATGGAGGCGTCACGGAGCTTTCTTCATAGTCTACCCTCCGTATGCACATGTCTAACGAGGCGACTGGCCAGAATCACGCGACGATGAGCTGGTGCTTCACAGTCATGACCTTGAACTCTCCCTGAGGCCTACAGGATTTGCTAGGCACTAGAAATGAGTCTTGACGTGCCCTAAATTCGGTCCTACTCTAATTCGAGACCAGAGCATCGACACCACTGTTGCCAAAGCTTACGTTGCGCCCTGAATATGGAGGTTGTCGCGCGTGCACGAGGCTGCAGCGTCAAGTGACGATGAAGACGGCCAGAATCAATAGAAATGACACTGCCTGGCTGTGCGTCAGCCTGTACGGAGTAGAGTGGCAAGGAGGGTGACGGGCGACGGGCGACGAAGAAGCCATCGTGGCTTCTTCGAAACATGGCCCAGCGGCGTCACAGGCGAAGGGCACGGAGCAGACGCTTCGTATTGGCAGCGCACGGGATCGCTGTGCCTGAGTTGAATCTCAGAAATGATGTGAGAGGCTTGCAAGGCTCCGGCGTGCCTAGTGATTCACCTTCTATTTGTGAGCGCTTGGCTTGCCTATCCCCCCGCGTTGCTGTCCGCCCGCTGATACTTGCCTGCCCCTCGAACAAACGCACCCCCAACCCGAACCGCACCTCCGATTTCCCTGGCCACGACCGCGACCCTTCTTCCTCCGGACAGCGTTACCTTCAAAGCTATCGTGTAGCTCTTCGCGGGCGCCTCTGCTCGTACCCGCATTTCTTCCCGACAGCCTCTTCCGCCTCGGAGCAGCATATAATCTAAATTACCCAATCCCGGACTCGCTTTGATTGCGAATTACGAAGCGTTCTCGCGGGCCTCTTCCCTTCGAGGGACTGCCATGTTCTTCGATCTCTCCGCGCCCCTGTTCGCGACTTGATCTTGCTGCGTTCTGCCACTGTCTGTTTGCCGCCACGGTTGGGCGCGTCTGTCAGTATGGGCGCAGTGAGCAGCCGACCCGGAGACGGGGACGCCGTCTACCTGAGGGATCAAAACCGATGTAAGCTTCGTAGACTTCTGTGCTATTCTACATGGCTTTACTAAATCCTATCGCAGTCTCGGTCACCAACCTGACGATCACAAATTCACGCGGCCGAACACTGCTGAACATCTCGCCCAACGCCTTTCCCGCGGCTCGGTACAGCGCGAAGAGGGATTTTGGGGACGATAGCGTTGTAGACTATGTTCAGGTTGGTCTTGAGGTGTTTCCAAAAGTCGAGCATCTGCTAACCGCATTATGTAGGACCCGGACAGCAATGCCTCCACCGGGCCACCAGCGTTCCTCATCCGACTACCCAATGATGAAGAACTGGTCTTCAACTTTACCTTCGTCGCCCGGCAGTCGCAGGGTCCATCTTCTGTGTACAATACGAACAGCAACTCCACGGTCACCGCGAGTGGGCCAGCAGATGTCACAATCAACGGGTTGACATTCGTACAAGGTTCAACTATCAGAGAACTCGATAATCTGGTCACGAGAGAGTTCCATGCCAATCCAAACCTTCACAAGAACCCAAACGTGGAGTTGGTCGGCGATTATTCAACGGGTGGCCACCCCTCAGTCCAGTTCCAGTGGTCTTGGAGATGGAAGCCTCCAAAGCCGCAAGAAGACAGAGGTGGGGGCTGGCGCAACAGCTGCAGTGTAAGTCTTCTGTTCGCTTTTCGTCTTTGTAACAGCGCTAACACGCGGTACAGTTTGTCGAGTACGATCAGCGAGCGCACCGGCTAGACACATTGGCCAGCTTCTCTTTCTGGGTTCAAAGTAAAGGCTTCTCTCTCCCATCAAGATCTATTTTACTAACGCTTCATAGACACCCAGCGTAACCTCGGCAGTCCCTTGTCTCCCTCTCCTCGTCTCGAACTTGGCGTACCCCCCCGGCTTCGAGTACCATCATCCCAGTCGATAGAGTCTCGCGTCAGTGATTCAGATGGAGGAGACTACAAGGACATGCCTGCTTCTCCTACTATGGAACCTGTGCCAGAGTACGGCCTTGGACTAGTACCAACCCAAACACAGTCTACCAGTCTGACTGGAAGCACCGTGAAAGTCGACTTATGTCAGAAGCCTGGAGAAGACCTCAGTCAGCAGGAGGATGGACCACTCTTCCGAGCCACGATGAAGTCACTAGAGTCCAAAACCGGCAATATGCGCCTTCGGTGGAAGAAGGTCCTGAAGCGTGCTGAGGCTGCTTCAGAAGCCCAAGTGACTTGCAACAATTCCATGGCTGAGTTGATGGACGCTCTAAAAGAAGCGTCGATCTCAAATACAAATGCTGTACAGCCAGCGATCGATCATTATTTCGACAAGATAGCCAAGGAAATACTGGCAAACGAGAGGGAGAACACCAAGAACATTAAGAAGCTTATCATTGATCCTATCCATAAATTATATAATGTCGACATCAAACAGGCCGAGTCCAAGAAGAAGGACTTTGAGGAGGAGAGCAAGGAGTACTATCAGTATGTCAGCAAGTACCTCGGTCAGCGATCGGACTCCCTCAAAGAGAAGAAGCGGGTGGAGACCGACTCAAAGTACGAAAGCAAACGTCGGAACTTCGAACTGAAGCGCTTCGACTATTCTTCTTTCATGCAAGATCTTCATGGAGGACGGAAAGACCAGGAGATCCTCTCGCATCTAACGAGATACGCGGATGCCCAAGCGAAGAATTACTTGGCCACTTCCAAGAAGATTGAGACTATGCTTCCTCAACTTGAGGCACTCAGTTTCGAAGTCAGGGAGGCAGACAAGGACTTTCAGTTGCAACGGTCGGAAAGAGAAGAGAAGCGGAGGGCACTCGAGAAGACTCAAAAGTCATACATCGAGCGAGAAGGTTCTTTAACATCCCACGGACTCCCTGCTTCTCTCGCAAATGCGAACGGTAACAGATCTGTTCCGCTCGACAATACAGACCCAGCGCCGAGAAGGGAAAGTATCGCCCCGATGTTCAAAAGTACGATCAGTCCACCTCCCACCAGTGCACCCGCATCAAGTTCATCACTTTCTACGACTGCCACGATTCCTCCTCCGGCAAACACCTTGAACCAGCAGACCCAAGCTGGTAGCCCAAATATGAACAAGTTCAAGGGTATCCGTGACTTGGAAGATAAGGACCACACTGGAATTCTGGGGTCTGAGCAAAATCAAGGTCTACACCGAAAGGAGGGTCTGCTATGGGCACTAAGCAGACCTGGAAGCCACGCCGATCCAAGAGGACTGAACAAGCAGGCATGGCATAAGTAAGTCTCTGACAAATCTCTGTTCTTATAGTCCTAATATGAAATAGGTTCTGGATCGTACTCGATCAAGGCAAACTGTCCGAGTATACAAACTGGAAGGAAAAGTTAGACCTTCATATGGACCCGATTGACCTTCGAATGGCATCTGTTAGAGAGGCACGGAACGCTGAGCGCCGCTTCTGCTTCGAAGTAATTACGCCAAACTTCACTAGAGTGTATCAGGGAACCTCGGAAGACGACATGAAGTCCTGGATCTCGGCTGTGAACAACGCCCTCCAAAGTGCGGTTGAAGGAAAGGGAATGGACGTGAACCAACGCGTCTCGACAGAATCATTGCCAGGCAATAACAATAACCGACGAGATATCGCGTCGGTCCTCACTGGAAAGAGTTCGTCTGTGTCCAATCACCATCGGAGTTCCTACGGCAATACTGCCTCGAGGACTCCTACTCGCCATGCTACAGTAGGCGACAGACCGTCTTATCGCACCAGTGAAAACGGCGATGACTCGTTCAAGCTGTTGCAACAAATCCGTGATGCAGATGCTGGAAACAGCGTCTGTGCCGATTGCGGTTCCGACAGCAAAGTCGAGTGGGTATCCATCAATCTTGGAATCGTAGTATGCATCGAATGCAGCGGCATTCACCGCTCACTAGGGACGCATATCTCCAAAGTGCGGTCTCTCACTCTGGATACGAACTCATTCACACAAGACATCATTGAAGTGCTTCTCACCATCGGGAATCGTGTTAGCAACATGGTCTGGGAGGCGAAACTGGACCGATCACTGAAACCTGGCCCGCAATCTACTCGCGAACAGCGCTTGCATTTCATCACCGCCAAATACTCTGACCGTGCTTTTGTGGCGCCCATCTCACCTACGCTCTCCCACTACTCAACACCCGAGGAAACCCTGCTGGCTTCTATCAAGAAGAACGACATCCAGAATGTCTTGTACGCCTTGGCCCTCCGCGCCGATCCGAATTCCAAAGACCGCTCTCGCGGCACACATACTGTGTTCCTTGCGCTGGCTGCTGCTGACCCTGCGTCACCATCTGCGACCGCTTCACCAGCCAGCTCTCCCGGCCCGGGGACACGTACGGCAGCCCCTCCTCCCAGAAAATCGTTCCCTGTTGCAGAATTGCTGCTCCAGAATGGGGCCGACCTGCCCTCACAACCGGCACCGATCCCGATGAGTAACTCCGCCAAAATCTACCTCGAACAGAAAGCCGATCAAAAGGCCGGGATCAGACCCTCCATGGGCACTAGCAAGCGCTCGGATAGCCCTGGCGGTGATAAGCTTACAGCATTGCCAACAATTGCAGCCGGCAACGGCAGCACGCCAGCTTCGCGAGAGCGTGAGCGAGAACGACTCCAGAAGAGAGTTAGCGCAGGTGCCAGACTAGTGAAGCAGCATTCCGACAATGCGGAAGGTAGGAGAGGATTGTAGGATGAGAAGATGATTCTCTTCTTACGTTGATTAACTTTTTTTGTCTTTATAGCGTTTATGGACCATACGACGTATACGGAGTTTGCCCTTGCGCTTGAGGCACTCGAGCCTGCTGCACTCGAGTTCGCTGTCCATCCCAGGCGTTTTCGGCGGCAATCATCGAAGAAGAACGAGCGTTGCTTTTCTGACTGACTCGCCATTATTGTGGCAACGAGTACAATGTGCGGTTATACATGAACGGTTTTTGGGATACTCGGTAACGGCGGCACGGACGACGGCACGGTCTACTCCTGTATTACTGCATTCAGCCGTTCGAAGCGGTGATATTCGTCCAGTCTCTCATGCGAGACTTTTCCTTTGTCTGCTGTGGATGATTCACCTGCCCCTTCTGTGGAGCAGCAATATAATCTGTAATGAGCAATGTGGTCTCTTTGGGTTAGGACTGAGTGGCGGCGATCCCATGCACTCTTGGATGGGAAGATGTCCATACCTAGACTGTGTAAGAATGATACTTCTATCCGGTAGCGTTGTTGTGCCTTCGTTGAGTCTGTGACTGTAATTGTGACCCTCAGCAAGGTAGTGAATGAATGAGTCCCAGCCACAAACTCATATTCCGTTCGTCTACCGACATTCTATTGAGAAAGCGTTGCGTTCGAGTCATAAGCCAAATGCACTGCCGTCATCTCAACATCACGTGATCCACCTTGGAACTACCGAATTTCTAAAAAGCTTCCCAACCCCACGAGCGCCCCTCATCGCACTTTGATCCACACAGTAATCATGGCGCCCTCATACGACAACCTACCCATCGAAGATGACGAATTCGACGAAGACGAGGTCGATTTCTCGGATCTCCAAGAACAATATGAAGTCCGTCTAGAGGAGGGTCTCGACGCCTTTGTGGTGGTCGATGGCCTGCCTAAAGTCCCGGACGAGAACAAGCCCAAATTGACGAAATTTTTGCTTCGAAAGCTGAATACCGTTGGTAAGGTGAAGGAAGATGGCGTGTTCATGCCTTTGGACGACAATGGGACGACTGAAGGGTAGGCCTCCATTTGTACTCGGGGATCTCATAAATGGTCACTGATGGGTCTTCTAGATACGCTTTTGTCGAGTACAGCGCCCCCGGCGAGGCTGTAGCCGCTGTCAAAGCCCTCCATGGAACTGCCCTCGACAAGAGACATACCATGGCCGTCAACAAGCTCACCGACATCGACCGCTATGGCCGCGAGGGCAAGATCAGCGAGGATTACCACCCCCCCACAATCGAGCCCTTCCAAGAAAAGGAACATCTCAGGTCCTGGCTTGGAGATTTGGAAGCGCGAGACCAGATGGTCATGTACCGAGGCGACAAGGTCGGCGTGTTCTGGAATGATAAGGAAGATCCACCAGAGCAGGTCGTGGACAGGGACAACTGGACCGAGTTCTTTGTGCAGTGGTCGCCGTTGGGGACGTTCCTGACCTCGATACACGCACAGGGTGTGCAACTGTGGGGTGGCAAGGCGTGGAGTAGGCAAAAGCGGTTTGCTCATCCTGGAGTAAACCTCGTTGATTTCTCTCCGAATGAGAAATACCTCACCACCTGGTCGCATAGGCCGCTTCAGGTGGATGAGAACAACCCGGTGCCATCGCTGTCGGCGGATGATGATGGCAAGAACTACATCATCTGGGATATTGCTACTGGAAAGCCGCTGCGGTCGTTCGCCACAATCGATGTCCCCAGCTCGACAGATGCAGAGGGCAACCCGGTCAAGAAGAAGATGCAATGGCCGACGTTCAAGTGGTCTTCGGACGACAACTACGTCGCCCGGATGACCCAAGGCCAATCTATCTCCGTTTACGAACTGCCACGAATGAACCTCCTCGACAAACAGTCAATCAAAGTCGAGGGCGTCATGGACTTCGAATGGGCGCCAGCAACACCTCGTCGCGATGGCATCAAGACATACGAACAGCTCTTCTGCTACTGGACACCCGAACTTGGCAGCAACCCCGCAAAGGTCGGCCTCATGACCATCCCCTCCAAGGAAATCGTGCGAACCCGAAACCTCTTCAACGTCTCGGACGCAAAGCTGCACTGGCAATCTGAAGCCGCCTACGTCTGCGTCAAGGTAGACCGCCACTCCAAGTCCAAGAAGTCGCTCGCCACGAACCTCGAGATCTTTCGCGTGCGCGAAAAGGGCGTGCCCGTCGAAGTTGTCGACTCGATCAAAGACACCGTCATCAACTTCGCCTGGGAGCCCAAGGGCAACCGCTTCGTGCTCATCACCGCCGGCGAAATCCCCGCCGGCGCGGCCGTGCCGCCCAAGACCGCCGTGTCCTTCTTCGCGCCAGAAAAAGCCAAGGGCGGCGTCATCGGCAACTTCAAGCACGTCCGCACCGTCGACAAGAAGAATAGCAACGCCATCTACTGGTCGCCCAAGGGCCGCTTCGTCGTGGTCGCCGCGCTCCAGTCACAGCAGAGCTTCGATCTCGACTTCTGGGACCTCAACTTCGAGAAGCCCAAGGACGAGAAGGAGCCGTCGGAGAAGGATGTCTCCGCTAATCTGCAACTCATGGCGACAGCAGAGCACTACGGCGTCACGGATATCGAGTGGGACCCGACAGGTAGATATGTGGCTACGGTCGCCAGCGCTTTCAGGCATCATGTAAGGACCCCCCTGATCCCCCCTCTAAATTTCTAAGTGCTAAATGCTAATGTTCGCCCGCAGATGGAAAACGGCTACCACATCTACGACTTCAAAGGCACGCTGCTGCGCGAAGAGTCCATCGACCGCTTCAAGCAGCTCATCTGGCGGCCGCGCCCGCAGACCCTCCTCTCGAAAGAAGAGCAGGCCGAGATCCGCAAGAACCTGCGCACCTACTCCAAGATCTTCGACGACCAGGACCTGTCGAAGAAGAACACGGCGAACCGGCAGGTGGTTGAGCAGCGGCGCCGGCTGCTCGAGGAGTGGAAGGCGTGGCGCGAGCAGATGCAGGAGATGCTCGAGGAGGAGGGCATCGTGGACGCGAAGCTGGAGATTGCCAAGCAGAAGGACGGCGAGGGCGACATTGAGGAGATTGAGGAGATTGTCGAGGATGTCGTCGAGGAGACGGAGGAGGTGGTGCAGTAGTAGTGTGTGTGTGTGTGTGTGTGGATTGCGGGGCGGAATTCTGGCTCGTGCGAGCGTTTGGTAGTTTGTGAGCAACTGAGTTGCACTGTTGCTAGCAAAACGGAAGTGCGTGTAGCCAATGATTGGAATGATCCTTTTTTCCCACAAATGCTTTTCATCACTCGCATAGACTGTGACCGCAAACATGCTAATGGGGTGGGAGACTTTCTTTTTCTATTCTTACAAAACTCATACTTTTCTTCTCCCCTAATACAAGCGTTACAAGTTTCTATGCACCTCCCCATCTAAACCTCCATGCTATGCCTCCATGCTATGCTCGCGCTATGCACAAAGTCGACCGATCTCCACCATCCATCTACTGCAAATACCCCTTCCGCTCCAACCACCCCTTGACATCCCCCGCATCCCTCTCAATCCAGTTCGACTTCGCCCGTATCGCATCCAGACTCTGCGCAAGCGCCTGATCAAACCCTTTCGTGCTCTTCTTCGCAAAGAAGTCCTGGATATCGCGCCTCTGCTGCGGCTGCGTGAAGCTCGCCGTGCTGATGCTGACCACCGAGCCCAGCATGGTCAGCCCCGGGGGCAGTTTCTTCTCGAGCTCGTCCCAGTTGGCCTTCATCCAGGCCCACAGGGCTTTGATGCCCTCGGGGTGCGAGCGCAAGCTAGCCATGGGCAGGTAGATGTCCTGGCCCTTGACCTCGTCGCTGAGGGGCAGGGCGAGGGTGCGCTGGATCAGCTCGGGGGCCTTGGCGCGGCCGATGGAGCGGAGGGCCGTGTTGCGCTCGTCGCTGGTGGCGGCAGTGCGGTATTCGTTGAGGATGACGTCGTACTAGGAGAAAGTTAGTTGGGGGTTGGGGGTAGGTTTGGGGCAGAGCTTACCTCTTCAGCGCCCCCGTTGCTTAAGACGATGGCGTAGACGCTACCGCGGATGTTGGGGTGGATGGCCGACTTGTCGCCCTTCTTGAACTTCTCGAACATGGCGAAGGCGGCTTTGACGATTTGCTCGTCTTTGGCGACTCCTGCGCTGCCGAACATCAGGGATTTGAACTGCTGTTCGATGTGGCCGTCGGAGTCTTTGAAGTCCCAGCCGAGCTGGTGCGCCTTTTCTCCGACCAAGTCTAGCTGGAACTTCTTGAGGGCGGTCCGCACGGCCTCGTCCTCGAAGATCCAGGCGGCGCGGAGAGTGCTGATACGGCCGGTGATCTCGCCCCAGACCACGAACTCTGGCTCGCTCTTGAAGCTCTCGAGGAGCGACAGGATGCCAGACGTCTTTTGGTACCCGGATGCGGCAAGAGCGCCGGCGTCAGCGATCATACCCGCACGATCTTCCACGGTCAAGAAACCTTCCCTGGCTGCTTTACCAAGCTTCTCCAGTCGCTCAGGGGTGTAAGAAGTCCGGTAGATGCCAGAGTGATCGGCGTTCAGTTTGAAGAAATCGAGGTCCTTGACTTTGAAGTTGGCTTCGCGGGAATCCAAAGTCAGGTCCTCGTTGACACCGTCCTTGGTCCGGAGGCCAAGGAAAACGGGAAAGAGAGTCTTGTCCTCCTCAGGCTTCACATCAGCAGTCCGCAGGAAGCGGTTCTGCTTGACATGGATGGAACCAGCCTTCTCGTCCTCGGTCACTGTGACGACGGGGAAACCAACGTTCTTGGTCCAGATGTCCATGACCTTTTCCAGCTCCTTGCCGCTGGCATCACTCAACGCAGCCCACAGATCGCCGGTTTGGGTGTTGCCGTACGCGTGCTTTTTGAGGTAGCGTCTAATGCCCTCCATGAAGACATCTTCGCCAATATACTTCGAGATCATGCGCAAGACGCACGAACCCTTGGAGTACGAAATGGCGTCGAAGATCTGGTTGATCTCGTCGGCGCGCTTGACCGGAACCTCAATAGGATGGCTGCTTCGTAGAGAGTCTAAGGAGAGAGCGCTCTGTAGGTTGTCGGTGACGTAGCCTTCCCAGACCTTCCACTCGGGGTAGAACTCGTTGCACGAGTACCACGACATCCACGTGGCAAATCCCTCGTTGAGCCAAAGCCCGTCCCAGAAGTCCATAGTAACAAGGTTACCGAACCATTGATGGGCGAGCTCGTGCTGTACGACCTCGGCGACTCGCTGCTTGGTGGAAGCACCGCTAGTCTTCTCATCGAACAGCAAGTCTACGACACGGTACGTCACGAGGCCCCAGTTCTCCATAGCGCCAGCACTGAAGTCAGGAATGGCCACCATGTCCATCTTTGGCAAAGGGAATGGGCTGTTGAACTTCTTCTCGTAGAAATCCAGTGTGCGGGCAGCAAGCTCGAGCGAGAACCGGCCATGCTCGATGTCCCTATCAGGAGGAGCAAAAACACGGACGGGGACGCGGAAGTTGTTCGTCTCGATGACGTTGAGTTCTCCAACGATGAAAGCCAGGAGGTAGGTAGACATGAGCGGGGTCTTGCCGAAGGTCACAGCCTTCTTCTTGCCTCCGCCCGCCTCAGTCTCTGACACTTGGTCCATGTTGCTCAAGCACGTCAGGCCCTTGTCGGCGACTAATGTGATGGTGAACTCTGCCTTCAGGGCGGGTTCGTCGAAGCACGGGAAGGCCCGCCGAGCGTCTGTCGGCTCCATCTGCGTGGTCGCCATGAACTTTTCCGAGCCATCAGCACCCTTGTATGACGAACGGTAGAAGCCAGCCATGTTGTTGTTCAGCTCGCCAGTGAAGGTCTGCGTAAGCGTAGCCTTGGACCCCGCGGGGATGGTCTCGCTGAACGACACAGTAGTGGTCTGGGTGTCTTCATTGTAGCTGACCTTCGGCGACGAAGAAATGAGCTTGTCGCCGGAGCTGACCTTGGTGGAGTGGATTTCGAGGTCGATGGTATTGAGGGCGATCTCGGTGGTGTCTTCAACGACGTCCAGGCTGTCAATTGGGTCAGTGACGTGCCCTATGTCTCAGAGCTGCAGCTCGACAGCACGACTTACTCAATCACAACGGTGCCCTCGTACTCGAAGGTCTCCAGATTCGGCTCGAGGGTCAGATGGTAGTGCAGCGGCTTGACATTCTTGGGCAGGACCTCGCGGCCCTTGGTGATGTCTATGGAGGAGCTCGACACCTCCGTGCCGAAGGCGTGCTTGCACATGTTGCGCTGGTAGGAGCAGTGGCGGACGTGTTTGGGGGCGCGGTGCAGCGGTCTCTGGGGGCGTGGGAGAGAGGTGT
This sequence comes from Mytilinidion resinicola, assembly GCF_010093595.1. Classification (NCBI taxonomy): domain Eukaryota; kingdom Fungi; phylum Ascomycota; class Dothideomycetes; order Mytilinidiales; family Mytilinidiaceae; genus Mytilinidion; species Mytilinidion resinicola. The sequence continues at coordinate 1,807,974 of NW_022985445.1, read as the reverse complement.
TGTTTGGCGGGGTTGCGGGGCATTTGTAGACGCTGGATTTGGTGTGCGAGGCGTGCGAGAAGCTGCGGCGGTCAGGCGCGCACGACGAAGCGGCCAGCAGCGGCCTCAACCGTGTCTCCAGCGGCCTCGTCGGCGCCCTGCGCAGGCTCGTCGCGGCGAGGCGCCCTCCATTGGGCCAGAGGTGGAGCATTTGGCGGCGGTGGATGGCGCGGAATCGATGGCGACGACAGTGAATGCTGGGCCTGGGAGCGCGAAAGATGCCGCAGATCACGCTTTCTCGCTTCGCCAAAATTCTCATCCATAAAAGCTCTCCGGGCCATGGCCGAGCTTCCTTTCATACACGCAGGCCAAAGTTTTCAGCCCTCCCCGATCTCACAGAGGGCTGTTGTACAGGTGCTTCGGCGCCGTGCTTGCTAGAGAGACTGTATCCAAACGTTTGAGCCTGCCACGACCTCGATGAGTGGACCGGTATAAAAGATTTGGCACATACGTTACCCGACGAAGTGCATGACACCTCCGCCATTCGGATTTAGCCTTAGATAAAGTTATCTTGTAGTAGACTCTTTGAGATTATTTACCTATAGAAGATTCTGTGTTCCAGCCTCGGAAACGATTGCTCAGAATGCGAAGAAGAAGAGACGGAAGAGTGCTCTAAACACAACACGGAAATCATTCAAGACGCTATTAGAACAACTCTTTGCACTCTCAGCAACTGGAATGCCAAGGGTTCTTTGACCCTGGACATCAGCGTTCATTCTCCCAGTGATTCGAAACATTGGCTGAGAAATGCGCAATTCGGATCGGATATTGTGCCGAGCTTCGAAAGCGAGCAAAGTCTTTCCAGCATTCAGGATCTGCGGCATAGTCGCCCGCCATTTCATCTATCAGCAGACTATTTGCGGATATCGATTTTGCACAAGACTTCTGGCAAGGATTACCAGCTACACTATGAACCTTAAAGAGAATGAGGGCAACCAGATCAACGCATTTCTGACCAGAGTAAGTTGCAAAGACACTACCCTTAGTTTAGTCCTTAAATCGCTAATAACCTATAAAATCTAAGAGGTTCAAAATTACTATTTGATTCACTTGTAATGAACAGCTTAAAGAAGCTAGTTATATTTGAAGATTTCAACGATACGTACATTGCTATTTGGCAGGGAGTGCATGAGCTTTTTCGCGCAGAACCTGTTCGAATAGCAAACTCTGCGGTCACTAGAGCCCTCGCAGAAGCTAGTCTTACTCTTGAATATCTATCAGCGGCGTTTATCGTGGACGCTGGGCCGTTCTTGGACGCATGCCAATCAAATTCAAACTGGACGTGGAAAGAGCTCGTGTCGCTCACCATTACCTCTCGTCAGCTGGTGCCCGATGGCGATCCGACAAACATTAATGATATGCTTGAATAAGCAGCGGAGACTGCCAAGAAGATGCCGAGGCTGAAGAGCATGGAACTATGGAATGGCGGGAGATCATTTGCTTGTGTCTTCAGATACCAGGCGCCTAATATCTGCAGACCTGCTAGAATCATCTGGAGAAGCAACTGGGACCTACTCCTGGAGCCCAGGGTGACTCGATCCTGGAATACTGTGGCGCAACAGCACAATCTGTATGAACTTCAAGTTACTAAAGAGTTGTTGGGGGCCGATACTGTGATCAAGTCTCACGGCGATGCCGTCCGTGTTCTGGATTTTTTGCATTACGTAGCTTGTCCCGTCTCTTTGTGGCAGATCCAAGTAGAGAATAGGCTTTAGCGTACGATTTTGTTTGAGCGTCCGGCCCTCGTTGCCATGTTCTCAAGGTGCTGAAGGAGCTTACTGAGGTGTGCTAATATACACACACGCTGGGCACGAAAAAAGTGGCACACTCATCAAGTACTCTGCCCGTGTGTACACCTGTCTGCCACTGCATGGAGTGCTTCAACAAGTTTCCACACAGCCCAATGCTAAGAGCATCTGTCTTCTTTAGCTTTCTGAAAATATATTGAAGCAGCCCAGGCAATGGCAGACTGGTGTACACACGAGACAGCTTGTTCTGGAATTAGTGTGCCACCTTTTCCATGCCCCGCGTGCCTCCTCAGACGCTCAGGCTTGCACAGCCACAAGATCAGGCTCGCTTAGTCATTGCTCAGTTTAAAACCCTGTACGCTCAGGTTCAAAAGCGGAAATGGACTTTGGTGAGATCATTTTTGCCCTATGTAAGAGTACTGTGCGTATATTATCGACCAACAGGCCAACAACGCCCGGCTTAACTTCGGCTCACCCGCTGCTTACATAGTTCGCACCGCCACAGCTTAGGGTGCTCACTTTCAACTCACCCTTCCGTCTAAACTTCGTTAACCAATCCAACTATAGTGCACGCGGAACTATTTTTGTCGGAGACTTCAGTCAACTCTCCGCGAAAGGCAGTTCCAGGGGATGAGCTGACGATGAGGCCCAGAAGTGGGCTAGTCATGCAAGATGGTCGCGGAAGCTATCCTGGAATGTAGCTCTCGGACTATGCTCTTACTACGCTGTTAGTTGAACGTCGAACGCCGTAGGGTATTATTGCCCTACCTTTCCCTCTCTCCTTCATCTCCTATCTCTTCATGTCACGATCGTAGTGGGCGCTTATCAATCTTAACAACTATCTCGCGGCGGCAGGGCAACCCTACTTGCCTTCTTGCCTCAACAGTTGAGGTTATGACTGGATGGCGCATTCAATAATCAGCTAGTACGAATTACGTTAGCGTTGAGCGGGTCGCCATTTTGGGAAATGTGTTCAGAGTACATGAGAGCAGACGCGGGGACTAATTATATCTTAACCACTTCACGTTAGATTTGCGCGCAGTTCTCTTTTAAAGCATGTTGATTTCTAATATAATCTGAATGACCAAAAGTTGGGTTTCAGCTAGAGCCAGATTTCAGCGCAATGGGCCTTCATAATCTTCTATAAAGGCACTGCCCCCCCCCCCTCTCAATAGCCTCTACAATCAATCCACTTCTTCATGACGATTGTGCCTCCAAGTCCAACAAGGCCCCTTTGCAGTGGATAAAAAACCTTCAGCGCTCCTTGCTTTGGACTTTCATTTCTACGCAGTGTCTTCTCCTACATACAATTCCAGATCTCTCCGGCTATCAGAATCTTCAGGTCGCTCAGAATGTCTTCTCAATCCGCGATTGCCGTGACAGAGGTTGGCAAGCCTGTGACTAAGATCACTTTACCCAAGCCAGAAGAATCAGAGCTTGCAGAGTACGAGCTACTTCTTAAAGTATCCGTTGCAGGACGTAAGTGCATAACTTCCTCTAGTCTCCTGTGCGTATCCCTCTCTAAAAACCTTACTAGTCGCTCCGCTCGATGCAAAGATGCGGGACATAAACGTATTTGGCTTACCTCTCCCAATCGTCCTCGCGGGCGATATTGTGGGCATAGTGGTCAAGAGCGGTACAGATGTACGGTTCCCCGTCGGCAGCCATGTCTTTGTTCAGCAGGACATGAAGAGTCCAAACAGGGGTGGTCTTCAAGAATACACCATCGTCGACGGTCGCTATGCCGCTATCGTCCCTGAAGGCATCTGACGCGGAAACCGCACTGTACCCAATCAATGCAGTAACATCTGCGAAGAGTCTTTTCACTCCCGAGGGTTTCAGCTTCCCGTTCCCTGGCACAGCGGAGGCCGCCAACTTCGACTTTTCGGCTCAGCATGTCGTAATCCTTGGTGGCGGCACCAATTGCGGCAAATTGGCTATTCAATTCGCGAAGCTCGCCGGCATTGGAAGTATTGTCGCAATCGCTTCAGCATCTGGTGGGCCTTTGCTGCGAAATCTTGGAGCGACCCACGTCATTGATCGACGAAGTGCCAGCATCAAGGATCAAGTCCACGCAGCGATCGAAGGCGAAGTGCTCAACGTGTATGACACGTACGGAAGCCTTGATGTTAGCGTGTCGCTTCTTTCAGAGAAGCAGGAAGGTACTCTGGTGCACACTACTCACGGGAAAGTCTCCGAAGAAGTGATTGCGAAGAAGAAAGCCAAGTTTGACCAAAAGTTTATGAAGGGATTTTCGGATTCGATTCCTCTATTTGGTCAACAATTCTGGAAACAATTCCCTGTCTGGTTGAAAGCTGGAGATATCAAGCCTCTGAACTACAATGTCATTGAAGGCATGAATGTCAACAAGATCAATGAGGTTCTGGATTTGTACCGAGATGGTAAAGGTAGAGATCGCTATCACATATTGTTGTCAACATCAGACGGATTGTAGAAGCTCCCGTTTATATAGCATTCCCACCCAGATCAACATGTAGCCGTCAGCGACGGTTTCGTTTGGAAATTCTTGTGGAGTCTAAGCGAGATTTTCAGTACTTGCATGTTTTTTCTCCGTTGTGTTAAACGGACCTTTAGTAACGATTGAGCTTGCCCGATCCCCATATGATCAGCAATCCACACCAAAGCCTCCCTCATATTACGACGCTGCTGCACCTTGGTGATTGAGAGGCCGGAGGCTATGAACAGAGGATGCATGAGCAGTAATCCTCCTAGGGACTTTCCTGGTGTCACGCAAAACGGAGCACCACTTTCTGCGTTTCGCACCAAGTCTGGTACATCGGCACAAAGATGGAAGCATAGAGAGGCCGCTATGTCATCTACCAGGTCTTGTGCTGTGGAAACTTGAGGCTGGAAGGAGTTTCGCATGTTCAGCTTGGATGCGCAGCTGAAGATGACGTCGATGATCATAAGGCGAACCTTGCGATACGTATTCCAAATCGTAGAGATGTACACTTAATTGTCGGTAGTGCGTCGACTATACATGATAAGAGTACTTACGATCGGCATAGACATCAACACGCCCGAAGAGCCAAAAAAATCCCTCTTTGAATTCCGTCATTAGCGGGTCAAATTTACCAATCGTTCTATATTGCCATCTGTGTAGCCGCGTTGTCGCCCAATTAGCTAACTCGTCGTCTAAGTTACTTGCTGTCCGCATGATAGTGTGAAGCTCCTCTGCAATAGCCACCTTGGCTGAAAGTAGCGTCCGTATTTTTCGAAGAACGGTGGAAGATCTTGAGAATAATATGTCCAGACTTTGGAGTGGATGTGCAGAAGGTTGGTTCAAGCAGTCGTCAGACTATCATATCTATGAGTAGAGCTGTATAGGTTACAAAAGGCGGGTGATCATACGTAGAGAACAGACTGAAATGCCTTGCGAAAGCAACCAGCCCACGATAGGGTAAATAAAGGCGCTCCTGCTGTAGACAGCAAGGCATATACACCCTGAGAGTGCGTACCATGATTGGAAGCATGTTCTTCTGTCGCGGAAATCATCTGCTGCGGCATAAACATGAGTCAACATATCACACAGAGTTGACAGACCTCGAATATGCCCAAGAGCACTATGACTAGCATTGACTCTGGTGTACCAGAAATGCTTCCGTGCGCAAGCCTTGTTTGCAATGACTCCAGAAACTGGGTGTATAGCACTCTTGCTTTGTTCACAAGAGATGGCCTACTTGACTTTTTGCCCATACTGGCCAATGCGGTGATGTTGGCTGCTCTAGCAAGATCAGAAGAAGAATCTGCAGCCACTATGATTGGTTTAAAATCATCCAAAATGCTTCCAACGAGGTCGGATGACTGCGAGGCAAGACAGTAGTCATCAAGGAAGGTGGCCAAGGCTCGATCCTCAAGTTCCGAGTCCATTTTGACATCATAAACGTCACTCAGGGCGGGACGGTAGGGTCGAGTGGCTGTTATGTTGCCGTATGGCCTGAACTGAAGCTCCGAAGAGCTTTGGTAGCCAAGGCAAATACGTTGCGCTCGTATGCATCTTTGGCAAGACTATAAGGAGATGGTCATTACAGAAGGGCCTAAGGGTGAAAGCGAGAGGTTGCGGTGCAAGATTAGAATCGAACACACAGTAAGTTGCCGTTATCATGAAGCGCATTCCAAAGTAGCAGGATGTAGACTGGAAACATACAGGACGATGTTCATCACACTGTAGAACCATGGTTAGCCCGTACTTGTAGTTACAACGAGATGAATACCTTTTTCCGCCGCCTTTTGCATGTTCCGCAAGCGCTCGAGACTCCATAATTAACCATATCAACGGTCAGGGATGAATGGATCGCTCTTGAACTGTATCATCAAATAGATTTTTCGAACTGTCTGTATGAACAGCTCGAGACAGCTACCAGTCTGAGGTAATAATGGGCAGTGGACGGCATGGGACACGACTCGAGGACTAATCTAACTTGGTTAGCGTTGCGCGCTCGTCCAAAATAAAAAAAAATCGTCTGCATCGGTTACCTGACGATCATGTAACGAAACGTAGGAGATGGTTACCAGGTCGACCTTCTGCCAGATCCTTATCGCTAATCTTCGATCTCCTGCTGGGCACCTCTCTATGCGCAGTGACTCCCTGCCTTGGCGCTTTGTAGCCTGACATTGGGGTGTACGTGCTCTAATTGACTGGTTGGAGATGCGTGTGCTAATAATTTTGTAGGCCCAGCACACTTCTGAACAGTTGCTCGGCTAAAAGCTTGATTTCAGGCAATTAGGCCATTAGGCAGGGATTCCCTGCGCATGGAGGGATACCAGTATGACAATCAAGGTACAAAGGGTAGTCTTAGTGAAGTCCTAAAGTCGTGGTTGAAATTGGCAAGAGTGCTACTAGTGGCTGAAGATTCTTGTAGCTTATGGCATAGCTCGCTTGTTAAGATTCTTTTTCTGGCAGTTTTCAAGGAAAGTATAAACGAGCTTGGAGGCCTGAATCTTGCTCAAGCTTGCTCAGGCTGCCAAGACCTGCTGAGGGCCTCAAGCTCGGGTTCGCTTAGTCACGGCTCAGTTTTAGTTAGTTAGTTATACCCTGTATGCCCAGGTTCAAAAGCGGAAATAGACTTTAGTGAGGTTAGTGTTCCCCTAAAGTATATCGCGTCACTACAAGAAGTGCAGAATCAAGACCACGCTTTTGGTCCAAAGACTCTGAAGACGGAGTTATATGTTGGATAGGATGATTCTTGTCGCGGTCTCCTCCTCGCCCTCCTCGGCCAAGTACCTAGGTACCTGATGCAGAGAGGCAAGCCACGCGGTCACGGGCGCATAATATATTGGGCGGGCGGTGGCTAGGAGGTAAACGCAGCTGAAGCAGCCACGAGAGCCTTGTGTTGCAAGCTGCCTTGCACCCACTCCTCGTCCACTGCGCCTCAGGCCGCCTACACTCGCTTTCTGGCCTCATCTCCATGCTCTTGCAATGACCCTCTCCCTCTAGTCCCATCGAATATCGAGCATCTCCTCACACATTTGCTAGGCGCCCAGCCCCCTCGAACTCCATCCTAGCCTGCCCCGCCCATCTCACGACCAGAGCCGCCAGCCTCATTGCGAACCCGAACCGCGCCCAATTTATCCCACAATGTGTCTCTTCAAAGTCAGGGCGGAAGAGGACGTCGTGGTCCCCTACCGCGTCCACCGCCCGCGATCGCCCTCCCCGCGCCGCCGATCCACCCAGCGCGTGTCTCGCACCGAAATCATCAGAGAATCGCGACCGCAGTCCTCCGCCTACATCGTGCCCGCCCCGCAGAAGCACTACCCGACCATTCCAGCACCCCAGCCCGTGCCCGTCTTCGTACAGCCGCCCCCGCCGCGCCCGGCTTCAAGTCATGGGGGCCGTCCGCAGTACGTCGAGGTCAGCCCGCGCTCCAGCGTGACGAGCGCCACCCACAGCGACTATGTGATTGAAGAGCGCGAGGTGCGGAGGGAACGGAGGGACTACTCTCCTCGAAGGAGAAGCCCGAGTCCGCAGTATGAGACGTTCCGGTATATTGACCCGCCTGAGCAGCGCTATGCGCCGCGCGAGAGGAGCAGGAGTCGCGACCGGAGGAGCTACGCGGACGACCGCGGGATTGTTCGCGAGACGAGGGAGAGGGTGCTGATCGTGGATGACGATGGGAGGAGGAGGCGGGAGTATCGCCGGTAGAGGGTGGTAGCTCAGATGCCGCAGTGGATGCGGAGGTGCATTTCCAGGAACGAGGGCCACGGCTTGATGACGTTACGTCGATGCTTCTTATATGAGATATTCTCGCATTTCCGCTTCTTTGACAGGCGCTTTGGATAATCTACATTTTCTGCCTTACATACATTACTTTGCCTTCCGATCTCAATAAAAACGCCTTCCAGCCCTACCAAAAAGTGACGTGAATGAAACCAGCAAGCGATGTGGGACCCTCAGCGTACCTCCAACACGCCGTGGCCCTGCGCTCTCACCATGTGCTCTCTCACCACGCTCCCAAATCCTACCCTTTCTCCTCCACGAACACCTCTGAAGTTAAACTGAATACCTAGACATGCAGCGTCCCGCAACACCGCTGCCCATCCGTGTTGCTCCTCCCCTCCCACAATGTCTATCCGCGTCCTGATCAAGGACTACCCGAACCGCGCCATCGCCCTCGCGACCGCCTCCCACGTCCTCATCTTGCGCCACAGCCCCACGAGCACCGCGGACCACGGGTCGCATAACAACTCTTCGACTTCCTTGACCAGCAATGGCGCCGCGTCCGCCCGGTGCATGGTTGAGTTCGCCGCGGTGGACCAGGTCGATCTCAGCGAGTACAGGTCACTGAGCGCGCTGTCGGTCCACGGAACCCTAGGCCTTATAACCGTGAACGGGGATGTGTTCTTGGTGGTTGTCAGTGGGGCGAGCAAGGTCGCGAGTGTGCGGCCGGGCGAGACGGTGCTGAGGATTCATTCGGTCAATTTTTGTGGGTGGTGCCTATGCCTCCGACTTCCACAGAAACATATGTCCAAGTCGAAGTTTGGGGAGATGTTGGGGCTTATGGGCTGTGCTAACGGGGTCTTGTTGCAGATTGCTTGAATAGTTCCAACTACGACCACCTTTTGAACGATGAGATAAATCCGTATCCGACCGACACGATTGATGATGAGGGCTTTGAGATGGGATATGGCCGCGGCAAGGGGGAGAGTCCGCTGGAGCATCCGTGTTTGGCGCTGAAGAAGCTGTTGAGTAGTGGCACTTTTTATTATAGTGCGGATTTTGACCTTACGAGGCGGCTTCAGGATAGGTGGGTGGAACTACATGCTTTAGACTGTGAAAGAGAAGTGCTGACTGTTCCATTCTAGGTCCTCAGATGCGTCTACTGTTGCGATTGACAGCTTAGACGCCGGGTTTCTATGGAATTCGTACATGATCCAACCTCTGGTCGATTTCAGATCACGGCTATCACAGCGGGAAAAGGATGCTTTGGATGCGTCGAGGATCTTAACGTCTGCGATTCGTGGATTCGCGCTTACTATCACCGTGCCAGCGCATTCAAACCCTCTTCGCTCAAGCAAATCAGGGATGCCGTCTGCGATGACTCTCATATCCAGACTATCTTGCAGAAGAGCTGGGACAAGATTCAATGCCCGAGGAATCGATGATGACGGAAACGTAGCCAACTTCGTCGAAACAGAGACGATCTTCTGGTCACCAACTGGCGTCTGCTTCTCCTATGTCCAGGTCAGGGGCAGTGTTCCAGTCTTCTGGGAGCAGGTCGCCGGTCTCATCCCCGGACAGCAAAAGATCTCCATCACCAGGTCATCAGAGGCAACGCAACCAGCATTCGATAAACACTTCGAGAACCTGGAATTGGCCTACGGCGCCGTGCACGTAGTCAACCTCCTCAGCAACGAGAAGCCAGGAGAGCTAGACCTGACGAATCGCTACCGCCATCACATCAACCGCAGCGCTCTCAACAACACCCACGAGAAGGAGTCCGGGCATGATCACGAGCTACTGCAACTCACTGACTTTGACTTTCACGCTGAAACTCGTGGAGTAGGCTATGAGTCTGCGAGTATCATCTCCCAGCTGATCTCGCACTCCGCAGACGGCTTCGCGTACTACCTCTCAGAAGAAACGGACGAAAGCCCGAGATCTGGGCAAAATGGCGGTGGGCAGACAATTCGCCGACCCTTCACAATTCTGCAGCAGGAAGGCATTTTCAGGACGAACTGTTTGGACTGTCTGGATCGGACGAACTTGATACAGACCATTATTAGCAAGATGGCTCTTGAGGCTTTTCTAAGTCATAAGGGACTTACTGCTAGTCAAGATTTTTGGGTCAGGCATGGGAGTATGTGGGCGGATAATGGAGATGTAGGTTCACCCAATTGATTCAGACACGAAGAAAGGACTAATACAATTTCTAGGCGCTATCACGAATTTATGCGGGTACTGGAGCCTTGAAGTCTTCTTTCACGAGACATGGAAAGATGTCAATCGCTGGTGCGTTGGCAGATGCGCGGAAGAGCGCCACTCGGATGTATATCAACAATTTTGCGGACAAAGGTCGGCAGAATACGATTGATATGCTTTTGGTATGCTCGAGTCCCCTCAGCCGGTGGGGTTTAATGCTGACCGGTCTCAGGGCCGATTGATGGGCCAGGTGCCTGTTCACCTCTATGATCCAATCAATGACTATGTACTGAACGAGTTGAACAAGAGGTATGTATACACAAGACGCGATAATATCATTTTGCGAGACTAATACATGGCAGATCTGCTGAGTATTCAGAAAATGCAGTAATCCATATACTAGTGGGAACTTTCAATCTCAACGGCAAGACGAATGGCATCGATCAAGATCTATCCGCATGGCTATGTCCCGATGTCGACTCCTCACAAAAATGTCCTGAAATAGTAGCAGTCGGCTTCCAGGAAATTGTCGATCTCAGCCCTCAACAAATCATGTCCACGGATCCTGCCCGCCGTCAAAGATGGGAGCACGCAGTCAAGCAATGCCTGAACCAAAATGCTCGAAAACACGGGCAAGAAGAATACGTCAATCTCCGCGGTGGACAGCTTGTCGGCGCTTCACTTTCCATCTTCGTACGAGCAAATGCGTTGAAGTTGATTAAGAACGTTGAGGGGAGCCTGAAGAAGACTGGAATGTCGGGCATGGCGGGAAATAAGGGCGCCGTGGCGATCCGAATGGAGTATGCAAATACTTCTATTTGTTTCGTGACTGCTCATCTTGCGGCTGGCTTTGCCAATTACGAGGAGAGGAATCGGGATTACAAGACCATAAGCCATGGATTGCGGTTTGCGAGGAATCGATCAATTGAGGATCACGATACAGTCATCTGGTTGGGAGACTTCAACTACCGGATTGGGTTGAGTAATGAGAAGGTGCAGAAGCTTATTCAATTTGGGGATCTAGAGACGCTATATGAAAACGACCAGGTAAGCTTTTTTTAAGTACTGTAAAGGTCCCTAGATACTAATATGCGCAGCTCAATCTCCAAATGGTTGCCGGTTTAACATTCCCTTATTACTCTGAAGCCAAAATCACCTTCGCTCCAACCTACAAGTTTGATCTTGGGACGGACAGATATGACACCTCGTAAGTTCTGGCCACTACATCTTTCAAGTTCAACGCCTGACTCCTTTCAGCGAGAAAGCTCGTATCCCAGCATGGTGCGACCGCGTACTCCGAAAAGGAGATAACCTTCGCCAAATCAACTACAACTCCGCAGATCTCAAATTCTCCGACCATCGCCCCGTGTACGCCACTTTCCAGTGCCTAATCAGCAAAGTCGATGAGAAGAAGAAGGAATCCCTTAGCAACGATCTCTACTTCCAACGCCGTGCTAATGTCGGTGATTCCACTGCCAATGGCCCTATGGATGACTCGGACGATGAGGACTTAATTGGATATGACTCTATCGAGCCTGGCTTGCCGCCAGCAAGCTCGGACAAGAGGAAATGGTGGCTTGATAATGGTATGGTATACCACACGCAACCCTCAAAATCACAGCTAACAACAACAGGTCTTCCCGCCCGCTCCCGCGTCCAACCACCAGCCCCCGACTACCTCCCCAACCCCGCCCGCCCCTCAAACCCCTTCACCCCCTCCCCAGAACCCGACTGGGTCGAGGTCCAGCGCCTCCCAGTCCGCTCCCGCAACGCCCCCCTCTCCTCCAACACCCCAACTCTCCCCTCCCAAGAGCAGCAGAGACAGACCGCCGGAGCCGGCGGCCGCAAACTCATCGCACCCCCCTTCCTCCCCACGCCCGCGCAGGCAACAAGCTTCGTAGACGCCGAGGGCGCGCGGTCGAACCCCACACCCCCACCAGCCTCCACGCCCACACCCACCTTACGAAAGGAAGCCGGAAACCCGAATGGAACTAGAAACGGCACACGCCCAATCCCCATCGTAACGCGCTCCTCAGCCTCCATCCGCAAACCCGCGCCGCCGGTCCCGAAGAAACCGAGTCTCCTGACTACCTCGCCGTCTGTGACCCCGTCGCCGACGGTTAGTGGCACGACGAGGGCAAGCGGGGTGCCGTTCCCCCCGCCGCCGCGCGGCGCGAGCGCTGTGCTGCAGAAGGCGCCGCCGGGGGGAGTTAGGAGTGGTAGTGGGGGGAGGGGTGAGGAGGAGGAGGGGCCGCCGCTGCCGCCGAGGAGGGCGGGGACGGTGGGCGAGAAGCAGAGGGGTGGTGGGCAGATTATGGATGAGCGGGATGAGGGGGAGTTGGAGGACTTGAGGGGGTGGGAGGTTTTGAGACCGGTGAGGTAGGTGGGAAGTGGGGTGAGTGAGAGGCTTTTGCGACTTTGCGTTGGGGGTTTGGGAGCGTGTAATGACTAGAAAAGCGACATGAATGGGTTTTGGATTGTATTTGGGGGTTGGCGTCGCGGGGGGGATGTATGAAACTAGAGAGATGATTGAATTTTGAGGTCATTATTCTTGTGCATGAGGTTTTCCTGGGATGAGCTTGATGAGTGATGGATAGACCGCGTTTAGAGATCAAGAACAATGTGATGGTCCCTGGTTTAAGCATGCTTTTGGAAATTCCTTTACCTGCCTGTTGCTGCCGTCATGGGAAACCTCGTCCCCATAGACGTCTTCGATTGCTATAACTATTAGGACACCACATGCACTTAGTCATCACCTTGTTCCCACATGGAGTGATGGGGTCCGCATACTACTCGGGCCTTTCTAGCCCCCCTGCGCAGGGGGGCTAGAAAGGCCCGAGTAATGTCCTAGCGTTCGAATCGACCAACACCCCGACGACCAAGCAGAGGGCAGTGGTAAGGCCCCCACGGTTGGGTTAACTGCACCTAATCGTTTCGGGGAAGTGCTAGGACAGACAAAGACGCAGTCGTGGCTGTGGCCGTATATATATCTTACCGCTATTCCACCCAGATTGTTGATCGACCTTAAGTATATCTCAACTTCACACCTGTTTTTCTTCTACATTTCCTCTCGTGTAAAAATTCAGAAGACAAGAAAAAGATGGCGCTGTCCACAGGCCTCGACGAGCCCACCCTCGCCGGCCCCTTCTCCCTCTTCAACAACTCCTTCATAGTGGAGTTCCTCAAACCCCACCCGTCAAGAAACGCAACGTGCGTTCCCCCCCAATCACCCCCCCACCATTCCCAAACTCTTTTAGAAAAAATCATAATTGACAACACATGGTAGCGTCCTCATGCGCGCCACATACCCGCACGCCCACCCCTCCACCAAGACAGGGAAAGCCCATCCGCAGTCTCCACCGCTGCACCTCCACTTCGACCAATCCGAGTCCTTCCGCGTGCTCAGCGGCGCCGTAGGCACGACCTCTACATGGGGCGCGGTGGACCGCGTGTGGACGGCGGAGGACGGCGAGCAGGAGGTCAAGCCGTGGGTGCCGCACACGTTCTGGCCGGCGCCTACCGCGAGCGAGGACACGGTGATCTTAGGTATGCCAATTGTCAATTTGATTTAATCCCCTCTGAAAACGAGACCGGGGCGGGGGGGAGGGATGAACGGGATGCTAATTCTAGGGGGCGGTAGTATGGGCGCACCCCACCAACGTCCCCGAGCCGATGGACTGGCTGTTCTTCCAGAATCTGCTGATGCTCGTGAGCGATATTGCGGAGAAGAAGATCGCGATGAATCCGTTGCCGGTTATGTTGATACAGTATGCTCCCCCCTCCCTCCCTTCCCCTCCATTTAAACCATTTTCAAACCCGCTCTTGCAGTCGTTAACACTGTTATGGCAGGCACGTCTCGGCGACGGCGCTGGTGTGGTTCCCGACGGCGACGTGGCTGGGGCCGCTGCGGTGGTGGGTACCGTGGAAGATGCAGGCGGGATTTGCGCAGGTGGCGAGGTGGTGCGGGTATACGCCGCTTACGGAGAAGTATACGCCGAAGGAGGAGTGGGAGAAGTATGTTAGAGTTAAGAAGGAGTAAGGGATAAGTAGAAATAGTTATATCACGTCAGCTTGGGAACTCGAGACTTGAGTATAGTTTTGGGATGCATTTGGACGGCTGATATTGTGCCCTCGGTAGTGTACATTGCGATCTATGGACCGGTGAAAGGGAGGTGGTATTTTGGCAGAAGCCGAAAGAGAGAAACATTGCAGTAAGCAGGTAGAGCTCAACCGAGAAAGCAGAAAAAAAAGTCTCTGTAAAACTCCGCCGCTCTGAGGCCAGATAGACAGTGGCCTCGGGATTATGAAACGCCTAAAGTTCGAAAAGAAAACCTCCCAGTGTTATTTCCCTGTATTAGATCCCGAAGATGGTCAGGGGAACAGAAGGAGTTGATGAACAAGAAAAGGAAATCGAAGACCCATATACTTCCTTAAACCACACCAGCTGACTCGCCCTTTAGCCGCATCACTCGTGCGTCTCCTCCGCATGAACTTATTCGACTAATTCTAATGCCTCCTCATCAGCATCTCCCTCATCTTCATCATCATCAGCAGCGTCCTGGGCGTCGAACTGCACCACCCGAAGCCCAATCTCCCCAAAGGCCTCCTCTTGCCTCACTTCCAACAACCCCTTCGTCGCAAGTGCAAGCGTATGCATCAATGCCTTCGCAGCCGTAACGCGCCAGTTCTCTTTCGGTGGCAGCAACTCTTCAAACGTAACCTCGTCCATATCAGCCGCTGCATCCGACTGGAGTTCCTCGTCTGCTAGATGCTCCTGCAAACGCGTACGTTTCTCCTGAATCCTGTCCTCAACAAAGGCAAGGAAGTTGACGCCTTCGGCATCGAGTGCATCGAGGACTTTCTGGTTGACCTGGGACTTCACACCCGCAGGGCCGCCAGGGGAAGTGAGTCCTTTTCCTCCAGGGGAGCTGGCATCGCCGAAGTCGTCGCCGCCGAAGAAGCCGTACTCGTCTTCGCCTTCGAAGGAGCGGAGGGCGTCTAAGCCACCTGGCTGGCCGCGGCCGTGAAGTGGGGAGGCGCTGACCATGCGGCTGCCTCTCAGCATGCCGATAGAGCCGGGTCCGCCGATTGAAGTTGGGACTCCAGATTGGAGTAGCCGAGCGCGCGCAAGCGAAGATCCTCGCATTGCGGAAGATCCACGGATGGAAGCGGTGATGTTCCATGGCATTGCTGAGAGGAGCTGTGCTTCGTCCAGCGCAGACGGGGCATCTCGAGGCATTTCGACGTCGTCTCGGGGGATATCAGTGTCATCGCCCATGAACATTATACCTTCGTCCATATCTCCGCGGTTGAGCTCGTCGTCATCTGAGCGGGGCCGCACACGACGTGCTTGGCTCTCGGTTTCTTCGTCAATGCCGCTGTCTCGGTCGCGCTTCAGTCCGGCCATCGATTCTCTAGTCATGCCCGTGACAGCTTCGAAGAGAGAATCGCCGTGGAACATGTCGAGAGGAGACGGGGCGCCACCAAGCCGCTGTCCTATGTTTCCAATGCCGGATCCCCAGATCCAGAACTCGGCATTCTTCTTTCCTTGTGCAGCAGCCTTCAGGTTCAGCTTGTGGCGCGTGGCGTCTGACATGTTTTGCAGGTATTGCTTGTTCCAGGCCATGAGGTCGGTGTTGTGTAGCTCCATCATCTCGTCAAGCGGGATGATACGAGGACCGCGGATCTTGGTGCGGCGCATTGATGCTGCTGCAGTAGAAGAAGATCCCGGGTCTCCGGCCTGCGAGGAAGACATCCCATTGCCGGCACCTAAGGGAAAGGCCTCACCTTCTGGAATTATGTTGAAATCGTCGCCGAGCATTGGCATATCGAGATCCATTGCTTCGCCGCCGAACTAGGGAACGAAGTTAGTACTGTGATCCAAGTGAGATCAGATGGAACACGGTTCACTCACTTCGTTGCCGATTCTCTGACCTTCTTGATGCTCTTGTCGAACCCTGGCGCTTGCTCCGGTATCGCTTCCTATGGCAGGCCTGGTGGTGCCGGTATGTTTCTCACCAATCGGGTTGGTAGGAGTCAAGTCGATGATGTTTCCGTCTGCATCGAAAGCAAAGTCGGCTTCGACAAGTGGTTCATCTAGCTGATCAAGTTGTTGGCTGGTGCCTCTCCCATCGTCTCCTTGAATAAAGTATTCGCCATCATCAAATCCTCCCGAAGCTGATCGGGAGCTGGGGATCACGAGCCCTCCAACTGGTCCTCCAATGCCTTGGCTGCCGCTGAGATCTTGAGAGCCGTAGGGAGTGAATAGTAAGCTTCCTTGAGCTTCGCCAGCAGGGCCTCCGAGATTGACGCCGGATAGGCTGAGGTCTGGAGGAGGGAGAAGGAACTCTGGCAGAAAAGTCGGATCATCCTCCAGCACGAGCTGATCTGGTCTGAGAAAGAATTTAGCAGGATGTCGTGTCCTGTATGGAGATCATGCTCTTACCTAACCCGTCCAGCCTCCGGGTCCAACTCTGAATCTTTTACAATCTTGAACATTGCCTTCATCGCATTCTGCGCATTTTGTGCATCCGTAAGGACGTAGCCACATTGCTGAAGGAAGACGCGCGAGACACCGTATCTGAAAGACGTATGTCAGCGATTGAGTGGTCTAGAAAAGAGTGCATGGCCTGAACATACAGGAGGTTGCTCTGGAGTCGTAGAGCCATCGGCGCTTCGGGAGCAGAGATGGTATGACATGCTTTGGCAACATCTACGCTAAGAATTGCTTTCCGATTGACCTTCTTCAGCGAGGACTTGGATCCGAGAGTGGCCATCAGCCTGCATGGCGCAATTAGTGACCGGATGCGACATAGCTTGGAATGCTTGAGATGCAGAACACTTACCAAACGGTAGCAACTCCATACTTGCGCGATGTGAGGACTGGACGTGTAAGCTTCTACGATCTTCGGAGGCGCCGCCGACTACTTACCTTCGTGACTATAGAACATGGCGAACGGGCGATACGGCGACGTAGAATTACAAGATAGTCATATAGTGCAATTGTGGACACGGTTCCGACGATACTCAGATAGGATGACAAGGTGTGACGGAAGAAGGCGAGGCCAAATAAGAGACGCCCGGTGATGAGGCAGACGCGTAACAAAACGCGAGCGATCGAAAATTACATCACAGAACAAAAACCTTAATCTGACCATCGAAGTCATGTATTCTCTCTAAAATGCTGAACACCATGCAAGGATGGATGGATCTAACCTGACCGTGCCTTTCTCGTGCTATGCAACACGAACGCCATAGCTAATCAAATCGAACGCCTCTAGTGATGTGGGACATGAACATTGGGACTCCGCAGGACCTCCTGTAGCACTTACGCCTTGCTCACCTCTTCCTCATCGCCATCCAAAGTGGCAAGAGGAACAGAGCGATACAGAAGAATGAGGGCGGAGTGACTCTGGCCTATATTATATTAGAGGATGAATTGGAATTAGATGTTCAAGCACGTACCTCCGCCAGACAGTGTCTCGATTCTGTCAGAGTCAACTTCTGACACCTTGTCATCATTGAACCACCACCACTTTCCATCCTCCTCCTTTCGCTTTCCTGTGACAGGATCCTTCGGGCCTTGCTTCTTCACAAATGATGTGTAGTGACCGCTATCCGCGCTAGCGCCTTGATGAGTGATCACGCCGCGAAGCTCGTACAGACCAGTCTGATTGGCGCCATCGTCGGCGGCGAGCTTTGGATCGACTAGCGCCAGAAGCTCTTTCTTTGCCTCAAGGATAGCGGTCGCGCGCTCAGCTTCGATTTGCGCCTCGGTTTTGTATTCGACGTCAGGCATCTCAACGTCGCCAGAGGCAGCGGCATCGGCTTTAGCCTTCTGCTCAGCCTTCTTCTGCATCGGCTCCTTTGACGTAGCCTTGCCGTCCTTGTCGACATCGTTTTCCTGGCCTTCGCGCATGCGCTTCTGCCGCTTAGCCGCCCTGATCACATCCTCTTCCGCCTTCCTAACGTCCCGAATCTTGTCCCTAACAGGAATCAACATCTTTTTGAGATCCTCGGTGCAAAATTCCACAACATCCAGCTCTTGAGGAAACGTGACCTTTCGCATGATCTTTGCTTTCTTATTCGTTGTTCGTCGCCAGTCGAACCGCATGAAATGAACGGGCAGATATTTGGGTAGCCTCGAGATACGTGAGGACTTGGTGTACAGAGCATCCCGACCGAGTACTTCGGAACGCTTCTCGATCTGCTCCTTCAAGCCAGCCGCGAGTCCATCCCGAAGATGGTTGGTCTCAGCGTTGATGTGGCAATTGAGCTTGAAGAACTCGTCTTCGCCCTTCACTGGCTCTTCCCCCATTTCCTTCGCAGCCGGCTCGTCGCACTCCATTACAGTCTCAAATTTGCCAGCCAAGAATTTGTCGATGAATGATAGGTCTTTCTTGGTCCCAGCGGATGATGCTTCGCCAGAGGCCTCGGTATCTTTGATCTTAAGTTTTTGTTTAAGCTGAGATATGATCTGCGACCAGGCTTCCTCTGCGTCCTGCTGAGCATATCCTTGTCCATCTTTTGAGCGCTGCGCGAATTGGGGGAAGGCGGTGCGCAGGGCGTTGAGGAACATGAGAGGGGGGAAGCCTTCTTGAGTCTCCGCCATCTGCTTAAACAGGTCACGGAGAGATGCAGTGAGGTCCATAGAGGAACCAAGCCCACTCAATCCAAGCTGGCTTAGCTGACTGGAACTACCGGCTGTTGATGGACTGCAAACACGTCAGCTCTGAGAACACAAATCAAATATGTGGGGGTACATACGCAGGCGTATAACGAAGGAGCTCCTCCTGCAGCTCTGGTATAGATCTCAGGGTTTGTAGCGTAGAGTTCATATAACAAGTATTGCCCAGATTCTGCAGCCCTGAGGGTATAGCGGAGTCCAGCTGGGCGGCTTCGGCCTCGGTCATGTCCTCCAAGAACCGTATCTTCTCCTTCGGCCTCTCCAGCTTGCTCGATGCATCCCCGGATGGTGTACCCATCATCATGAACATATGTCCGGGCTTGATACCTAGCGTCGACATATCGGTCTCATCTTTGAGCTGTCCACCCTTCACGAGTATCTTTTGTCGCTCGGGTTCGACGCCAGTTAATGAGAATAACTGGTACTTGAAAATCTCGCCCGTCGAGCTGGAATCGAGCTCGACATTGTGGCGTTTGCCCTGATGTTTGACGACAACTGAAGACGCGGTAGGTTAGAATAGATCTTGATGTTAGGAAAGCTGGTGCCTCAGTCCGTACCTGGTATCGCGTCCATGGTGGTAGATTTGGCGCAGGTGTTGTTGGAGGATGGCTTGTAAGGGCGACGCCGAGTTTATGATTACAAGGCGGGGGGCAACAGGCAGTGGTGAATCGTAATTCATCGAAGCGCACGGAACTGCAGCATCTTTGGCTGTGTGGGCTGCCGTACAACGTCTACTCCGCCAAGGCACTCCACATCATCTCTCGCATCCCCCACCATCACTCGCAGCCTCACTTGACTCTGGCGCCGTCTGAGGGACCCCAATACACAGTCCCAAAGCGCCATTGGCAAGCTCGCCACCATGGTAAATGCAGCAGCCTCGGGGCTTATCAATTTTAGAGCCAAAATGCTAATCCTCACAGTCTCAATCACTGCGCCCATACCTACAAGCTGTGCGCTCGTCGTTAACAGCCGCCTTGTCGCTCGCCAACTTTGCGTCCCAAGCCTCAGAGCGACACAATGTCCCCGAGATCGAGGCCGCGAGCTCCCCTGAGGTCCTGCTCAATCCCTTGACCGTATCGAGAAACGAAAATGAGAAGGTCTTCATCGAGCCAAGTATCAACAGCGTCCGCATAAGCATAAAGATCAAGCAAGCAGACGAGATCGAGCACATTTTGGTCCACAAATTCACACGTTTCTTAACGCAGCGAGCGGAGGCATTCTTCATCCTCCGGAGGAAACCGGTCAAGGTAGGCGCATGGTCTGTAGAAGCTCTTCCGGACCTTGAGCTGAAATTCATTAGGGCTACGACATCTCTTTCTTGGTCACCAATTTCCATACGGAAGAGATGCTCAAGCATAAGCTTGTCGACTTCATCATTCAGTTCATGGAGGAGGTAGACAAGGAGATCTCGGAAATGAAGCTCTTCGTAAGTTCGCCTGGATGTGCCCCTTGTCAGGGCCCACTAGTGGGATCCCAAGACTTTGTATGTAGGCTGACCTGTGTCAGCTGAACGCGAGGGCACGTTTCGTAGCCGAGTCATTCCTTACTCCGGTATGTTTCTCTGCTTATTGCTCTCCTATCATGCCTAACAAAGCTGCACATAGTTCGACTGAGGATATTTATGTGCTTTCTGACGGCTGTTTGATGCGAATGGGTTATGATTGGAGCATAGCACTACTAAAGAGTGCCTTGGCGTTGGTGGCATGCAGGTAAGAAATCTAGGGAACAACCTTTTGGAACCCTAGGTTGGCTGCAGTGGAAAATTAGATATTGAAGGCAACGGACGAGGTAAATATCTCATAGCTCTACCCGTCTCAGAATCACTTCGAAAAACCCGTGCCTATACTCTCAAGAGCTGAAAAAGGCCGAACCATCTTGCATCTCACGTGAAAATTTATTTGTGTCGTGTTATCATCTCCTAAATTTTCCGTATTACCCCAGTCAATTCTTAGCCCCTCGAATATGGCACTATCCTGTTCCTCGAACTAGGCCTTAGAAAAGGTACTGGGGTTTCCCTGGTGGCTTTATTCGTGCACCTCTAATAAGTGCAATCAACAATTGGCGACTCAAGGGCTTTGGTAATATGCAATGCACAGGTGCCCACGGATCAGATCGTCGATAGGGGTAATGTAAGTTGTGGAACACATAGCAGAGCATATGCAAGCAGTAACGTGTTGGTATAACCACGCATTTCTTCGATACAATTTGGCTTGTACTTCCACAGCTCGTAATCGTGTTGACCAAATCTAAACTTGCAAAAAAACAGTGTGCGTATACCCATTTCCATCGCTCGTACAAACACATTTGGCAGCTCTTCTTCTAATCAGTTCAGGGGCGGAACCTGACGGTATCCTCAATGGGAAATGCTAGTACAAAGGTGTGTGATTGCCCTCTCTCACTCGTTTCCCACAGTGTCGTCGTTCGAATCGGTGTCGGAGGAGGCGGTTGAGGAACTGTCGTCTGAATTGGCCGGAGCTACGTTCTCCTTATCCCAGCCAACTTGCGTTCTGAAGGTCCTCTGCCGGCCGCGAAGGTCTATCATCTCAATGGCCCGGTCGGTGCCATATCTCAGCCGAGCGCCTATCTGATCCGGGTCAACGTCTTCGTGGATCTTGAAGAACCAGCCCTTGGGCAGGACCTCCTCTGGCTCAAGGATTTTCTCGGTGAATCGATGCTTTGACATGGTTGATAGGTTGTTGTGGATGTGGCAGCAGAGAAGGAGGCAGAGGCAGATTTCGGAGGTGAGGCTAGAGTGCAGTGGTGCTTGCTCGGGACTACAGTGCTGTAGGGATTAGTGAACGAGCCAAGGGCTAGTTCAGAAGGGACTCCTTACTGTTCTGTGAGCTTGGGTGATGTATCGAGGCCGTGCAAGAGGTGTTTCTGTGGTCTCAAGGGTGATTGCCGTGGTGGGAGCTTTGACGGCCCGTCATCAGATCTGGACTGCCTCACTATTTTTTGACTGCCCACACCACAACCCTTCTTCCTCCGTCCACATCACCGCCCACACCACCACTTCTTGATAGCCCTAGTAAACCTCTGCAAACCCCCTAGTAGCACTCAAGGTATGTCAGAGCCTGCTCTTTTTGCTTCTGTTTTTGTGTTCTGCACTCCAGGCCTCCTGTCTGGGCCTCATTTTGACTGCGGACGGCCTTCGACTGCAACGGCGCCCCAGCATCTGGCAGCTAGACTGCCATCACTGGCAGGTCTTCTAGCACCTTGAGCATCCTCAGGAGAGGCCTACCGCACTGCACCCGGGCAGATCGGGCTCGTGGATTATGGCTTACGAGCGGTCGAGCCATCAATCACCAGCAAAATCTGCTTCCGGCAGCTTGACCTCAACCAAGCCCAGCGAGTCTCGAGGGCGTCTCCAAAGAGCTATCGACCTCCTCAAAGCCTCTCATCAGCGGCCTAGATCTGGCTTGCCTGGCAATCCTCCACCTCCTAGTCACTAGATTGCGGCGAGTGTCAACACCACCTCCACTCCCGAGCCCCTCGGTCCGCCGGATGTCTTGGCAACAACATATGTACATCGATGGATACACACTTGGATACTTCCTCTAGTCTTTGTGTATTTCAGGAGGATGGGCATACTCCTCGTTGTTTTTCTTCCCCTGTCAGCACTGCCAAGTCCCACCAACATCGGCGGCCTGGTTCACAACACTACTGTGCAGGGCGAAAGGAAAAGAAAGAAGCACGCAACGCAATGCAATGCATCCATAAGACTTGGAGCAACATTGAGTTAAAGAACATGGACTACCTGGTCCATGGCTACAGAAAAATAACATAAGAAGCCAAGAATAAGAAGAAAGAGAAGAGAAGAAAGAAGAGATGACTTGAAACAAATACTCGAATGAAGAGAAATCGGATAGATGAGGCCTGGAGTGGTCTTTGCTTCTCGTGCTTATTGTACCAACTTCTCGTAAATGCCGAACATGCTAATCTGTTATGCTGTAGATGTCTAAATACCCAGGCATGGGTGCCTGGCTGGACGAGGCTCGGGGCGCTGAGGCCCCAGATAGCCTGCGCCGGTCGACTCCGGTAAGTACTCCTTTTATTCCAGTACTAGGTCAGAAGTCTAGGCACACGGATATCAGACTGCATGAGCTCCGCTTCTGCTCGCACGACATCACTGTGAGGAGTGGTCCAGCTAGCAGTTGATCGTTCAGTCAAAAGGCATCCTGATATCCATTGCATGAATATACCACTGCTCAGGCTCTGCTCAGGCTTGCTCGTTACCGATGTCAAGAGTGGTCCAGCTGGCAGGCGGTCGTTCAGTCAAAAGGCATCCTGAAATCCATTGCATGGATATACTACTGCTCAGGCTCTGCTCAGGCTTGCTCGATGACGCTGCCAGGAGTGGCCCAGGTAGTGGGTGGTCGTTCAGTCAAAAGGCTGTCTGATCTCAACTGCATCGACCCTGGCATCGTATTATTGAAGCTTTTCGGCTGCTAACAAACGGTAATAGTCGTCCGCTCTCCTCCCGGGAGACTCTTCCGCCTCGGTAAGTCTATGCTCTTCTTGCTGTCCTTGTTTCGACGATCGAGGCGAGCACACTCAGTCTGTCCCTGGATCTCGCGTCGCCGTCGCGGTGCTTCAGTCGTGCACTGTTCGCGTTCTGCTGCCTCGCCGTCGCGGTGCTTCAGTCGTGCGCTGTTTGCGTTCTGCTGCCTCGCTCCCTCTGGCTAACGCGAGCGAATATAGAGCGGACATGGTTCTTTTGGGCGCAAGGAAGACTGGGAATCAGAGTAAGTCGTCAGAGTGGTCGCTCATCTTCTTTGCAATCACCACGGCAGCAGTTTGACCCTGCCAAGCCATCCATATCTCACCGCACCTATAAACTCCACCGTACCCCACCAAACTTTGCCTCCTCCACCTTCCTCACTCCATCACCACCTTTGCCTCTTCATTCCTCACCCTTCTGGTACTGTCTGTCCCCGTCGTCGTCTGCTTCCACTCATCAACCTGCTGCACGGCAAGCATGGCGCTTCACCCCTACCCAACGCCGCCACCTGACGATGACCTGTACACAGCTGACAATAACGGTAGCCGGGACGCCGCCGCAGATACTGAACTCAACCCACTTGCGCAGCCATTCGTCCCGCTCCCCCAGATCTGTGCGGAAGCCAGACAAGAGTTCCAGGATCCGTACCAGGCGTTCTTCGCGCCAGCGCAGTCACAAGATCAGCTGTACGGTCCTGTTGTCCTTCCGCCGGCCTACCCACACACCCCTCCGTTCTACTCGTACACCGACGTCGAACCCCAGCAGCTGCAGCTGAATTATCAGCTTGAACCCCAAACTTACGTGCAACCTGCATTTCCGACTACAATGATGCCCCACGGTCACCAACAAGCGGGTTTCCTGCCCCAGCCCCAGCCGCTCACCCTGGGTCAGCTCCAACCGCACGATCCCTTCCAACCTCCGGCTCGGAACGTCCTCCCGATGCCATACCTTGACGTTACCGCCTATGACGACCTCACCGGCAAGGGCATCCCCTCGCTCACCGACGCTTTGAACTACAGTCCCTTCCGAGACTTCGCTGCCGAGAAGCGCCCGAAGCAATATGGAGTCATTCGCATTGAGAACGTATGAGTCTACCGTCCCTTTTCCTTACCCGATAGCATGCTGACACCCTCTAGGCTCCCTACGCCACCATGCGCAACGAAGTTCTCTCTCTCCTCGGCAAGACTGCCCGTGTCGTCGAATATCCGCCGGGCTCCTCCAACTACGCCGTCCATACCACCTTCGACCGCCTGAGCGGTAAGGCATACAACACGTTCGTGGAAGTCAATACAGAGGCTGAAGCCCAGCGCCTCGTTCGCGGGTTCGGAAAATACCTAGACTCCCACAAGCACGGCCGCAAGCTCGGAAATCGCCCCATCTACGTGCACCTTTCGAACCAGACGGAGCTCATGGAGAGCATCTTCCCGCGCGTCAAGTGCGTGCAGTGGAACGGAACCGACCCTCTGATTCAGCCCCCCGGCCCTGGCGAGTCCGGGTTCGACGCGTTTCTGCACGAGGAAGAGCTGCGCGGCATGATGCGCTTCGCAGAGAAGCCCGGACGTGTAAGTGTTTTGCCAACCCTGATAGTCTACTCAATATCCCCTCGCTGAATGATGCTTTTTACTGACGAATGTAACAGACTCAGTTCTGCAAAGACTGCCCTCAGCGCGTCTATGAAGCCATGACAACGCTGCTGCAGAAGTTCCCCTGGGGTGCCCAGCACCTGTACACACTCCGCGAGCGCAACATGCTGTTCGCTTATCTCAACCAACTGGTCGAGATCTTCGTGGAGAAACTGCCGAGACTGTCCCCAGAGCTTGTCAACAAGCTCACGCCGCAACTCCTGGGCAACATGGTCCAGACTGCGTGCTCTTGCGGTGGCTTCTCGTCCGGCCAGCAGGCCCGTCTCGTCGTCTCTTGCGGTGGTGTTTTGGACCTTGGAGTGAATCTGCACCCCCTTGCCGGCGCCGTCCCGTTCCAAGTCCTGTCAATTGCATACGACAGAGTGCAGGGCCCGCAGAAGGCTCTCGTTGATGTAAGTTCCATTTCTCCCCTAAACACCCACCTAAACTTCCCTTCCAGTCACATCTCAAGCCAGACCAACTACTCAAACGTCGCTAATGTAACCAATAGTGGTATGTCGTCGTCATCCGCACGGCGACTGGCTTGCCCGGGGCCCTCGCGCCCGAGGTCCACGAGTGGGCCAACAACCAGTACCGGGGCATCTTCCCGGGGTCCACCTTCGGCTGGTATGCCACACCAGCCTCGTACCAAGCGCAGCTTGGTATGACAATGGCGGAACTTGCGACGCTGGAGGCGTCGGAGTTCCAGAGGCTGGTGGGGCTCGTGCTGGAGGCGGGCCGCTTGCACCCCGACCTCGTCCCTCTGGCTCCCGCTGCCCCCGCTGCCTAGGCACGGGGAGGGGGCGAGGTCGGCGCGGTTGCGGCTGCTGGTTGGGCGGCGAGCGTGTGCGGTGCGTAGTTGGTTTGGGCGGTTCTCTTGTGCGTTTGGTCAGTGCTCGGTAGATTCTGTGGTGGTTTTCGGTGCTTCTGGCAGCAGATAGAGGCCTAAAAGGGGTGATAGCGAGAGGGGGGCCGAGACTGACTTTTTCCTTTGTTTTTCCTTTGTTTCCACAAGAGACCGACCCTAGAAATTCGAGGCTGAATTGCCGATTCTTTGCGATTTTGCTTCACTATTCGAGACGTGTCATGCCTATGCAAGAATTGAAAAATAGGATGTAAAGGTTTTGAGGTTGCAAATTAGGCTATATTTACTGCTAACTTGAATCTAGGTGTTTGACTCATTATGCGCGGAATCAGGCCTCTGCTATATACGATTTTGTACCTATTAAGGCTACCTGAACCGCCTCACGCCTATGCAGGAATTGAGAAACAGGATATAAAGGTTTTGAGGCTGCAAATCAGCTTGTGGTTACTGCTAAGCTGACTCTAGATGTTTAATCTATCCTACTCGGAATCAGGCTTCTACTAAGTGCGGTTTGATAGCCTACAAAACGACCTGAGCCGCGTCACGCCTATGAAAGAAACGAAGATCGAGATGTAAAGGTTTGGATACTGTAAACCGAGTTGTGATTATTGCTGACCGAACATTAGGTGTAAACTGTATTAGGCCTGATATCAGGGCTTTGCGGCGTGTATTTTGGCAACCTATAAAGTGATTGTTGACGGAATCGCCAAAAGTTCGTCAGATAGATTGAATTGAACATGAGTTTGTATTGTAGTGAATGAGTGAGCTTATATACGTAGGTGAAAGGAGAGTAACGTGACTTTGTGAGGCTAAGTAGGACTGAAGCTGATGCCGCAGCTACGTACTCATACGTACTGAAGCTGTATAGATCTACGCTTACTGTGGATGTAGAGGCGAAGGTGTATGCCGAGCCTATAGATTATATGGATCTACATGAGGATCTACAGGTCAAAGCTCAAGAGGAATTCCAGCAGTCACAAAGCTACGGGAACCACCTCATGCCCATGCACGTTTCAAAAAAACAAGATGTAAAGATTTGGAGGCTGTAAATCAGGTCATGATTACTGCTATTGAGAAACTATATGTAAGTTCTACTAAGCACTAAATCAAGGCTTTGCTGCATACGGGTTTCAAGCCTCCTAAACCATCCGAGCCCCCTCATGACTATACAGGATTCAGGAAATGAAATGTAAAGGTTTGGAAGCTGTAAATCAGGTTGTGAGTACTGCTAACCGAATACCACATGCAACTTTCTACCAGCCCTTAGATCTGGGGCTACTCCGCGTGCGAATTTCCAGCCTCCTAAACTACCTTAGCCGCTTCCAGCCTATGCACGAATTCAGGAACGAGATGTAAAGGTTCTGGGGCCCTAAATTAGTTTGTAATCACTGCTAATCTAAAGCTAGATGTATTTTCTACAAGCCTTCCAACTAGGACTACATTCCGTGCTTTTTGGTACCCAACCAAACCCCTCCAGCCACCTCATGTCCATGCACGAAATGAGAAGGAAGATGTAACTATTCTGAGAGCGTGAATTAGGTTGTGGTCACTGCTAATCAAAAGCTAGATATATATTCTACCGGCCTAAATCACGCCTATATTGCTTGCTTTTTGGTAGCCTACCGGATTGTTTGAGCCATCTCATGTCTATGCGCGAAATGGGGAGCAAGATGTGTATATTCTGCTAAACCCTAAATGAAGCCTATATTACTTGCTATCTGCTACACAGTGGACCGTTCCAGTCGCCTCATGCCCATGCATAAATCGAGAAGCAAGATATAAAGGTTCTGAGAGCGTATATCAGCCCCTACCAAGAAAACGTCATCAGCGCCGGATTCAGCGCAATAGGAAGCAGCAGATGGCTCGCCGCCACCGTCGCCATAGGCAAAATCGCCACAAAATCCGTAATCCTCCAATCAAGCGGCACAAACGGCGGCCTCGCCAGCACCACCATGCCCCCTATCCCAACCACCGAGAACGCAATACTCACCTTAAACCGCCTCAGCACCTTCGACACCTCAATAAAGAAGTTCGAAAACTCCGCCTCCTTACTCGTCGCGCCCTAGCTCATATCCACCTCGAACATATGCGCCAGCAGCGCCTGCGAGACATGCAGGCTCAGCCCGCCCAGGAAGATCGCGAGCATGAAGACCCAGTTGGAGTTTTCGATTAGCGCGGGGAGGAAGGCGGATTCGCCGGTGCGGTAGCGCATTACGGCTAATGAGATGTTGCCGAGCCCGTTGAAGACGAGCACGATGCTGAACCACACTTTCCAGGAGTCGATGTAGTACTTATCCAGGTAGCCGTTGAACCAGCCGACGGCGAAGTAATTGACTGTCGTCAGGATCCAGGCGGCGCCGATGGCGTAGTAGGTCCCTATGTACGAGAGTGTCGTGGTCTTGGAGGTAAAGCGGATATTCGAGCTCAGGAAGCGGCAGAAAAGAGGTGTGAATGGCCCACGCGTTATCCGGAGGCGGATAGAGTTGAAGAGAAGCTCGTTGCAGCCGTAGGCGTATTTCTCCTAGCGGGCGAGCTCATCGTAGACGGTGAGGGATACGCCTTCTTTGAAGCCGGCGCCGGCCCAGGCGGCGAGGCGGATCGTGTAGCCGGCGAC
Organism: Mytilinidion resinicola; assembly: GCF_010093595.1. Lineage (NCBI taxonomy): Eukaryota > Fungi > Ascomycota > Dothideomycetes > Mytilinidiales > Mytilinidiaceae > Mytilinidion > Mytilinidion resinicola. Next base: position 1,779,519 of record NW_022985445.1, on the reverse strand, counting down.
TTGGAGCCGGAGAGACATGTCGAAGTCCTCCGAGACATGGGACTCGGACCAGAATTTCTCGTAGCTCTCGCCGTCAGTGAAGGAGACGGATTGGAGGGCGGACCAGCGGAGGATGGCGTTGTGGCCGACGAAGGGAGCGACATCGCCATTGGAGACGGTGTATTTTATCGCGGTGTAGATTATGTTGGTGAAGAAGGTGATGCTAGGAATTTCAGATGCTGGCCATACGAAAGGGAAGAGAACATGCATACCCGTTTTCGAAATAGGTGTGAACAACCTGCATAACCCCGGACGAGAATTGCATGATACCGACTTCAGGCGACTGCTCCATCTCGCTAGAAGCATCAAGAAGACAGTCGGCAGGAACGCGGGTATCGGAGTCAACTGGGGAATAAGTCAGTACAGTTTTCTGATAATTTCAGACAAGAATACTTACTTAGGAGAATATAATCACCAACTCGAATATTGCCGTCGGCCCACGCGTGTTCATTATGCTCAAGAACCTCTTTGAGGCATCTGTCATACTCTTGAGCTTCATCGGCTTGAGTCCAGTCTTCTTCGCGAGGCACCTGCGCAAGTTTTTCCTCGACTGAATTGGATAACATGAGCCCAAAGTTCATATTCGACGCCTTCTTGAACTTTCCCCTTCGAACGAAACCATTATCGCCGTCCTTGGGTCTTGCAGTCCACCCAATGCTGTGATCAGCGTAGAACTCAATCCGAGCTAAGCGCTCTGCTTCACCGATGATCTGCATCCCGTCATCGTTGATGAACATATTTGCAGAGCCTCCCTGAAGTTCGTACGTCGACATGGCTTGTTTAATGGACTTGACGGTGGGCGCAATGACGGAAGCGAGCCCTTCTTTGTAGACTGGGCATTGTATGGTTATGTGAGGGAGAGTTCGACTGGTAAGTCTACGTGGAAGGAGCGCGGAGTAGTATCGTGAATTAGTGGTCATCTGGCGGACGGGGCCGATACATTGCACGATGCATCCAACGACGACTTGGACGAAAAACTGCGATCGGATTAGACTCAATCTGGACGTATAATGAAGATTGACTGACAAGCGTGAAGAATATTTGAACAGGCGTGAGTGCAAGAAAAGCCAGTCGGACATAGCCTCTATCAACCATGATCTCAATAGCAACCGCCCTAAAACCTGCTCCTAACATAACGATAATTATCAGGAATGTAAAGCAAACCAGCACAGCATTCTGTATATGCGTCGGCCTCTTCTCTGGTTTGAAATCGCCACTCTCTTCGTCGATCTCAGTCCCTACAATAGCAGGTCGCTTCTTCTCGCCTTCTTCCTCCTCTTCCGGTTCACCAGTCTTCCATACCAAATCCATAAGCTCGTTCTCAATTGCTTTTGCTCTCGTCATAATGTTCATGGCTTCGTCGTCCCAAACGACCAACAACAGCTCAGATGCTATGAATGCGGCGAATTGGTTCTTCCGGGCTCTGGGTAGGTCGTCGATCGTGGGTAATATCTGGACTCGTAGACCATTCCTGAGGGGGACGTCCCTTGCTTCCGGCGACCATTGGAGAAATGCCTTCACAACTCGAGAGTTTACGGTCATAGTAACCTAGCCCAATCAGTCTTGTGTAGTACGTGATGGTAGAAAACTTACCTGAACATTCAACTCTGCGCAGTATTGAGCAAAAGCGGAATCTAGTAGCTGCGGCGGACATGCCATGTAATATCCTCTATGCTTCCGGAGTAGGACACCCTCCAGCTCTCCGCTTCCATCGCCAACCCATAGCCTCCCACATTGCTGTTGAAAGATGTAATTTACCATTACTTCATGCTTGATATCTTCCACGAAGCTTCTACTCTGAAGCGAATGTAGTGATCCGGCGTAAGAGGGCCTCGATGAGCCCTGACTAGCCGGTGTGAGCGAACCTTCGAAAAACCTTGGAGAAGGCGGCGTCATTCTGTCGTTAAGGAGCGTCGAAGGATTTAGAGATATTGGAGCCGTTGTTCGAGAGCTGCTTGATGACCTAGATCCATCCTGTTGCTTCTCATTGTCAAAGCTGGAAGCCATGATGGGGCGGCCCAGACTGTTTGAGCTGAGTGGGGATGAGAAAATGGCTTCTGCAGATCTTCTGTCGCCGGATCTTGAAACGAGCGCGGTACGCTCAAGGCGCAAACGGATGTTGGAAAGTGAGCGAGTAGAAGTATTTGAACTAAATATCGTGCCTATAAGAATAGTCACCTAGATAAAACCGATATCAAGGTGTAGGCTTCTTCAAAAGTTAGCATATTCAAGGTCCCGTGCATTTCATGCGAAAGGCTTATCATGCCATAGCCCTACGGGCTGAGAGCTGGGATGAAGCTGGAACAGTTCCCACTATGGCGCAACGGAAAACCCTGGAAAGACCCTGAAAGGCAATGCGACAGGATGTATTGCGTTCCGCAAGGGCTTGACAGCCGAACTAGGACTATCGGGCTGAATCCAATTCGCAAGGGCAGAAACTACTCCGCCATAAGGCCTCGGACCATATATCGAGTGGAAACTAGTAAATACGAGCTAGATCGTAGGTCATGGAAGAGAATTCGCTTGGCCAGACCTGGAACCATCCGTGAGAACAAGCCATACCAGCACCGCTCACTCCCAGATCCGCTGTACCTCATAGCCGACATCTATCTATTTCGGTAACAAAACCCCTATTCGGAGTTTCTTTTATGGGGCTTCGCGTGGCATTTCGTGGCGAACGTACGCATGGTCGCGCATTTTCAATGAGTTCGGAGCGCTACAGCCCCAGCCCGAGCGTCTTCGATGGAACCATTGCCACAGCGAGCCCACAATGATGTAGAGTTGGGGGTCTAGATCGGTGGCTGAGCAAGACAGGTTGTTGCGGTATTTGGATGGCGAATGTCTGGAAGTTGCTTTCTGATGCCATCAGTGTACACTGTGTTCGTAGACGGCCTGGGCAATTTGCCCGGTGTGGTTGAAAAAGGTCGTTCAGCACGTACAAGCATCAGCTATCAACTGACAGGGGCTTGCCACGTATACTGTTGACGGAACTGCACAGTGGAGAGTAATGATGAAAGACGGGAAGGAAATTGAAGTGGGATTATGATTGGCCACCGGTGTGAGTCATCCCCGCTCAGACCGGTTACGGCAAAGCGGCATTCGATGTACGCCATCTGAAATGATTTCTTGACAATGGCTTCTCGTCTCCGTATCCAACGAGGAAGCTTGCTCAATTGGTAGGAGACAATACGTTTCTAAGCCCTAGTACGACCTCAGTGAGTGAATTGGGAGCCAAAACAAGTCCAACTTTTAGTATTGATGGAGTATTCGGTTTTCTATCTTTGCGAGTCGTACCACTCGGGATAAACAGCGCTTTTCTGCATTGGTTTCCCGTGTTACAAATACACAATCCGGTATTGAGGCCATTGTCGGACATGTGCTCTTCAAATTCTCCGACGACTATCGGATGTCACTGCCGGACCTGCGTCTGCAAGCTGCGAGACATATGTCACGGGTTGAAGCATGAGTGACAGCAGCCACGCACTGTAGAAGCCACAAACAGGCTCATGCAGAGTATGTAGACATGCAAAGAATGCTTCGTCGGGAGATGAAACAGCGGATTATCGATAGGGTCGTATGCAGTGTGGTGTGACCGTTGAACTCCTACAATTGGGTGCTGATGTCGTGGACACCACCAATGCCGATAGACTGCGTGATGAGATAGAAGGTGAATAATGTACAAGGAGGCGGAAATGCGTTGTGGTCCAGACTTAGTGGGGTCGTACCTCACGTGGCGTTGGGTTTCTCCGGTGTTCTAAAAGCGGCTCTAATCGGCTCCAACCGATAGCCGCGGGACCTAGCATTATTCCAAAGTCGCGGGGCGATGAAGTTTACTACAGTATCGAATTGAAAAGTTGCGACTGTTCCCAGAATACATAGGCTAGGGCTCAATGCAATGCCCAAGGTACCGACGAGCCTGAATCGTTTCCCCGCAGTGTGCGCTAGGTGCGGTAGAGACCAAGAAGGTGGTAAAGAAAGTGATCTGCTGCTAGCGTCATTGTTGAACAGCTGCCGAAGCCGCAATGTAGAGCTCCTACGTAGAAAACCAGATGGTAGTGGCATCTTTGGGTCTTGCAGTTCATGCACTTCCATTGCACAATGCTCAAAACCAAAACAGACGATTGTCCCAAAAGACTCGCAAGACTTCCAACTAGAAAATACCATAGCGATCGTATGAGCTCATAGATGCGAAGGGGAATAGCACCAGAAAAGCCACAGTCGATTACTTGCACCCGTTGTAGCCCGCTTGTTGCCACATCTTCACGCTCTTGATTTTCATCTGCCCTGTCTTCTCCCACGTAGGGTACCATTGATTGCGTGCATTCCAGAAGTCCTTCTTCGATGTCGGGCTTGCGTCAACCCAAGGCTTGCCAACTGCACCATCCTTGAACCAGCCATTTGTGCCGCCAACGGCAACATTCAAGATGAGATAGAAATCTTGATCGAAGGGAGTGGCTGGGTTACCGGTGAAACTCCACGGGTCGACGAGACGGGTGCCGTTGCTGTCAGAGAGCGGAAACTGACCGACGTCCCATAAAGGCTTGTTGTAGTGCTTGTACATAACCTGAAGGAGTCGGCTATCGACATAGGTGAAGATATACTTTTCACTCCACTAGTCGATATCAGCATGGTCCATGCATAGAAAGGGATCCACTCGCCTCTAGACCAAATGTGTGGTAACCATCAGCATATGTGGCATGGACAGCTTTGAGCTTCACGTTGTTGCGATACCATCCATCATTGGCAGAATTAGGTCCCCAGTGGAGAGTGCTGCTAATGATGTTGTTACCACCTTGACCATACGAGTAATTATTCCCACGAGACTCCATAATATCGACTTCCCCAGATTTCGGCCATGCTCCATATTCATTGCCCTTTGGTAGCATCCAAATAGCTGGCCAAAGCCAATCTCCAGCGGGCAATTTTGCCGTGACTTCAACGCGACCGTATCTGATGGAGGCCCCGAGTTTCGTATTGATACGAACTGACTTGACAGGATTCACGATGGTGCCGTTGGTTACGTTCGTGCCAACAATACAATCGTACCAGAGCTCTGAGGTACAGCCATGATTTCTCAAATCAATCACGTTGCTTCGTTCGATAAGGCTAGCATCTTGAAGAGTCGGCTCAATGACGAGCACTCCATCTTCATCGATGAAGGCGTTCTCATCGGTATCGGTAGTCATTTCGAATTGGCCGTTGCTGTGGCGAGCCGTTAGCACTCAGGTCTGAGTTGATCGCACAATACTCACCCGAAACCACCAACCTCGACCTCCCTAGTCCAAATGGCCTTATTCAGTCCACCGGAGAAGTCTTCAATCAGGACCTCGCAGTATTTGTGATTGACAACAGACCTTAGTCCATCCCATATCAATATCCCGGATATGGCTAACCCTACAAAAATCCCAATAAGCGGAATTATGGTTACCCATTTCTCTCGTGAATCCTTCCTATCTAGCCATGGTTTCTCGACGGAACCTTTCTTGATTCGGCGAGAGTGGAAATATTGTTGCTGCATAAATTCAAAGCCCGTGGTGGACGTTTGGGTTGAGAAAGATGAACCCCCTGATGCTTGACTAGATCCATCGGGAGTTTCAAAGTGGTCAGTGTTATCTTCTGGTAGAGAAACAGTAGGGATTGCATCGACAAGAGAGATCCTTGCTTGAGCAGCGACAGCCTCGCTGGAATGAGGAGAGGGATGCATGATACAAAGTATGCGGTGAAAGGAATAGCATAGTAGAGCAGAAGGCCACCGCAGCCCTAGCTAGTGAGCAGGTAATAGATGATATTCTCGGAGTAAGAAAATGTAGGCGACCTAGGATGCTGAGGTACATTGCAAAGTCGAAGATAGAATTCTAAATTCTTAAATCGATGCTAAGCAAACGAGGCCAGAGGTATGATTGACGCTGAAGCAAAGGCTGGCATCCTGATTCAGCGGGACAGGTCCCAAAGACTCGCCATGCGAGCTTGAGGCTAGTTACATGTCACCAAACCAATTGGGCGAGGTACGAATCGTGCCACTAACTCAATATTTAGTGTTTCCAATAAGACGGCGGCTAGGGACTCATGTCGCTTCGCAAGCTAACGGCATTTCCCTGATCAGAGATGGAAGAGATGGCGTATGTCTTAGAGCTGCCCTGTAGAGAGGCATACCTGACAAATGCAGATGCAGACCGTCAGTGTCAATGTAATCGCATGCACTCAGCATGACATGCATCGCGACAGGAGAGTAATGATGTGTTACAGGAACACAGATGATGGTGTTCCCGCAGGCTGCTTCCGAGATGAGCATGGTATCGTTAGTGAAGGTTAAGAAAGCTGTGGCAGAAGGTGGGCAAGGAGATTCATCCCTGCGCGACGCTAGACAACATTGGGAAAGATACAAAAACGGCAACGACTTACCATCCCGATCTCATGCACTACAGTATCGCGGAGACACTGCATTGCCTTCTTTGTATCTCAAATTTTGTCTTGCAACTTCAAGCAGCGCAGGGCGAGTCCACGCCTTCTCATTCACGTGATACGCTAACTGCATTAAATCCAAACGATGTATTTTAGAACAACTTCGAGCTTGAGAAGGTATCAAATTCTACTCTTTTTCCACAGTGACTAAAACCTGGGCATCGCATTCGAAATGCATTGATCCATGAATAGCTGCAAGCATAACGCAGTACTTTGACTGCTGTTCTTTTTGGAGTAAGCCAACGCATCATCAGTGAATGCGGTAGCAAAATATGCAATGAGAGTTACCGATCTACTAGGCCGATGTCCTCTGCCCAGGATTATATCACGCCTACTGCGGAGCTACACAAACAGTGCATGACCAAGTGCAACGTTCAGCACCCAAACATCTCCGTATGCAGAACTACCTCTTGCATTTTCTCCTCTAGCACCTTTCATTGCAGTCTCGCCACAACATTCGATGCATCAGCTTTCATGCTCTCTGGTCCACAGGCTACACATTATCACGCCAGCAATCGGCTCTCACAACTTCCTCCGTAGCGCTCAGCATCATCCTGGAATCCAAACACCGATTATGTCAAACGGGTGGGAATGCGACGCGCTCTGGACCATCAACGGGGAAAGGGCCGGATTGCTAATGCTCATCGATCTGGACTGCAGAGGTCCTTGTCGCCAGGTCTTTATGAAGCACCGGGTCCCCATTATCGTGTGACAATTTCCAATCACGCTTCAACGCTCGTTCCTCCATGCCTAGTATTGATCTCAAATGTCCTCCCTCTAGGTTCCGGAAGACGTCTGGCGAGGTCGAAAAATGGTGGCCAAGGCGCTGTGAAGTCATCCAGCGTCCAGAACCATTAGTACCCGCTCGATGTCGTCAAGAGCCTGATGCTTATTGTACGGAGGGGAGCTCTCCGTATTTAGAGCCACCCCACGACGCCCCACGGGGTACTCCAGAGTACATCCATACGTTGGTGAGCGACAGCCTTAGACAAATCCGTGGCCACACCAATTCAGGGCAAAACCCTATTCGACTGCATCGATATGACACGACATGAACACGTTTTCAGGGCTGACATCGGGTGTCACGAGAAGCGAAAACGGCACGATAAATGCACGTTGGATATGCAGGGAATGACGATAAAGATGCCGGAAAACGTCATTGCATGCAGAAACACAACATTGTCAGGAAACGCAGTCCAGAAAGAGAAGGAAATAAATATGGACTGAAGTCAAGATACAGAAAGACTTAGGCTCTTAATATTTGAAAAGATTTATTTCATAGCTTTTAAATCAGCCGTAGAAGTCATTTCCGATTTTCTTAATCTACCTAGGACTCCAGATCCAGAAGCCAAATTAGTTCTTCACATATAGGTCGACGTATGTGTCAACGTCCATCTCATCCAAGGTCTTGGCATCCGTGCCGAGCTTGACGAGCTTATCGACGTGTTCCGCCGGGAAATGCGGTCCGAGATGCCTCTTATACTTTTCGAGAATATGGGGCTTCGCCTCTTCACGTCGGAGCCTGTGGCCCAACGGAACCTCAACAACTTCCTCGTCGAGGACGGTTCCATCCTTTAGCTTCACGGTCAGAGCGTTGGAAATGGTGCGCTTCTCTGGGTCATGGTAGTCGGCGGTGAACTGGGGGTCTTCTACGCAAGAAATACGTTGTCGGAGAGACTCGACGAGCGCTGATGTTGCCGCCTCGCCGCCATCGGAGTAGTCGCTAGCTTCTAGACGGTCGAACACAAACATGGTGGATACCATATACTGAGACCTTATCAGTGTTTCGTCTCTCAGAAACAGATTGCACACGTACCTGGACGCAATGGTCACGGTCGGCGAAATTGTCCATGGGCTTGAATTGCTTGTCGATGATACGGATGCAAGCTTCGTGAGTCCTGTTTACAACGCTTTCAATGTCTTCGGCAGTCTTGCCCAGCGCCTTTAGCTTCTTGTTGAGCTTCTGGGCGGCCTCGACAGCGGTTTGGGAGTGGAATTCAGCTACAATAGGCGGTTAGAAGTAAATATGAGATGTATTTAAGAAAACTAACCTGGGTAAGAGACCTTGAACAGCACGTTCTCCATGACGTAGCTGCCATATGGTCTTTGGAACTGGAAGGGCTTGCCACCAAAGTTCACATCGTAGAAACCCCATGTTGGAGCTGACAGAACTGTGGGCATTCCACCCTCACCACCAGCCACCTTCAGGACAAGGTTGACAGCCCTTTCGCAGGCATTACCTGCAGCCCATGACTTTCGCGACATGGTGTTGGGCGAGTGTCTGTATGTCCTCAAATCTTGACCGTCAGCCCATGCCTGGGACACGGCATCCCGGGTTTGAGACTCGGTCAAGCCGAGCATCTGAGACACAACGGCAGTGGAGGCAACCTTGACCAACAAAACGTGGTCCAGACCGACCTTGTTGAACGAGTTCTCCAAGGCCAAGCAGCCTTGAATCTCGTGCGCCCTAATCATGGCTTCGAGCACATCCCTGATCTTGAACACCTTGCCATTGCCTACTTTTCCGCCGTTCTTGTTTGTCCGCGATGCCCAATCCGCAACAGCTAGAATAGCTCCGAGGTTGTCTGAGGGGTGACCCCACTCAGCAGCGAGCCAGCAGTCGTTGAAGTCCAACCACCGGATAGTAGCACCAATGTTGAAAGCGCCCTTGACAGGGTCGAGCTGGTACGACGTGCCGGGCACCTTTGTACCATTTGGCACCACGGTGCCTTCCACTACGGGGCCGAGGATGTTCGTGCATTGCTCGAATTCAAGTGCTTTCAGACCGCAGCCCAGAGTGTCTATTAAGATCCACCGCGCGGTGTCAATCTATTCGGATACAATTAGCAGATTTTCTAGGATTTCAGGGAGGGATGTTATACAGCGAGGGGGGTATCCACTGCCACATTGTGCACATAATTGGCGATGTCCTTGATTTCGGGGTCGAATTCGCGGTTGCTCGGCACAATAGGAGCCATGCTGCGGAAGGAAGAGGATGTCGAGAAGGGAGCGGCAATGGCAGCACGCTGAAGGAGGGGAGTGCGGGCGGCGGTCAGAGCAATTGGTCGCGTCGCTTTGCAGGCGATGCTAGCTCGCTGTCTGATGGTGCGGGATGCGGTGCTGCAGAGGTTGCGACTGAAGGCCGACATGATCAGATTAGCCCCTTGCTGTGCCTGGACGTTGTCAACACAGCTCGAGCAAAGAAAATAGAGCCCGTACGCGAAATTCTGGGGTGTGTGGAGTGGTCAATTGGCGGATGAAGCTCTCGACTTGTAGAAGGCGCGACGGGTATTCTAGCGGGCAGGCAGTGCGGGATCGCAGCTTCCTCCCTCGGTAAACTTCGGAAGAGTTAATCCTTACACCACCACAAAACCGAGCCAGCTGCTGAAAGTTGGGGCGGCCGGCGAGAAATAGCTCTTTGCTTCAAGTATACTAAGGTTTGGAAGAGAAATATGCTTGGTACGTTGTATCAGAAACCTCTTCCCCGCACCACAAAACTCTCTATCCTCAGGAGCTTCGGCATATGCCGACTATAATTCATCTCTGCTTTCAGACGAGACCGAAGTCGGGCAGTCATGTGCCCGGAGAAAGGGGCCATACTCAAAATAACAAGATGTCTTTAGCCTTAGGCCGAGCGGCTTTGGGGTTTTTGCTTTGAGCCTACCCTCGGCACAAAGGAGGTTGCTGTCTGTAATTTTATTATAATACGTTCATCTTGTTTGTTTTCAAAGGTTTGGGCTTTCCAAGCCTACAGAAGCCCTGGAGATGGAGATGTTTCAGGTCGATTCCGGTTAGGAGTTCGGCATCGTGATGAAGGTTCAGAATTTACGAAGATGACCTATATGTTGGTCCAATCTATGTCTACGCTCTGTAATTCTCCGATGTCTACTCTCTGGAACTCTACTCTCGAAGTCTACGAAATCTCTTCACTCCTCTGCCAAAAGCCCCTGAGGTCTAACTCAATATCCGTCTTCCTACTCATGAATCGGGAAGCCAAAGCCAATCAAGAAAGCAGGCTCCTCGATGTTGTGATGTTGATAGCTACATGGAGTCAACACACGTCTCACTCACTCGAGCCTAAACTCACCTCAATACACCCACAGCCCCTGGCTCCAACATCATCGAAAGGGGAAACTCCATCGGATACTTCAACCACCTCTTCGTGAACGCCCTCAGCAAATGCCCATGCGCTACGAGTACGACATCACACGCCTTCTCCCCATGCATATTCGCAGCCTGAAAACTGTGAATCTCCTTGATCAGATCATCCAGCCTCTCCGTAACCTGCTGCGCAGACCTGTCAACTTATCAGCACTCACCCATAAAACCATCCAAATCCATAAATCACTCACTCTCCCCCTTCGCACCCATCCCTCCAAATATCCCACCCCGTTCCATCCAACCCCCTACTCTCTCTCCCCTCCCTGATCTCATGCGTCTTCAGCCCCTCATACAATCCGTAGCCCCACTCCGCCAACCTGTCCGTCTCACTCACCTTTCCCTCTTGCTCTAGCTGCTTACCGTGCTCGCCGAATGCTAGCTCGAACGTTTTCTGCGCACGCCGTCTGGGGCTGACGAAGACGTGGGCGAGTTTCGTTGGGTCCACGAGTTTGCCTGGTCCTACGATTATGGCGCCTGAAGCGAGAACTTGGGCTTCGCCGTGGGCAGTGAGCTCGAGTTCGGTCGTGCCAGTGTAGCGGCCATTTTTGGACCATTCAGTTTCACCTGGGTGGTGCTTAGTTCCAATAGCTTATATTTGAAATGTCTCAGAAATAGCTAGTACCGTGTCTGTAAAGAAAGACACGCGGGGTGCCAGCATCTTTATCGGTCATCTTGAGCGCTAGTTCTGAAGTTGCTGAGATTAGGGAGGGAAGGTTAGACTAGATATAACCTGGACTATAGATATGACTGGGAAGATATGTTCGCTTTAAAAAAGCATGTAACAACATCTTTTAGAATTTCTTACTTTTCTTCGATACTTCTTAGGTTCAAGAGATTCTACAGAGGGTGAGGGTTAGGTGAGAAACACGGTCTGAAGAATATTTAGTGAAGACCGGGACACTAAAAACTCGCTTTAAAAGCGTATGAGGAGCTTAGGATCTGGCAATATATAGACTCGAACAACTCATACGGTCCCGCCCCGGTCTTCGGGATAAACAGTGGACCACGTGGGGGTGTTGAGTTTTTGCTAGCCTCCACATCACCGATGAAACCGCACTCAACCACGGCCTTACGCTTCAACTAAGGAGAATTAACGACTACTACGACTACAGTGACCCTAGTACTCTACGCAACATCACGGAAATTTTGGGTCGGTGTGGTTGCATCACGTGATACTCGGGGTCGCTCGAATGATTTTCCGGTATTCTAATGCCAAGCCCAGCTTCATGTCCAACGAAGCTCATCGAAGCTGTCACCACCTTGCTTCCACCATAATCACTGCGACCCCTAGCGTACCTACCTCCTTCCTCATCTTGGAACCTCTCCGCCCGCTAGGCCGACGCCCTAAATACGCAACTCTCAATATCTGAATCCTCAACGTAGGCTTCCAGCCGCGTAACTGTTTAGTGAACCTCCGTTGTCCTTCCACCTACCACATTCACACCCACACCCACCCACAATGAGCGGCAGCGATCCGGAGCGCGAGCATGCGCTGGAGGAATACAAGGATAAGTTGATGGACTCGAGGGAGTGGGAGGCGAAGCTGAAGGCGCTACGGTTGGAGATCAAGGGACTGCAACATGACTTCGATGTTTCGGAGGACAACATCAAGGCGCTGCAGAGTGTAGGGCAGATAATAGGTGAAGTGCTGAAGCAGCTAGACGAGGAGAGATGTAAGTATTCCCGGAGGTCCCCGTGAGCAGGCAGACTAGTCCGCGTTACCACTTCAAGACCAGTAGCTGATACTTCACTAGTCATTGTCAAAGCGTCCTCAGGACCTCGATATGTCGTCGGCTGCCGATCGAAAGTCGACAAAGCAAAGCTGAAGCAAGGAACCCGTGTCGCGCTCGATATGACGACTCTCACAATAATGCGGATGTTGCCACGCGAGGTAGACCCGCTCGTCTACAACATGTCCTTGGAGGATCCCGGCCAGGTCAGCTTCGGTGGAATCGGTGGATTGAATGAGCAGATTCGGGAACTACGGGAGGTCATCGAGCTACCACTCAAAAATCCCGAGCTGTTCTTGCGAGTCGGCATTAAGCCGCCGAAGGGTGTGTTGCTCTACGGTCCCCCTGGTACCGGAAAGACGCTACTTGCGCGCGCTGTGGCAAGCAGTTTAGAGACAAATTTCCTAAAGGGTAAGATTTGTGGTCATCGAACTACCTCATCTAAGACTAACGGGATACAGTCGTCTCCTCCGCCATCGTCGACAAATACATCGGAGAATCAGCCCGCCTGATTCGAGAGATGTTCGGTTATGCCAAGGAACACGAGCCATGCATTATCTTCATGGACGAGATTGACGCTATCGGTGGGCGAAGATTCTCGGAGGGCACATCAGCAGACAGAGAGATCCAGCGAACGTTGATGGAGCTACTCAATCAGCTAGACGGTTTCGACTACCTTGGACAGACTAAGATCATTATGGCAACAAATCGACCAGATACCCTAGACCCCGCGCTTCTTCGAGCTGGACGGTTAGACCGAAAGATCGAGATTCCGCTGCCGAACGAGGTTGGGCGGCTTGAGATCATGAAGATTCACGCACAGGGTGTGCAGACGGAAGGCGAGATTGACTTTGAGAGCATCGTCAAGATGAGTGATCAGTTTAACGGTGCTGACTTAAGGAACATCGTCACTGAAGCGTATGTTGACTCTTTCGAACTTCCCCCCCACCCAAGATAATCGCTAACCTAGGTATACAGTGGCCTCTTCGCTATCAAAGACTATAGGGACGCCATCAACCAAGACGACTTCAACAAAGCCGTCCGCAAGATGGCCGAATCCAAGAAGCTGGAGGGCAAACTAGAGTACCAGAAGTTGTGATGAGCGCATTCGATCCGTTTGGTTCTACCCCAAACGTTCTCTTGGACAGCAATCCTGGCGTCTATGGCGCTCTCGGCACATAGATCATGTAGTATAATAGCTAGCTAGACTCTGCATGACACTTGGCCCCGTCAACTATCATATTAGCAAGCAAGCATCACAATCACATTTTCGGCCATGTTGTCATTGTGAACGTTGATTTCGTCTACGATGAACCATACTCCAAACACTCCATCTCCACACCCCTCAGCTCCTCGATCTCTTGCACACCCCGCCCCTGAAAATCCCACCGCAACTCCAACTCCCCGAAGTAATTCACCGTCTCGGAAATTTTCTTGAATCCAACACTCTCGAACAGCCGTATACTCGGTGCGTTCTCCCCATCTACCTTCACTCGAAGATACTTCAATCTGCATCCCCCCTTCGACGTCTTCTCATTGCCTTGCAACTGGCCCTTACTGTACTCGTCAACGATAGCAGGAATGTTCAACATGATGTACGCCAAGAACGCAAGCAAGACCGCTTTCCCGTACCCACTCCCCTGCAGCTCTTTCCGCGCTATCATGATCTCGATTTCGCCGATGATGCTGCGTTCTTTTACCGCCGTCTCTGCTTTCGGGTCTTCGGCTTCCTCGTCGTCGTTGTCGTCGGCGGCGTCGCAGAGGAAGAGGTTCACGTCGCCGAGCATGCGGTCGGGGGCGTCGTGTTGAGCCGGCGTCACGTGTTGGGGTTTTTGAAGAGGGGCGATGCAGGCGATGAAGGTGAGTTTGTCGGCGTCGAGGCGCCAGCTGCGTTGCATGGCGTGTTCTTGGGGGAGGGTGAGGGGGTCGGAGGCGGTGGCTTTTTGGAGGGCCTGGGGGGGTATGAGAGTTGAGTTAGGTAGATAGAACGGTGGAAGAAGAGTGTAGGCTGAATAGAAGAGAATTTAACTTGAACGACTATTTGAATGCTTCTTTTCGCGATATGTGACTTTAATTGATAGCAACACTGCCAAAAGATGGTGCAGTTGGATCTGCTCGAATACGGAGAATGGATGACTTTACCTCATCTTGCATCCATTCGTGGTAGGTTGGTACGTGATGTTCTGAGTATGGCACGAGAAGGACTTTTGGGGTGAGAATCGCTGGTTCTGACGTTTAACAAATGGAGATTCAGGAATATTTGGAGCACAAACCTATTTTCTCGTTCAACAACATCTTTGTTGGAAAACTTCAGTTTCTCAGCTTGTGTTGTTATAGGTGTCGTCGAGCACTGTGCCTCAAAGGTTGTGGAACCTGGGAAGTCGTCTCGGAAGCGAGCTTATTCTGGACCCTACCTTCGTATCTCAACATCATCTGTCTTACTTCCATCAGCCAATTCACGATGAACTCTCTCAACACTGTTGGCACTCGACAGCAGCAATGGAAAAAGTGCTAGTCACAGGCGGTACTGGGTTCCTGGGCTCAGCGATCGTCAAAGCACTGCTAGAGACGAAGAAATACGATGTCACGGCCCTAGACATCAACCCGCCGTCATTGGGCACAGCGTCGTACCTGGATGTCAATTATGTCCGTGCCAGCGTTTTAGACGTTGGAAGTATCAGGAAAGCAATTGAAGCTGCCAGACCGAGTGTTGTTATCCACACTGTTGGCGTGTATCATACAGACGGCAGAAGATACGGCAAGGCAGGCCGAGAAGAGCTATTTGGGATCAACGTTATTGGCACGAAGAATGTATTAGAAGCTGCAAGAGAGTTTGGAGTGAAAGGCTTCGTCTATACGTCGTCTTGGGCGGTAGTGATGGATGATTTGGATTATGATCATCCGAATATGGATGAGGCGTCGCCGGTTGGACATGCAAGTTTGCTATATGGGCAGTCAAAGGTAAGTGTAATTTTCTTTAGATCGACGATCGAAATACGTTTGTTATTCGTTCGTTATATTGACGAAGCTCATATTGCGTGAGATTTCCCTATTTGATGTTTCCATCCCCATAGAATCCAATCCTTTAGAAAATCCAATCCCTCTTTTCTAGATTACTTCCCCTTACTCTCTAGAGCCTTTCCTCTAACAACATAAAGGCCGCGGCTGAGGAAATTGTTCTCAGCGCCAACACACCCCAATTTCGCACCTGTGCCCTCCGCCCCGCCGTCATCATCGGCCCCGGCGACCCTGCCACCATCCCCACTATCCACTCATGTATCAGAAAAGGAGAGACCCCATTCATCATCGGAAGTGGACATAATCTCACAGACTTCGTCTACATTTCCAACATTGCCGACGCACATATCCTCGCCGTTTCGAACCTTCTAACGACTGGCTCCGCTGCTGGGGAGGCCTTCTTCATCACGAATGGCGAGCCGTTGTCTTTCAGAGACTTCTGTGTCGCGGTTTGGGCGGAGTTCGGACACGTGCCGTGGCTCGAGATTAGGATCCCAGAGTCGCTGGCGTGGGGATTGGGGTGGGCCGCGGAGTGTGTCACGTGGTTTACTGGGCAGCCGGCGACGTTGAGCAGAGGGGCCGTGAAGGATGCGTGTCTGTCGCGGTATGCGAATATTGACAAGGCCAGGCGGGTGTTGGGATATGAACCTAAGGTGGGGTTGGCGGAGGGGACGAAGTTGGCGTGCCAGGTATTCGTTCTTCTCCATTTGACTGTGACAGTTCTGACACCTACGATTGAAGGAGTACAAGAATCGAATCTCACACAAGCGATAACGACAGTAGCAATAGTACCTAGACGATCCCTTATTGCTCACTTCAATGTATCTCTTCATCCTTCGCACCTACATCCCATATGGTCTCAATCGCGCGTAGCTTTGAATACCTACGGTGGCGAAACTTAACGAGGTGATGATACACCTCTGGTGAGATGCAGGACCGCTAGTTTTGCGACAGGGAGAGGCTAGTTCTCGAGTTCTCGGACACCGTAAAATCTCGAAAATCGCCTTTGGTGCGGAGACTATCTAACCCATCTATTAGAAGAACTGGCAAAATGCCAGAGCGCTCAGGAGTTCTCGCGATGCCCGCGCTCTATTTTAGGGCCTTCGGGGTCTTTAGGGATCATGGCCGGAGAGATTTGGGATGGAAGGGCGAATCTCTGCAGGTGAGCGGATAATAAACGGCGGAGGAGCTTAACGTAAATCTTGTTGGCCCAGCGACAAAGCTTTACAGAGGTGAGATGGTCTGCCCACACCGGAGCCGTCTCCTTACTCACGTGCCCTTACCAAAACAAAAACAAAACCCCGCTCCTTACATCAACCCATCTATATATTTCGAGTAAAATGAACCCTATCTGTACTAACCAGCAGGAACCTTGCCCTAGTGGCGTCGGCCCCGTATCTCCCACATGCTAACTCTAGGTCTTGTTTTTCTTTTTTGTATTGCTTGGCTAGGTCCCGGTTCGATTCCCGCTCTCTTCTGGACTTTTATTTATTTTTTGGAATTTCTTTTCGGAGGCACGACTGTTGGAGGATGACAGTTAGCTACAATAAGATGTATATATAATGTACACGTCTAGTATATGTTCAGACGCCACGGCCTGCAAATTAGCAGCGGCATCGACTTCTCCTAAGTGTGTTGGATTATGACAATCACCTACAGCAATCAACGCTAGTCGCAAACAGGGCGCTTTCATATACATACTGTCGCGTTCCACCAATTTTCAGATGCTACGGCCTGCAAACCAACAAAGTGACCCCATGATCTCTTCGTAATGACTTTTGCTAGGGCTTTTAATTTGTTTTCAGCATCGCAGAGCTGAAATACGCACCATCATCTTCCCAAGATCTGGCCCTCAAAGCGATTAGGGCTAGCAGCTGGTCGCGTCAATAGTCAACATCAGCATCACTGCTGGAATCTCTCACACACCGATAACCTCCATCTCCAAAACCCCTGACCCAGCCAACTCATGGAGCCTTCGTGTTCTGGAGGTTCGAACGCTTCCCTACACTCATTGGCCTTCCAATTCGCCGAGTTTGATCCAGCACAACGCCAGAACCGAGGAGCCATTATGTATGAACAGACCTCGATTTTGCTTTCTTCAGGTACCCCCAAGCTCGCCAAGAAGAAGATCGTTTGTACGGCGGTTCTGATATATAAAGATTTTTCAATGCCAAGATATGTGTCACGTGCGTATCATATGATAAGAAGCGGAGCGGTCCGGAGTCGGCGAAACTATGCAAACTATCGGTTTACTTTTCTCTGCATCATGTAGCGGGAGATTGTGGCGCATGAATGCATGTGAGTCTCGATAGAGCTTGTAAAAGGGACGATAGAGAGAAGGATCGGACAGCATCTTCGCCCTAAGGAAACACTGGTAGGGAAGCGAGCCTAGTAGAATATAGAAGGAGACTTGTAATGTAATTTAAAGGATGTAGTTGAATTTGAGTGTTTGAGATGATGTGAGAAGCCTCTCTGGGCTTGAGGATCCCGCGATCTATTCGCAACATGGATGGCATCCACGAGACGGCTGATAAGAGTTATTCCAGATCTTCCTGTGTCTTCGGGAAGCTTAAGTGCTCGCTAGGGGCGTTGCAAGGAATGAGAAAAGTCAGAAAGTCTAGAGGGTATTACATCGAATTTGCTACCCAAAACGCCTCATGCCTCGTCCACTCCATCCATTCATGCATCATGCAATCCCGCCTCTTCAATCTAACATAAATATAGAGGCCACCCCTCCGCCTCCCGTAATGCATATACAGCCCTCTCGCGCGCCCATCGCAGGGCCCCCACGAGAGCTCCAAGCCCACCTACCTACTGCTTCTTCTTCCCCGCGGCCTTCTTCTCCTTATCCGCCTTATTCATCGCCTCAATCTCGGCATCCTCCTTCCGCTGCGCATACCACTGGCCCGCCTGCAGCACCAACACGCCCACCATGACCAGCGCCAGGATGGTGTTGCTCGCCGCAAACACGCGCAGCGTGTCCTCGCGCGAGATATAGTCGTCCGCCTCGGCCGCGGGGTCGCTCGCCAGCGTCTCGCCCTCGATCAGCTCCATGTTGCCGTAGATGCCCGCGTTGATGACCTTGAGCCCCTTGACCACGTTGGTGATGTACACGGTGATGCCCGACAGGTAGAGCACCAGCGCCGCGCCGTCGAAGAGCATGTTGGCTTCCGAGGGCTTGTACAGCTTGGTCAGGAAGCCGAGGATGCCAACGGCGATGGAGATGTGCAGGATGCGCGAGATGATGGGCGGCGAGTTGTACAGGAAGCGCAGGTGCTCCTCGAGGATCACGTAGTACGGCTCGCGGTCGGGCGGGGTCGCCCAGAGGACGTTGTAGTCGTAGGGGAAGTTGGAGAAGAGGATGCCCAGGAAGAAGCATGTTGCTGTATGGAGGAGGTTAGTTGCGGTGTCTGGAGATGGGGTGAGGTGGTTGAGGAGCACGTACGCCCGATAATGAGGAATGTCGCGAAGGAGTTTGGCGCCGGCATGATTGCGGTTGCTTGCCTTGATCTCAAGAAAGTATTTTGGGTTTGGAGAGAGGCAGAGATCAGCAAGGGTCTTAAGTGTATGATGGACGTGGCAGAAGAAGGGCAGAGAAGAATGGAAGCTTATCGGCCCTGGTCTGGTGGGAGGCGAGCGTAGAGTGCATGAGGAAGGTGGAGGAGCCGTGGGTCAGCCTTGTCGCGGATGCCGAGCGCTCAACACTTCTCTACCGCGCGCGATTAATCTTAAGGGCTTCTAGAACCCACTGCTTGTGTTGGAGGCTGAATTCGCGTCCTTTTCTGCCTAGAAGAGGTGGATTGGATATGCCTTATCTAGGTTCCAGTGATGCTTCGAGAGCCTTATCCAATTAGAGCAGCTACAATTGAACTTGAAGAATGCAAGGTCATATGAAATACGGTTGCATATAACTTTCTATACATCTTGAATTAGGCTACTCTACCACGCTGGGCGTGAAAGAAGTGGCACACTCATCAAACACTCTGTCTCGTACCTATCCACCTGTCTACTACTGCTTGAAGTACAACAAGTTTCCAAATAGCCAGAGTCAAGAGCTTTCATCCCGTTCTCAAAATGCATCTAAACACCCCAAGCAGTGGCAGACACACCCACAACGGCTTCTTCAAACTAAGCGTGCTACTTTTTGTATGCCAGCTTGCGAGTAACGTCGTCTTACACCCAAATCCTGTGATCCGAGATTCACCTCCTACCGAGACACGCTGGCATTCACCAAGCATTCTGTCTCGTGTGTACACTTGTCTGCAATTGCTTGGGGTACTTCAATGACTTGCCACCTAGCCCAATGTGAAGGGCTTCTATCTCGTTGAGAATTGGAGGATGTTAATGCGGCGTTGCTAGTCCCAAGTGTACTAAGCATGACCAAGTCTGCACGCGAATAATCTTCACCAATTCAAACTTCCACGCCTCCTTTGCTGAGAGCAAAAATATTCTGCAAAAACACGCTACAGCGGGAATACACGTGAGCGCTGTTCAAAGGCATTTCATTATATGAAGCCTAGGTAGCAAGCAAACACCAACGCTTGAAAAATGCCCAAATCCACTCCAACGCTTATGAGTTCATGTTCGCCATACATGCTATCCTCCAATGGTGGTATCGTATCCTTGTTTCCAAAAGTCAATCCAAATCATACACGCTCAAATTCATCCCCAGCGGCCAGTGCTGCGGCTTCTCAAACACTAGCCGCGCACATGAGAAAGGTCCGACCACTGGACTGGTTTCCTTATCCAGGAGCCTAGCATCCGAAATGTGGTAGCGTTTGTGTCCAAGTCGCAGATATTGGCTGCGGCTGACTCTGCCAAGATCTAGCCATGGTTTTGCACAGGCGCGTACCCATTTGAGTTGAACATGGGCGGTGCGTGTTCCACTGGAGGAGAGTAAAGAGCAGGCGGCATGTGTGTCATCCCCCCAATGCTGTGAGGGCGCTCATACGCAGTGCTAGCCGTCAAAGGAGAAGTTTCCGCGATGTGGACGGTTGCTTCCTTGTCCATGTCGTGGTGAGAGAGCTCGTCATGGTGGTCGTGCTCCTCGTGGCCATGCTCCTCGTCCTCGTTTGCGTAGGGCGCACCGCTCTTCTTCAGGCGGTGGTTTGCAAAGACGGCGGAGACGCGGTCGAAAATGAGAATCAGGAAGATGATGATTAGGCACAATGGGAGGACAACAGGGCTAGAGATTAAGGTGTAGAGGGCGTTCTCATTCGCAACGACTGCGACCAAGCAAGCGCTCAAGCCGAGCATAAGCGCGCGAATGATGATGGAAATCCAGTCGAAGAAGTCGGACTTGTTCTTGCGGATCAAGATCATGAAGATGAGCGAACAGAGAATGAGCATGGTGAGGGAAGACCAGTAGTAGATGTAAATGACGCGCCATGCGTGAAACATGATTTCTGTGGCGGTCAGGTTCTTCAGGGCTTCGCTTTCAGGAAGCTCGACGCCGAGACTTTGGTAAAGGGCACTCGTCGTGTCGACGAGGAGATTGACTACGCCCTCTGGGTACGCATACGACCACGCAGAGTAGGTCTGTTGGAACGAGGCGGTATTCTTTGCAGAGCAGATTCCAGTCGCGTTTGCGATGAAATCGAGTTTTTCTTCGATAAACGGCATGTATTTCTCCGAGTCGACTTTCTTGTCCAACTGATAGTACTCGATCTTCTCCATGAGGGCGGTTGCAAGATCTTGACCGTCGAGATGGTCCTTCACACAATAGGTCCAGAAAGCTTTGTCGATCTTTAGCATTTGCAGGCTGACATATCGGGCCAAGGCAATCTGTTGGGAGCCTTCCACTAAGCCAACAATCGCTAGGTGAAGAGGGAAATGCAGAACAGACCAAATCTGCTGCCGTATCGTACCGTAGTGTCCGTGGGGAGAGTTGTCGAAGTACAGCATCCAGACGAATACCTAGCGGGGATTAGGGCTGTCATGTTGATCCTTAAAACTGTGTTGGATGTTCTTACCAGAACGAGGATGATGCAAATGACGAGAAAACATCCTGAAGGATCCAGACCGTACTTGCCCATCATTTTGCTGATAGTCTTGGTTACACCAATGGCACCCTCTCCGATGACGATCAAGGTGAGAAGTCCCATGCGCTCGACTATATGGGTTTTCTTGAAGCTCAACATCGTCCAACAGCACGAGATGGCAATCGAACCGAATGACTCGATGAGCATCACAATATACCAAACAACGTAGATCCTGCCGTGGCCAGTGGCATTTTCCTTGAAGGCTGGAGTCATGGCCACGAAAACGACGGTGGCTCCCAGATAAATAATGATATTTATGATGAGGGGGAGGTACAGCTTCTTGTATTTGGCGACTATCGTAGAGATGAGGACGACGATGTATTGAAGGGTGAGCAACGCCCTGCTTAAGACGAGGACATAGCAAAGAATTCGAAAATTCTGTGCTCTGCGTTAGTTGTCATGCAGGGGAGTAGTATGTAGAGAGGTACATACAGTGTTGTTGTCCTTCGTAGGATCATCATCCTTCGTTTTCTTGTGATTCGGCTGAAACTTAGAACCTACGAGCGCCAAGCCAACAAATGCGATGAACTGGGCGACCTTGCATATTCGCTCAAAGATTGAATCTCTGGCAAATCGGACATCATGGAGCGTGATCTGGAACCAACTACACCATAGAATGGCAAAGAACCCGATGTATGCGTACAGAGAGTCGCTGTCGGTGATAGAGTGATGGGCGGTAAATGTGGCGAGATTGGCTACGAAGAACAGGTCGAAGAATAGCTCCAGAGTGTTGGCCTCGTGTCGCTGGTGGAACACAAGATGCTGTGGATCCGCACCTTGTAAAGGGTTCTCAATCCAAGGCACAATTTTGTGAAGCCTTTTCAGGTGCTTCTGAGCGTCACTAGATTTGTATTAGCCTGCAATGAGGGATTGAAGCGAGAAGTGAACGTACACCTCTCTCTTTTTAGATCCATGAACGCTGAAACCCATGGTGAACGCTGAACAAAGGCAATGAAAAGAAACGCGTCAACTGGACAAAGCCGGGATGGAGCTGAGAATGGAGATCTCGAGGACGCGCGGGGGAGATGAAATATAAAGTATCCGGGCGGCCGTGCGGGAGGGGCGTTGAGATCGTCCAACGCAGCCGTGCTCAATTGAACCTTTCCCAATTCGCATCAGAGCCCGATGAGGCTGGAGAACAACCTGGCATAGCTTCAGCAGCACGTTCCAGGATTGCGCCGGGGCCTAAATGTGGGGGCTGAGCGGGAGGTTCACGAGAGGGTAGAGTGGCTTAGGAAAAGCGTCAAGGTCAGCGAAACTGTCAAGCTTTAGCTGATGTTGGACCAACGCGCTTGACTATGCCTACTGGGGCAGAAATCTGCAGGATTCAACGTTGTTTGGTGCTATTTCGAGCCGAGTTGGACTCTGCTTTGCGTGCTAATATCTTGGTATATCTTGGCAGGGTGAAATTAAGCCGAGCTGAAAAGCTTCGCATGTCTCCACGGTCACACAAACATGAGGAGGCCGTGTTCGAGGGCATTGTGAACCTGTCTTTTGGAAATCAGAAGCGATTCCGAGGCCAGCCGTGACGAAGGACTCGTATAGTGGTTGATGCTGCTTCAGCAGAGCGCCTTGCAGGACAGCCACGCTGGCAGTCCGTCACAGGCCGGTCAACAAGTCCGGGGCGAGTGCTGCTCCATGCGGTGATTTGGGGTGGTGGTGATAGTCTGGTTGGCGGAACCGCCCTGTCGTCTCGTTGCACCTTAGAATAGAGCTAGCGCCGGGTAGCACATCTCCCAGTATCTTCCGTAATCGATTTCTCTGTGGCAGTGCAAGCCTGTTCCCAACCTCACTCCTCTACCCTCCTTCGTACGCCTATACAGCTATTTCTCATCACTTCCTCCCAGACACGCAGAGTCTCAGCCCTCGTCTTCTTACACACGCCATGAGCTGCTGGCAAGCCCCCAACGACGGGAGAGTCCACGGAGCCGCTCATTTCAAGCAGCCCCAGTGTTTATGCTAGCGTCGATCATAATCGTTTCATCAGCCATTTTCCCAAAGCGCGATCGCAGGGTCCGGGTAGCCCTGTCGACTTCTAATAATTACCTGCCAAGCCTACATACCTTTTGCTGACCAGTGGGCCCTTTTCTCTTTCCTATTCTATATAGTTAGACATCGAAAGATATTTTCTTGGAGCTCCAAGGCCAATGCTCCACCATTGCCCCAAAACACAGCCCGCCTCCCATATTGCAGATGTCATAATCCCATTTTCATATGAAGATCCAGGGGCCGCTTCACCCTAGTCAGGCTGTGATATATGGACAAAATGAGCAGGCCAGACGCGTCTGCCACGCGAAGGCAACTACGGCTACGTATTATAATCCAATGAGTCCGTTAGATTGCCAAATGTCGGCGCAGAAAAATATGACATTCATGTCCTATTCTGTCTCTACTTTGAATCCAGCCTAGAGAAGTTCTGGTGCCTAGACTCCGTTGTTTGCTGGTGTTTACGGAAACATCGCATCGAAAAGTATATGTCAAAGCGTCTCGTTGGAACACCAGCCAAAGCGTTCTGTTCGCATGTCGCGACTCGGGGGCAGTTTCAGCACGAGTCCGTCTTCCCGCTCGAGGACGTGGAAGATCACTGCTTGAATTCAATTTCTCAATCGTCGAGACACGATATCCGGGCTGCTTGAAAACGTCGCAGAGGCCTTCAGACTGTCTACACGGATGTCTACTCAAGGGCGGTAGATATGGTACCCGTGCTGATGAAGCCTCCCAGTGAATATTAACTCCTAATTCAACATCATTTACTTTCCTACGATGCTCGAAAATTGCAACACCGGTATCCAACTACTCAAGCAGTGGAATGTATCAACAGAGGAGTCTATACTTGGATGTAACGGTTTAAAGCTTGTACAATGCCTGAATCTATGTCTTTTTTAAGCTTCACAAAATACACTCCAAATGTCACGCAATAGGAGAGTATAGACGTTGCACGGGTTGTATTGAAAGGTACCTAAGGATGAGGATGTAGAGGAAAAGAAGAGGTCTAAAGGAAGGTGAGGCTATGTACCCGTGCCTGTCACGTCCACACCGCTTCCCTGACGCCAAAGAAATCCATCAGCTCTTTAAAGCGCAACTAACGCTACTGCCACCGCAACCAAGAAACCCAATGACTGAGGGCCCAGTGGCGCCGCCGCATTCACCTTTGACGATGTCTGCGCCGACGTTGATGTGGGACTCGATGGTTTGTTGGTTGTGTTCGTCGGAGTCTCCTGCTTCATCTTTCCGTGGAGAGAACCTCGTCCAAACGGCTTAAACCCGCCACTGATGCTGCTCTTGTCCCCCGTGGAGTTCTTCACACAGAGCGAGTTGTTCGTATGCGCGGACCAGACCGCTTCCCAAGCAGCGGTAGGATTGAACAGCATCTCGGACGTCAGCCAGAGGCGGCAGTCGGCCGCTTCGTAGGTGTATTGCAGAGGCGCTTCGGTATCGTCTCCTTTGCGGATCTCATCCTGTGTCTGGATGCAAGATTGGCCGTCGCCGATGCGTACGAGGGCTTGATTTGTGTTCGCGAGTTTTTCGATCACAGTACCGGAAAGGGTAGTGGCGCCTAGAAGCTTAGTCGCCTCCAACATAATCTCGCCGTATTTTTGAACCTGGACGGTGGAGATGACCTCGCCTCCTTTGGTTCCACCGAGAGCTTGCATCGGGCCGGTCTGCGGACGGCCGCCGATGACGACGCTCTTGACGCCGGCGACGTTCTTTAGTTCTTCATGGAAGAAAGCGCAGGCAGAGCCGCAGAGACCGTCAAGCATCATGACGGTGTTGTCTACGGAGAATTGAAATTGAGCTTTCGTGGTATTAGAGATAGGAAAACCATCCGGGGGGAGTGTAGAGATCCGATCACTGTTGGAGAGCTGGCTAGTCGTTAGTGATCAGCTTTACAGACCTCGGGCTCTGAAAGAGGCTTACGTTATATCGTATAGTGGTTGTGAAGGTGTCGTTGTTGTAGGTGTGTGGCCCATAAAATTCCTTCCAGGATGCGAAGTTCTTGTTATTCACATCGAGGAAATGCCAATAAGCCCAGTGCCTGAAAGTATCGGTGACGTCTTTTATGTACAAGTCAGCTGTGCTCGTGTATAGTAAATACGGAGGATCAATGGTAGCACTTACCATAGCCACTTGCAAGGAATCCGATTGACATGGTCTCGTTGTGATGAATCTCAGACACCCTATCACCAATCAACAGGAATTGCTCCTGGGCTCTGTATCGATGGGCGGCGAAGGGCGTTTCCCCAGGGAAAAGCTGCATGAGGGTGTCCAGCACCAAGTGCACATGCCCGCCCCCGTTTTCACGCAAGTCAATGATCAACTTCGTCTTATTGGCTGCGGCTGCCTCGCGCATGAACTGTGCGACGATAAATTGGAATGTCTTGCTGAGGAGCAATTGAGACGCGCGGCCCGTGGGGTCGTGAGGACTAAAGATGCGGTACATATTAGAAGAAATGCACAGAAGGGGAGTACGGGGACAAAATACTGAACCCTCTAGGTCTGGAATGTCCACTGGGGTCTTACTTACAAGAATGTAGCTATTTTGAGGATAGCTAGGTCCTCAAAGCCTGAGTCGTCCAAGAAGTAACCGGCAACTGCTCCAGTACTGTCTTCGACAACGGAAGTAGGATAGATGCTCGGGATGCTTGCCCGTTTTTCAATTGGCGTGGCTTTCTTGAGGATTGCCGATGGTGCTGCTGAGTTATTCCGGAAACCTGAGATTTGTCCCCGGCAGAAGTCCCGGTAGAACGACGGCCCATCAGTTGTGTTGGTGATGTTTTGATAGACAACCGCCAGATTCTGAGAATTCTTCGTAGTACCATTTGCGAATGTGACGTTAGTCCAGTCCTCTTGATACGCCTCTTGGTTGTAGAACGAACCCAGTGATCCATTGGCCTCTTTCAAAAAAAGACTGTTGACTCGCGCATCGAGGTTTGTGAAATATGAGTCAGAAGCAATTTCCTCTAGGAAGCTCTCGATATCCTTCCCATTGATTTTGGAGATGGCTGAGATTTTGATGTCACTCTCTTTCTGTTGTTTCTCCAGGTCTGTCGCATCGTACACTTTTGGAAGGCTGTTACCGTCATCGGATATCGAGGCAATTGCGGAGTCCCTATAGAAGGCAAACACCTGGAGAATATCTGGCTGATACCGGAAATGTCCATTTCCGCTTCGTGTCGCCAGGGACTTGATGTCTCTTTGCACTTCGTATTCACTCCGGTAGTTCGACAGATTTCCTTGGATGGCGTCCAACTCCTTGATCACGTCTAGTGGCCCCAACTCCCACGTACTCGGGGTATTCTTTAGCCATCCTGTCTCAGAGTGCCATTCCCATAATATTTTCAGATCGTCTATGAGCTGTGAGTCTCCTTCTACGTCGACTGGGACCGAAACTAGACAGGCGTATGCGACTTGAGCAGGGAGGCGTGAGCCGGCGCCTCCATATTTGGCGATCAGAGAACAAGGCTCCACAGAGCCTGAAGGAGTGCTGGAAGGTAAACTGGCGATAGAAGCTGTCTTGGTATTGATGGGAACTGTACTCTGGAAGAAGGTGGAGGAGAAGCCTATGCCGGCACGAATAAAGTCTGCGGGACGCATGTTAAGGCTCAGCACTCGCTCAAGGCTGGGACCTTGTTACGTAACAGGAGAGAGTGACCGCCGTACGTATGGTATTCGATGATGAGGATGAGGATGTAGAGGAGAAGGAGAGGTCTGGAGGAAGGTGAAGCTACATACAAGAGGTGTCATGCGCCTGCCGCAGCTCTCACCGCTCCTCCCTGACAGTTGCCGCCCCAAAAGATAGCAGGCGTCCTCGTCTGCTGCCCTTATGCCCACCCTGAGGCCCACGGGTCACCCAAAGATGCCCGCGTACTTTCTGGTTGGCTAGGACTGATGAAGGAACCGATGGGAGCATTACGGGCTACTGGAGCTAGTAGAGGCGCCCCCATTGATACAGAGAAGACCCACATTCGCTTTCGACCAGGAGGTTATAAGAACTCCCATTATTCTTGCGAGATAGGAACGACAGAAGTTTAAACTGTGTGAACGCTCTGCTCTGTCTTGTAGCTCTATGTTCAAGAGTATTCGTTCCTCCTCACACTCGCTGCGAATGCATCTCTCTTTCCAAGTGGAGCAATCAGTCATCTGATTGTGCTTTGAATTCGTTCAACAAACCGCCATGCGCATGCCTCGACTCAATCCGGGAAGGACTTTCTTGCTTCACTCCTCACCTCACGCACACCCCCTTCCAAGACCCCAGTCACCCACGTCTCCAAGCTCCGTCCACCCCCTCACACACGTACTCCCCATCGTCTTTGTCCTGGACCCTCGGCGAGAATACGATTTTATGTGCAAACACAAGAATCCAATCCCCGCCCTCGCGCGCCGTGAAACTCAGAACCTCCCACCGTCCACTCGCAACTCTAAGAAGTCCCTTGCCTTGCCACGTGTACGTTCCCGTCTCGCCGTCCACTAGAGTGTTTTTCCCGACTAGCGTTTTGACAGTGTTCGAGGTCACCGGTTGGTAAGATGCAGTGTCGTCGATATGAGAGCCAGAAGGAGCGAGGTTGTAGTTGAGGCGGACGTTGCGTTTGTCTTTCCAGAAGGGGATAGAGGAGCGAACGAGGTACCAGTCGCCTGCGAAAAGATCGGATAGAGCAGCTTGGATGCTGGGGAGTGAGGCGGGCTTGGACTGGGGTGCGGTTGAAGGAGGGCGGAAGTGAGGTGGTGGGATTGAGGTTGGGAGAGACATGGTTTCTGACGGTGGTTAGATAGGGTGGGGGTGCTCTTCAATTAGAGCACTTACGTTGAACTCTTGCTTTGAATGGAAACGTTGTGCTTGGTTCGGTGAATATGGAATTAGGATGGCCCGTAGTTATCTGAGCTGCTAGCTCTGATAGGAGAGTGAAATGGAAGAGATTAAGAGACTACTGGGAGTTGAGTGGAGTGTCAAATTGAGAGATGGGCGCGAAGAAGGATTGAGGCGAGGAGATAGCGGTCTACTCGAACAGTTTTATCTACTGGCCTACTTCGACGTCTTCTCTGCCATGCACCCTTGCTTGTCACCGGAGATATATAAATGAAATGCAAGTGCTACTCAGAATTGTGGCACCTGCCTTGCAGCGGGGCCACACATAGCGCCGAAAGACGTGGAAATAATGCTCTCTTTCAGGATTGGTGTAACCTATCGTAGCCTACAGTAGTGTTCCATGCACATTTTATGCTCCACGGTATTTGCCAGAAGGGCCCCGAGTCAGTTTCGGTTCCGAATCTCAGGGGAATAAGAGGAATGGAAACTCGAATGATCAAGTTATTCTCCAAAGCTGTAAGCTGTTGAAGATGATAGGTCGCCTCTTTCAGAGATTGAGAGTTTTGAGAGTCACGTGACCAAAACCGAATCTAGGCATTGCTCAGAATAACCCTCGATCGATTGCTCATCGGGCGTCCAACGCAATTTCTGGGTTAAGTTTAAATCGATAACGCGCTCTTCTTTACCCTTTTTTCCTCCTTCTCCTTGAGCTTCACAACTCCAACATTCTTCACAACTTCCCGCGAGAGTATCTACGTACCTTCTATTTTTAGATTCTCAAGCTTTCGAGGCACAGTAGCCCACCTTTCACTAAACCATCAGTAGGAAATTATCATTGAAACCCACGGGCTATGGCGTGTCGACCGTAGCAGAGGATGTTGTAGAGCATTTGTGCCCTCGACACCTACCGGAAAACTTGATGCTGGACGGAGACGAGTGACCCGATTTGTAGGGGCCCTGAAAACTTTTCACCTTTGCCCTGAGCCGGCGACTTTGAATCTTTCTTCATGATTTATGATCTGAGGGTCTTACTTCGGACGATTTGGATAATGAAGCTGCTAAAATGGACGTCGGATGTTCTCGAATCTGCCTCAGCGTTACCTCGTTACCTTGTCAAGGGCTTGGCTTTGGCCCCCAATCTATTGTGGCCAACTTCGAATGGACATGAACTTCCTGCAAAGCTGTCAGTTTGAGTAGATTTGCGGAAGGTTTCATGGATAGCTTGGCTGTTATTGACAGTTGGATGGAGAACGCCTGGGAGTCGGCGATCCCCATATAAATGTTTCAAACGGCCTGAAGTTCTAGCAGGTCACCCGCCGTGGGGTTGGATCAGCGCTAAAACAACGCCCAGCCACCGCAGCAGCTCATCTCGTTTCCCGTCTGTCGTCATCTGGACCTGGCCGTAGTTGATGTTGTAGCGAGCAGGACGAGAATTCAATGATCACCTGGCGTTGATCCAGTACGTTCTTAATATCACGTACCGGCTTCAAAGACTTGGGAGATCCTGCGGAGAGTTACAACGTACAAGGGTAGGACTTCGATATTTAGATTAAGTCTGCTTAGCGCGCTTTATTTTGACGTATGTGGGCCTGGGAGGCGGAATTAAGGGTTGCGCAAGTGCCCTGATTACGTCTTCCTCGGGGCATTTCTAGCTATCCAAGGTCTGATTTGTTTCTATCCTCAACACTCCCCGCTCTTCGTAACTGCAAGACGACAATATGGCGCATAAAGAGCTATCTATACGTCGTTTGCTGCAGCTGTACTTGTCAACTTACCTCCTCAGCGTAGTACGCGCCCAGACAACGACCGCGACCCCGACGATATCACTCATTACTGACGCGAAGTTCATTGGCTATTGGTCTCCAACTACATCAGGCGGCTCTGCATGTGAGTGCTACTTCCTTAAAGCCCTTACGCGACTCTCATTGACTGTTCGCAGGGGAACCTCAATACTGTCCATCGGATTCGACATGGTATGAGACCTCGACATGGGGTCGATGCTGCCCGACGTCTGTGACCAATGCAGACTGTTCAATGTGGACCAGTTGTGCTAGCACGTCACTAATATTCGAATCTGGAGGCGGCAGTGCTACGTGGTAGGTCTACCTTTAGCATTCTTTTCGCGACATGTTCTAATCATACTCTATAACAGTGGGACCGCGAATTCTGTTTGCCGCACTGCTACTATATCTCAGGACTCCAATGACCAGAAACCATTTTTGTACATTGGATGCGGAGCGAGCAACTGGACGGCCTACAGGACACCTCCTGAAGCAGTAGTCATAACGCGAACACCGACTGCTAAATCCACGGGCTCCTCGTCGATCGGCACTGCCACAACCTCCAGCGAGACATCCTCCGCAACCTCCACTCCGAAGAAGAATTCCGATAGCAAGATTTGGATTGCAGGCGCCGTACTGGGACCAATATTTCTTGCCGCGGTCGCTGGCTTGCTGTGGTACATATGGATGTTGCGGAAAAGAGAGGCGCGGAAACGGGACGAAAGCGCTGCTCCGATGATTGCTCCCGCCGGCACATACAATCCGGGAGCTGATCCAAGGGCGTCGTACCAGTCTGCATACTACCAACAACCGTATCAGCAGAATCCCTTTGGCGACCAAGCCTACGCGTATAAGAGCCCCGATCTACAACAACAGCCTATACAGACGGCACCAGTGGAGCTCAGCTCGGTACAGGCACCTGTGGAAGCTCCAGCTGAGCCTATGAGTCCAGTGGAACGTCGTTGATGGCCGAACAGACGAATTGGGACCTCCAAAATGTCGACGATCTTGATCAGAGTACGACAGAACCTTTCCATTCACACGGCTCGAGCGAATCGAGGTTAAGATTCGCCTCACACCTGGATTCACTTGAAATCGTCTAATCTACTCCTACCCAGAGGACTTAGATGTCTTCGCGACCGAAGTGATACCCTTGATGCTGCTAGTGACAGCGGTGTGGAGGTTTCTCCGCCACCCAGCTCCAACCGACAATCATATCACCGGCCTACAATGGCAAGGCCTTTCGCCACATCTGGACTACCTGCTGCTCGTTCGTTGCGTATCCACACGTCTGCCTTCTTCCTTCATTGGACGAGAACCGTGATCCGATTTCAATCAAAAGTGATTCACGTGACCATCCTCGAGACGAGCATAGGACGGGGCAAGGGCCTTCCGGATATACAAGATGCACAGAGATGAGACGCTGTCGACGAAATGTAAAGGTTGTAACGGGTCTGGTCGACTGATTGCCCTTCTCCGATGACTAGTTGCGTAGGACTAGGCGCGGACCGTAGCGCGATACGATCTAGTCTTTAATCAAGAAGCCAATACGCGCATAGGAGGACACTGTGCTCCTCGCAAGCAGCCTCAGACGGTAGATTCACGAGGGAAAGTCAGAGAGATATTGGTCATGCCCCGTCTCCTGACCTAAACGGAATGACTACAATCGCGTTGGGCGCGAAGGCCGCAGCTTTGCAGACACAAGGTCCTTCAAGGTATTATAGCCTTATATTTTCAGCCTTCGAGAAGGTCCGTGTGTGGAAGAAGCTGAGTGAAATGCTCGATAGAGCGTTTCTAGCTCGACCGAGATAAAAGCAACCGATTGACGCCACCCAATGTGATATACTCATCCATGAGCGCCGCCATGAGCACCGCCGTGATTCTCACTCATCGCGCTTTTGACGCAACTCCTCCGCATGATCTGATCCATCCCGCGAATAAGACTTCGTCCCCGCAATCGATCGACCCAACCCCACTCTCCGCTACATATCTCGAAAGCTTCCCGCCCCTCCCATGTTCCCCGACACTTGATCTAGTACGGCTTCCACCGAATCTGCGCGTTGTTGACTGGGTTCGCAGCCGCCTTCTTCTGCGCCTCGAGCTCGGTTCCGTCCACGTCCAACTCGGTGACGGGACCGTGGCGACGCTTCTGCATGTTGAGCCACAGCATGGTGCCTAAGATCAGGACGAGAATGAGGCCTAGTGGGACGCCGATGCCGATGGCCGCTTTGTCTTTGAGGGCGAGGCGGGGGAGGAGGCGGTGAGTTGGGGTAGCGGAAGACATAGTTGTGGTTTTTGTGGAGTGGCTTTGGAGTCTTCGAGGCGGATATGGCTTGGTTATGGGTTCGGGTCCAACAGAGAGAGGTAGAGGTAGATTTATGTAGAGCTGGGCGATGGTGTCAGACGGTGAAACGGAGGGATAATTGCCTTGTAACCACTTCCTCTAGGACCATATAAGCTGTGATACTCACTTGCAGGTACGCTCTGAAGCACAGCACACCTAGCTTCAAAAATCGCCGGGCACAACAGACTCAATCCCACAAGTATATTCTTCACTTCAACGCGAAAGACTCAAGACCAGCAGTAGCAGAACCAAGAATCAAGAAGAAACCAGGAACCGCTCCAACCCGCGGCCAAGCCCATACTTATCCCCATTCCCTTCACTCGGACCCAAAATAACCACCCCGTAACCCTGACTTACTGTTACCTACCTTTCCCATCCCAGCCCAGCCATTACCTTCAATACCCGTCCCTCTCCCCATCCAACCAATCACGCCATCCAGCGCTAGCAATCACCAGCCAAGATCGCACGCGTTGTTACTCACTCCAGCAACCCGCCCCGTGCTGCGAGCTGCCTTTCGCGGAAAGTAAGCGCGGCGATCGGGGCGCCTCTACCGAGCTGCCCTGTTTGCGATCGCGTAGGGCGCTGTGCGGCGGCTCTGATACTGCGGATTGGAGAACGGGGGCTAAGCTTTTGGCTGGCGCCGCTGGGCGTCAGCATTTCGCGGAGAGGGCGCTTTGGGGAAGGAGGTGGGAGGGGAGGGCTGCAGGTGAGGCTTTGGGTAGTGCAGGTTGTAGAGATCGGATCGCGGGAGGTGGAGGAGGCCGATGTCCTATGTGAACATCTCTTGTTACGTCCTATTCTAATAGTGATTTGAAAGTACTGTCTATTGCTGCATGAAAATCTTGTCACATAAGTGGCTTTCGATGATGGCATTGTTCTTGTCACGTGGGCCACACGTGATCTGATCTGCTGCGATTTTTGAAGGATTATCTCTCGCGCCAATACGTGGTATGAGAGAACTACAAATTATACAGACGTTCAGTCTGGGCAGAGGACTTTCATGAATAGAAGTTTTCATTCCAATCGCGTTAGGGTGATTGCTCAAAAGATTTCTAGACACGCTAAGGAGTACGCTAGACAGCTGCGGATGTATATGCTGAGCTGATCCCTGGATGACATTTCACCGATATTCTTCGTAAAATCTCCTTCGATTTAGTTCTGATCTTATTTCTGTTTCAAATACGTACTCAGCTCCATCCATCCCAAGATTAAGAATAGCGGAAACAAAACGGACGAAGCTGATATCTAGGGCTGCTAATGTAAGTCTCAGAAGCACGGACTACAGTGCGTGCATTTTGTTCTTTGGCTAAGACTCTGGCGTATTATGTGATGTATCTCCTATACTAGAACTCCAATGCTTTTGTTGTCAATATAGATGGAGTTCAGTGTGCCATTTGGGTTGTGCGACATTTTCCAGTTTTGTTACGGGTGGAGCGAACGTTTCTGTTGATTGAAATCTAAGGCTAACAAAAAGGTAGAAAATACATAGAGGATGATCCAAACTGTATAGATGTGAAAAGAAATGAAACCACAATTGCAACGAGAGTGTAGACCAGCACTACACACGGAGTACTGGAAACATTGCAGAGTTGAACGGCCAGTGTCAACTGAGCGCCTGAAATCGAAAAAGTCCAATGGTATCCTAGGAAGAAACCGTCGAAGAAAATGTTGCAAGGTCGGGGGTATCGCGTATGCAGCGCTTGCAAAATGAAGGAAGAACGCTAAGCCGTAATAAATAGAACTGCTGCTCTTGACGCGAGATGCGGGAAGCGATAGAAAGACTTTTTAAACGGCAATGAAACGGCCGAAGATGGGGAAAGGACTGAGTGACCATCATCAAGATGGGTGGAGCAGAGATGCGCGCGGTGGAAGTGCGTGCTCTCCAGGGGTGGTCGTGATTGAAGGTCAATGAAGCCGCCTATCTGCTAGGAGGCTGCTCCCAGTTGCGGAGCATCTGTCCGAGCGCCCAGTTCCATTCCGCCACAAAAGCATTTGTGAGTTGCGTAACGCCTTCTGAGGTCGGTTGCCGATTGCCCCACATCGTGGGTTGTGAGGCCTGATATTGGGCGTAATATGGAATCAGTCCACTAGAAAATTTTAGCGGCCATGCCTTCTCGACTACTTCGTAGAGTTTCAACTTACTCGGTCTGCACCTTGCTCAGCACCAACCAGCAAAAGTTCCAACTACGATTACTATTGGGATCGGAGTACACCCGGCGCTTTGCCTCCTCCAAAACTTCGGCACTGGTAACAGTGTAAGCTGGGTCGAAGCGAGTGACAGAAAAGGATATGCATACCTGAAAGGATAGTTTTTCGTAAGTGCTCGCAGTTCTGTGAGCAAATTATGGGAGTTGACGTAGTAGGACCCTATGAGTCGGTCAATAATTGCTTTCGAGTACTAATTCATATTTCCGCCAACTTACAGGCAGATGTCATGGGTTCAGTAACATCTGGCGAGCCAAGTAGAGCGAAAGCCTTCTCGATGCGTCTGAGTTCAAGCAGCGTATTGATTCTATGCGCGCGCAGAGATGATATCAATTGGTCCTTTTCAGCCTGTTTTTTTTGGAATTAGCCATGCTAGTAAGTTGCACGAGAGACGTGCATATTCAACATGTGTGAATAAAAAGGCTCGAGCAGTGCACACATACCAATGAGATTTTCCGTGAGTCTGACATGGTGTCGAAAGTAGGAAGCTTATACGGACGGGCTGGTGGGATGCTGTACTCTGAGTCCTGGGATGATGCAGAGTAGATAGACATAAATGTTGGTGTTGGCCAGTCTTTAAAATCCACACGGGACTGAAGGGATAGCGATTCTGATGGCGAGGTGGTGGCTGGGCTGAAGGGGTCGTTCTGCGACCGAAGAACTTGTGACGGAAGGACTGGTATTGGCTCGGGGTTTGATATCAGCTCGGGACTTAGGACGATTGTCGAGTCAAGATACTGATCAGGGTCGTTGAGCTCGTCCAAGTTTGGGCCAGGAAGAACGTTTCTTCGGCTTCGGGTTTCGGGTCTGCCAGGAACTGTGAGATAGCTTGAGAGTGGTATACTGTGGTGGGCAGGCGAATGTTGATATGCTTCTGGAGATGATGTGGAAGGATCTTCTTGCGGTGGTGAAGTCATGTTGAAGGTCTTTCCATGGCCCTATATACATATTTGTACGCTGGGCATGCCGTGAGATTAAGCTGATATTAAGAACACCAAGCCTTTGACATGAACGAATAAGATGCTAGAACCAACAACTTTAACGAAGCCCCTGCGCAGCCTACGAGCCCCACGAGGTAGCCATGGATCACTACCGGGTGAGGTGAAACCTTGCCGCAATACGAGGTGTGGGTGGGAACGAAGCTGAACCACCACGCGCCCTTTGGGGGACTTTCCAGATGCAAGCCCAACTAGAACGGGTCGACGGGACATGACGGAAAAGGTAAAGGCCACATTCAGCCCTGATGAATGGAGAGGTGTGATTTGATCACTGAAAATAAGAATGAAACTAATCCTAGGAACACTCGACGGACTCGTTGATCTCCCGCATGTCGTCTAGTAAGACATGGTAGAGCTAAGGCAGTCACCAGCCACTGACAAGCCACGAGTGGCTCAGGAAGGTGCGGCTCTCCCGATGATCATGATGCTGATGCCCTCTCCAGCGTCACGCCACGCTTCAGACGTACGAAGACTCCATGTCCGCCGTCGGATTGGGCACACCTTGGAGAGTGGATGACTGCGAAGAGTGAGCAGTAGTGGAGATGGCCCTCGAAAGAGGGAATCAAAGCCCTTGCGGATAGGATACTGTTCCAAAGGAGGGCACAAGGCTGCGGCAACGAGGTTAGGCAAGCAGATGGCTAACTCTCAGGTCAGTTTGCAAGCGTCAGCAGCTGGTCCGGCACTTGGGCAAGTGGAGCTGGCAGTTGGTATCGCCGCGCAGATACAGAGGGGTGGTTTGGGGCCATGTCTGGGGACGCGATGCGTGATAATGATGAAGCGTGGGCCATGTGGTGTTGCAGGTGAAGGCTGGGGCTGATTCCAGCTTATAGCCCTAAGCGATGTTTGGCCTTAACCGCCACGTTATCCGCTTCTTCATCAGGCAAAGCGCCAACATGTGCCACTCTAAAACCAGCAAAGCGGCCAACCGTGCCACAGATGGCGTCGGCCACGGCCGCCTTGGCTGCCCGAGCGGTGCTCAGCCTCACAAACTCCACCGCAACTCCACGATCTTCACCGCGCAACCGCGGCTCACCGTATCGTGTT
This sequence comes from Mytilinidion resinicola, assembly GCF_010093595.1. Classification (NCBI taxonomy): domain Eukaryota; kingdom Fungi; phylum Ascomycota; class Dothideomycetes; order Mytilinidiales; family Mytilinidiaceae; genus Mytilinidion; species Mytilinidion resinicola. The sequence continues at coordinate 1,742,891 of NW_022985445.1, read as the reverse complement.
CTTTCAAGAGAGGAAACCCATCGTCCATCGTTACTCTCGTGCTTTCCTAGGCCCAACGCACCCAGGTGCTATGGTTGAAGCGAGGTCGTCACGTATCTCGCACGTTACGAAGTTACGAAGTCGCGAAGTAGCTACAAGTCACCGGCAGCCTCGGACTGGCCCCAATGTCTCGGGATGCGGCTGAGACCTGTGGCGGCGGGATCAAGAACAACCTTAAAATTCTCTGTTGATCCTAGCAGCGACATATTCCCCGATACTGACAGAGGCTGGCATGCACCTGTCGACTCACCCCCCTGCTTTGGCTGAGAGGCTCTGCGTCAGCCACCGTGTGGTGTGCCACACCAGATCATGATCAAGCTCGATCGAGCAGTCACTCCGTTCCACGCGCTGGAACCCGACCAGCTGATGCACCAAGTCGCCGGTGGACTGAATAACGTTTTAGGGTTGCCCAATAGCAGCCAAATACTAACAGCGAAGCGTCGGTGATCGGCCGGTCATGGAGATCAATAAGCAGTCACTCTCACGTCATGTTCTTGTTTCCTTCGGTCCAATCTCCAATGTTGGTTCTTCCAAGCATTTCAGCCTCAACCAAATCCCAGGCCTCAGCTTAAGGTTGTATTTTACCACCCTGCTAGCGATCTCCGCCAGCCTATCGCTGTCGTCAGATCGGCCTGTGCCTTGCACAAAGAGCCATGGGTGTGGAGCGGTCATTTTGGAGCCCCCCCACCCACTACGACCCAGGGAACTGACTCCTCTTCGACTACTCATACTCAATTCCCAAAGGGCGCTCACTGACAAACGTCATTCGAATCTATTCTACTTTGAGATACAGAGGGGCGAATGAGCGAGTAGCTTCAAACTATCAAGAAGTCTTCTGCGAACCCTCTGTCACTCAAACCAGTCCCCACGTCAATGAATTCTGAGTAGCTATGCTAGCCCTAAGGTACTATAGAATAGCATACAAATGATGCTGGCAAGTTTGTGAGCGATATGGCTAGCGGGCTGATCAGCGCCTCATCCAAGTGTAGGACTGCACAGCCATCCCGCTGACAGGTCCCCACTCTAGCCACTACTATAGCCACTGCAGCACGCATCCTCCTGAGACGTGAATATCTCCCGAGAAATCCGAATACTGCGACGACGTAGTTGCGGGTTTGGTCCCTGCTGAATACGGCCCCGAAGTGAACGTTGTTGCCTGTGGGGTGGGCTTGGGAGACTTGCACTGATCTAGCTGATCTCTCGGCAGAGGCTCTCCGGAACCCCTCCGATCTACGCTAGAAACATAGTCTTGCATTTGAACCTGCGTGCCTTCCTGGAACTCCAGGGCTCGATGCAATCATCCACCACTTCGGACTTTGCAGTTGAAGGCCGTACCTTCTGAGTCCGAACTCCTTGATCATCTTCGCTACGGCATTGGGAAAGCGGCCCACTTGACGGAGAAGAGAGCATTTTGGAGATGCGGAAAATGCAACTTTCGGTTCTTGTGAGCAGAAGGCGAGAGAAGGATATGGGGTCTTTCCGTTGTGGATTACTGAAGTCCTGACTTTCTCAACACCGCAGTCAGGATGCCCTAACCATGATTGAGCTTGATGAATTTAAGAAGTCTCTAAAATTTGTGTTCTATGCAATCGACTTGGAAAAATCGAGGAGGGAGTTCTATCGACCAGTCGACTTATTCTCAAGGTTGGCGTTGAATATCCTCCGCGGAACCAATGAAAGGGAGAGGAATCTTATTTAAGCCGCTGTCACTGGTCAGATATTTTGAGGGATCATCACAGAACCTTGGAATCTTTGAAATACTGTATAATCTAAATAAATTGATATGAACAGTAGTTATTGCGAATAACGACTTTTTGGTGCCGTGATCGGTGCAAGAATCAGGTAGTAAAAGGCTGATTATGCCGACAGCCATTAAGTGAAGGCTCTTGCTGTTCTCGTGCCATCACCAGAAGGCGCCAAGCGCGACGTCTGCAGCTCAAACCGCGACCAACTTCCTCGTCACCCTTACAAACACCCAACACGCCTTTGCTATCGTTCGTTTGCTCGTGTGGCCCTTATGGGAGTGCACGCTTGCATCCCTTCTTCTGCCTTGAAAGGGCATTGCTCGCGCCCCCGCCGGCCTATAGCTCTTCTTCGCTGACGCCTCCAACCCACGATGAAGCGTGCCTCGAAGCCGGGCATGGAGCCACGTCGAAAGTCCTCCACATTGCACTATCAGACCTTCCCGACCAAGCCTCCAGCCAACCGCGGGCGCCCCATATCTCAATCTCCTCCCCATAACAATGGCGGCCATAGCCATGGATCGGACTCCGAGGAAGGCCACCACGAGTCGCCCCTCCCCAAGAAACAGCTCGCGATTCTGGCCGTGATAGCGTTGGCAGAGCAGACAGCCCTCAATTCAATAAGCCCATACCTGCCCGAGATGGCCTCTACATTCCCCGAAGTGGAAGACTCACAAGTGGGGCTATACGTGGGGTTGATCGCATCGTCGTTCGCGCTGGCACAATTTGCGACAAACTTCTTCTGGGGGTGGCTGTCGGACCGGATAGGCCGGAAGCCAGTGATATTGACGGGCACACTGCTGACAGCAGCTTGCTTTGTCGCTTTCGGGTTTTGTAGGACGTTGTGGCAGGCTATCATCGTACAATTGCTCATGGGCTTGGTCAACGGCAATGCGGGCGTTGTGTCGACGTGTCTGGGCGAAATTACGGACCGCAGTAATCAGTCAAAGGCCTTTACCTATCTCCCAGTTGTGTACGGCATTGGTGGCATAACGGGACCCATTGTGGGAGGCTTGATGGTGTTGAAGACAAACCCATTGAAAAAAGGCCAACCAAATCCTTATCCGTATCTGTTGCCGAACCTTTTCTCGGCCGCCGTACTAGTGATAGACTTGGTACTTTCCATGTTTCTACTAGAAGAGAGTTTGGAGGAAGCTCGAGAACTACCACCACTAGGAAAACGGATAGGAGATTTGTTCTCTCGGCTATGGCAGTTCACGAGCTCGACTCGACCCACATACATGCGCGGAATGCTTGGAAAGGGAAGACGGGATACTACCCGCCACCAGCATCTCGATGGAGTACAAGAGGAGGACGGCGAGGACTCTGATCGATCTACTTCAGCGCCCTTGCTGTTCCCCGAAATACACGGCGAGAATCTCGCGAGAAAGGAGGTGTTCAACCGCGACACGATATTGCTACTCCTCACTTATTTCATCTTTCAACTCGCAAACATCTCTTATAATTCCCTGTACCCAATATTTGCGGCCGGTCGTCCTCCAACAGGCCGCGACCTCTCTCCCGAAGAGATTGGCTTTTCTTTGGCATTCGCTGGCTCTATCACCATTCTTTTCCAGATCGGAATCTACGGCAAACTGAGAGAAAAGATTGGCAACAAGACGACCTATCGGGTCAGCTTAGCTGCATTCGTAGTAGCATTTCTCCTGATGCCATGGGTGGGTTACAAGGACAGCAGCGGCCCGAAAGGCCTTGGTAGTTCAAAAGCCTGGCTGTGGGCTGAACTCGGCGCGGTTTTGATCATCAAAACTGTTGCTGCAGTTGGCGGACTCACTTCTGCGCTATTATTGGTAGGTGATTCCAAGGCTTACTGCGAACGTTACACTGACTGGCATGCCTCATAGATTACGAATTCAGCTCCCAATCACAACGTCCTTGGCACCCTCAATGGCCTCGCGCAGACTCTCTCTGCTGCCGGTAGAGCGGTTGGACCATTCATTTCCGGCAGCCTCTTCACAGCTGCAGTGCGCGTCCAGCCCAAAGGCGAAGCTCTCGCTTTTGGAATCTTCGCTGGCGTATCATTCGTCGGGTTCTTACTCAGTTTTGGGATCAGGGGCGAGGGTCTCGAAGCAGAAGGTTGGGACGAAGAAGAAGAGGGGAGCGAAGTCCACTCAGACGACGAAGAGGAAGAGGAAGACGATGCCACATCGTTTTAAATGGAGGAGGAAGCCGGGCTTTTTGGCAGGATTCGCCACTCTGTAGCCGACTGGTTTTAAAACCTTTGCGTGCTTTATTCTGGGACAGCTTTTATGAATTTTCCATGTTTCAGCGCTGGAGTTTAGAAAGACTACTGTTGGTCTACATCTATGTATTAGGATATCCGCAAGGACGGGATGGAGTTGGTAGGTGGCTCCTTGTAAGCGCCCTGTGCTAATGTAAAAGTCATACATATCAGAGAGGTGGGGGGATGTATATGCATGGAATATATCGTGGACCGTATCACCTACATGGTAGATACACATACACTTGAAGAAGCGGTATTGATACGCTGCTAGCTTTGCATAACCTTGGCAAGACGAGACTGCCTAGGTGGAAAATCCAGCGGATTCATGCAACAACTCCCATCTGAATGCTAAGGTTGAAACGTACTGGTTAGTCGAATCCTTATCAATGTGCATAGAAAAGAACCGATATGTCTATTTCCAAGCCCTTGGCCCTCAGAATCAGACCTCAAAGCATACTGCGGTCTGCTTTGTCGCGTTGACTAGTATCACTTATGCTTGAGTATTGGCTGGACATCAGCGCCCTCGATTCTCTCGATCTCGTTTCCATCATATCCTCCTAGTTTCCGTAAACTCTTTCGCCATCACTACCTCATTCGAAACAAAACTCACATCTCCTCCACCATCCACGAGCACCCAAAACTTCTCCATTCCCAACTTCGCCGTCCGCCGCAACAACACGTGCCTCACCACATGATTTACCGGTCCGAAACTTCGCGGTCGAACCTATCGAATTCACACCAAATCCACAACACCGCATCCACGTCGTTTACCCGTCCAAACCTCCGCCGTCGACTCATCAACGCGATGCATCTCGGTAGAAAACTGGCACTTCTGTTTCTGACAGGAGCAATTGTGCCCATAATAACACTTAGCTTCACGACACTTTGGCCCAACGTGACAAGGCTCGCCCCTAATATACCTTCGGAGAACCAACTTTTCGTCCTTTGTCAATGGACCGTGAGAGTAGTTGCATTTTCCATTGCAACCTCCCAACAAGTGGTACGGCCGACAAAACCTCAAGCGTAGCACATTGACTTTATGATTCCAGCTTTCCAACGCCGCCTTAGACGGCTGAGCAGGCTTCACGTCAACTCGCTGACCGGCTGCATTTACCAGAACTGTCTGTGCATCCCTGATCTTAGTGGAAAGATCCTTCTTATCGGTGCTTTCAGTAACTCTCGCAAGAGCTGCCCATGTCGTTGCAGTGCCGTTGGTTTCTTCTTCGGGAACCGCTTGATGTCCGACCGATGCCACAGCCCCAAAGCCCTGCACATACTCCGCACGGAAAATGTCCTCCATTCTAGTAGACTGGAAGCTCAGAGTGTAGAATTCTCGTCCGATATCGAAAGAATGAAGGAGGGTCACACGCTCAGCAACGGCGCTATCTCCAGCATGTTTTTCCAACACTCGGACGTAGCCATTATCATGACAGGCGCCGAATACGATATGGCGGCACGTGGGGTTCTTAACAAATTGTTCGAAGACACCTAATCGCATGTTAGTCCCGCTGAAAAACACCAGGAAGAAGGACCAATTTTACCCTTGACTTTCTCATCAGCGCGATCCTTCCCATTGCCAACTAAAACGAAGTCAGACATCGCGTGAGCCTGCGAAAAGCTCTTCGCAAAGTCCCACAGGAAACCAGAAGACTGGATGATGTTGACATTCACAAGCAACTTAGACAGTCCGTCCGAGTTAGCAAATGCCTTGATCATGATGGGCAACCCAGCCAACGCTGGCTTCGCTTTCCGAAGATATTCTTGCACACGGGTCTGAAGATCCACGGCTGCCTTGCGACCGCCATCAGGACTCTGATAGTAAGAATCCTTGAACTTCAGGGGGTCAGTATTGTAGTCACAAAATACTAGGGGTGTCTCACGATATACGCATCGGCATCGGCATCGATCAATACCAGAACAAACGAACCGTCATGCTATATTACTCTTAGCACTAACCCTTTCTTTGCCCCTTTTTTGACGTTACGGAGTATAATACCCACAACAGACTGCTGCAGCTCCTCGAACTGATGCTGCCACTTTTCCGCATCTGCCTGCGTGATACGCCCAGCAATTTGCTCCCTCTTCAGATCCTTGGAGATATTTTCATATTTCTCGCTCAACTCCGCAATTTGTGTATGAAACGTCTGTATCACCTATTTAACATCTAACAGCTCTTTTACCAAAATAGGTTCCTTCGATCAGACTTACATTCATCCACTCAAACCTCTCATTGTCTGCGTCCCGGATCGCTTTGATGCGATCCGCAAACTCCTCTGCAACATCAACTGTCTTCATGTCTTGGTCTGTGGTCCAACCATAGACCTTCCTTCAAGAAACGGACACTAAATAGCACAGCCAACGTCTTAATAGAAAAATTGGGCAGGTTGAAGAAGTTCGTAGGGCGTTTCTTTGCCGCCTAGGTTGTGTGTTGGACGTGCATGAGGTGGCACAGCAGCTTGTTTGCCTCCAATACAAAGGGTGCAGCCGAGTGCATATTCACCTTACATAAGCCGTCCACCAAAAACCAGAACACAGCCGTGCATCAACACCAACAGCACAATAAATTTCCTTTTTTCGGGAATGTAACATTTACACCTCAACACAACTATTCTTCTTCTCCGCGACTTAATAACTTGTCGTGTGGTCGAGATAGAGAACTGAGAAGTGACTCGTTTGCGGTCGTTTTGATGTTCCTCGCCTCGCGTAGCTGGTGGGGTCGTGAATATGCACTCGGCCGCACCCTTTGTAGGATCATCGCAAATCTTTCTTACGACAACCTGAGCTACGAAGGAGTTCGTATTTTTTGATGCACAACCGAGGCTCGGCCCCGCACCCGAGCCCCTGAAACACCATCAACAAACTGTGTTTACATTCACTCCAACACACCACAACACCCCCAATTTCGTCGCAATTATGCCAGAAACCAGGCGCAAGCAATACCAATACAAGGTCCACAAGGCCTCGGTGCGAAAGACTGATAAGAAGGAGCTTACACCCATCCAAAGAGCATTCATTGCCGGTGCCTGTCTGAAAGGGAATGCCTCTCACAACTCAATAGCTACATTCATTGGTGTCAATCACAGAACTATCACCAGGCTGCTGCAGCGAGTGGAGACCAGGGCCCAGGCTGCAAATATCCCTCTTCACGATGAGCTGCTCTATAAGACCGAGCTTGGGAGGGGAAGGAAGACACTCCTTAATAAAGAAGAGAAGGAGAATATTCAACAGATTATCACCTAAGATAAGGAGCATTGTAATAAACAATCAAAGCAGATTATAGAGCAGGGGGACCTTGATTCCTATCTTAATAAAAGGGGCAAGAAGGTGTTAATTTCAACGCTTGAGAATGCTATATATGAAGGGGGGTATGCAAGAAGAAAGCATGGCTACAAGCCAGAGCTCACAAGTAAACAGAAGAAGAGGAGGTACGAATGGGCTCTTGCACACAACCCTGATAAAGATAGGGTAGGAGATAATAAGGGCTTCAACTTTAGGAGGGTTGTATTCACCGATAAGACGCCGGCCAAAGTAGGAATTTAAAGGGGATTCCTCCGCTCATAGAGATTAAAGGAGGAGGCCTATCACCCAGATGTTAAGAAGCCTCGAAAGAAGAAGTATACTGAGCTCCAATTCTATAGTGCATTCACCTATGGTAAATTGGCCCCCTGCAAAGTATAGCATCCTAAGACAGAGGTAGAGAAGAAGCATGCAGAGAAGGAGATCCAAAAGGAGAATACCTTTAATCGAGAGAGAGCCGAGCGGCTGCATAGGACAGCCAGAGGAGTGCTCCAAGAGATAGGGGAGCCTAAGGTGAATAGAAGGAAACCGTACAGGAAGAAGCAGGATCTAAAAAGGGGTGAAAGGGGGAGAGGGGGGGTGGATGGATGGAGGCACAGGGAGGAGGTTCTTAAGCCCCTAATTCAACCATGGATACATTCACTCAAAGAAAGGGGGAAGCTTAATGTCCTTCTCCTTGAGGATGGAGCTCCTGCCCACAAGTCCCGGTTTGATACAGAGTTCCTGGATTTCAATGACATTAAGAGGCTCCTCTGGCCAGGCCATTCACCAGAAATTAATGCTATTGAGCATGCCTGGCCCTATCTACGACGTTACGTCATAACGGACCACCCCATCTCAGAGAGCACACAGAAGTGTGAAGAGCAGTGGGACGAGGAATGATTCCCATTGATCAAGTGAATACATGGATTGATCGAATTCCTGATGTTGTACGGAAGATTATCAAGTTTAAGGGTGATAACTGCTTTCATGATGGCTAGCTAGATAGAAAAATCACGAATTTGGGGCCTCAATTCGAGTGAATGTACTTTTGTGGTGCTGTGAAGTGGGTGTATAGGCCAAATTTGGGTGGGGGCGGCATGCCCCGCCATCTCGCTTGTGCATCAAAAAATACGAAGGAGTTCGTATAGCTGTCATTGGTGAGGCCAGAAAACCCAGGGAAAAAGCATTTTTGCTGCCGAGTGCTATTCTTATTGCTTCGCCTCATAGCAATCTTTCCGCCACAACATATCCACCCATCACAACACATGCCAATACTCTCGCTGCGGCCTGCCGCCGCAACGACATTGAAAACCTGCAAGCACATGAGAAGGTTCTAGAGAACTCTTTCTCGCAAGGCTTTGCGACCCCTTCGCGTCCAACCTTCCAACTCTTCCGCTCCTCTCAGACCAGTAAACTCAGGTTGTCGCTACTAGCGTATCAGTGGCGTTACATCCTTCCATATCCGTGACAAGGGGGAACAGGGGAGTACCCCCCCCCTTCCCTTTCATAGGCTATATATACGGGCGTTATGCCTCTTCAAATCAACACAGAACTGCTTCTTCACAACCTGACAAGTAAACCACACCCTAGACCCCGAACGCAGCAAGAACTAGCAGCGCAACACCCCCAGCTCCACCATGAACATTAGCACCAGTGTGGTTTGCCCTGCTTAAAGTGCTGGGAGCCGCGGGTGATGTCGTCAATGAAGGTGTTGATGTCGATTGGTAGGGAAGACGTCGACGCCGTAGCTTTAGCTCTAATCAATTCCCAGCACATTCGAGAACCCACCATTTAAGAACACTGACTCAAGCTTCCCACCTGCTATACCAACCCTCATTACTCCTCTCCATTCTCTAGAGCATACCCCCCAGCCTCACGCGGGCCATCATCCCTCTTCTATACGCCATCTCGCCCGACGCAAAGCAGGAATAGTCCGCGTTGTATATAGCGGCCAAGTAGTATTCACGCAGTATGGTCACGTGTAAAAGATTAGCTTGGGACAGTTCGTATGCGGCGCGCTGCAGCAATATGTGTTGAAACTACTCGGGCCGCTAGTAGAGGGATGCCAGGAGCCAGCACGACAGCAGACGCGGAAGGGGACGGCAGTGCCACGGCGGTCAACTTCCGTGGTGGAGGACTCGATGGTGTGGATATGGTGTAAATTCGACAGTGTATGGTTGCATGAGTGTGCTTGATTGAAAAGAATGTCTAATATTCGGTCAAATTCAACCATTCCTTTCCCGTCTCCTCATCAGAACCTTTGTCCTTAGCCGCGGAACAGTCGCTGTGGTCCAGAAGAACGATTTTGACGTTTCCTCATTTTCCTACTCAAAATCGTAATTCACGGGAAAGTGTATAAACGCCCACTTCACGGTTTCGGAGACGTACCATTACCCCGGACTTGATGCTGAATTAGCGAAGGCATTCAGTATTTTTCAGGTGGCCACTGCTTTATGTACTGGCTAACAGACCGCCACAAGATGCTCTCCATGCCCCGTCTCCTCAAGTTCCCCAAGAATTTGTTTCTCTGAGTATACGATTCTTACCAATTTTAGACATTAAGCCCCTATACAGTAATCTCCTCTTACAGTTATATTGCGGACTTATACAGGTTATAAAATCAACTCATACTGCCTGCTCTCCTGCCTTGAGCTTAAGCCGACCGCAAAATACTCTCCAAACATCTTTATTAAATACTCCGGGAAACTCTCTCCTTTCCACGGCTCGAAGCCAAACAAGTTTGCTCTCTGGTTGGGTCTGCAGCAGCAAAGTCTCTGACTCTGAATTGGCTATCTCTTGATCTCTTATGGAAGCCTTCTGGTCTAACATCAGTAATGGACTCGGAGAAACAACTCGTAGCTAGCTGTTAGACTTGAAGGAGTGAATACCTTCATGAAGACCGGGAATTTGAAATGCCACCCCTGCTCCTTCTCGGATACTGCTTCGTCCTGACCCGTGTTGTAATAGAAGTCGAAGCTGACCAGGAGAATGAAGAGGCCATACAAAGCTCCGGCGCCGCAGATTGAAAAGACAATCGCTGGTAATAAAATCGGAGAATTGAGCCTGCGAGGCGTTCCGTCTGGATTATCCGTAGGGAGACATAGTGCCACGATGATGAATATATTGGTTGTGGTGAAAACCACAACTGCTATCCATTTCCAGATCAAGATTAGATATTTTTTCGCTTTGTGAAGGCTCCAATTCAGAGTGCGAGACATTTCCGTGTGAGACGCTATAAAATTTGAACTCGCTTGTGGTGGATTGGAAATTGAGTGTCTTCGTCCTGGGTCGCTGTACTCTGTTGTTTCAATCTGAACTCCTACATTTGTAGGCTGCTCGGACACGGCCTCTTCATATATCGATGCGGATGTCTGGACAGACCTCTGGTTTTCTGTTTGCTCATGAGGTACTCCTCCTCGACTCGCATTCGTTGGGTCTTCCGTGGGTGATCCATATGGAGAGTGCTGATCTAAGGCAAAGCCTTGACTGCCAGATGAAGACCGATTTTCAATGTGCAGATTGCGTAATTTCATGAACCTAATTCCGATTCCAAATCCAAGGAGACCTGTGAACTCATGAGCAAAGGCCATCACTATGCTTTAGTGCAGCTAGCTTACTATTTGATAGAGATTGACCAAGAATAGACAAAGATGTCGCAAAGAAAATGCCTTCTGGGAACTCATCTACCGTAGGAACAAATGAAATGATGACGCAAGTGACCAAAGCGTGAAGAAGAATGGCACCTGTTGGCGTCCCTGTCCTATCGAATCTTGATATGCCGTGCTCTGAGCTCTGTTGAAACATCTCATAAACAGGGGCTAATTTCCTGTACGCAACTTCTCTAATCGCTTGGAAGGGTCAGTACGTATGAATAGTGGAAGCTGTTTAACTTTTGTAAAGCTGTGGAATTCTACCTCTACTGTTTGTGAAAACGGTGCTAACTACAGTGCCCAGCGATGAGACTGCTATGCAAATAGATACAAGGTATGTAACCAATGTTCCGGGGGCAAGGTTGAAAGGCTATTGTGAGTGTTAAGCTAGCTTCTCGATTTTCTTGGAGTTTGTTGCAAAAACCTTCGTTAAGAAAAATGACAGCAAATATATGCCCCCTTGGTCGATCATTTCTGGATCTAGGAGGACTAGCTATGAAAGGTTCTTAGCCGCTAGTTTCGTCTTAAGTCTCTATAGAAGGCTTACCAGTAAAAAATTAAAGCAACAGTATAGAAACGAGACGAGTACAACTGCCCGGAGAGTCCCCCGTCTTAGATGTTTCTGGCGAACTTCGGAGCGCTCGTCTCCATGATGGTTGAGCCCGCCCTTAATCTCGGAGGTCACGTAATCTGGGAATCCATAAGCAACCTCGAAGATATTTTCCAGAATCGCTCGCATTAGCACTGAACACTTACTTGCACTGTTAAATCCTGAATAGCAAAAGAAAACTAGAATAGTTGCCAAGGCATAGTTCGAGAAAGGTACTCGCTCATGGAAATGATGGTTGAAGTTTGTGAGACCCGGTACGGTGTGACTGTGGGTGATCCACGCTGTGAGACCTGTGACCACTAATAGTACCAGTAACGCAGCTTTGAAAACCCCCAGCAATGTATTTGCCCTGATAAGGTAGCGAGGGGAACGGTATGCCAAGAAGCTTATACCTCCCACTGTTGCGCTCGCAATGTATTTCACCAGCCAAGGATCCAGAAGCAGGGGTTTTGCGGGGACAAGGAATTGCGCCCAAGCTAATGAACTGCCGGCGGATGTCGAGAAAGCGATAAAAGGCCAGGCAACGGAGCACGCGAGGGTAAGTGGTGGACGACACACCCTTGTAATCTTCCTTCAAGGTCAGTAGTGCTAAGAAAGAAGGGATGTCCTTGCTTGACTTAGTGTACTCACGTAGACAAATTCACCACCATTGAATGGCCAAGCTTCGGCATATTCTAAAAAAATGTAAACGCTGTGAGAGGTCAGCTCGGATCTACATGCGTGGCACCATATATACTCCTGCATAGGGTAATCTCACCCACAGAGGGAGTAGAATCCACCAAACATCCAGAGAAGCTGAGCCACAAGCTTGCTACCAACAAGATTTGCTACGAAGGCTGGCAGGATGAATATCCCGGGGCCTATCATCTTGTTGATGATCAGACAGCTCACGTTCCACGTGTCCAACACGAACAGTGTTTGGGTCGGCCAAGCAACATGCTTGGTATGTAGTACACACCTAGGATGCAGGTCACACGGGATCTGCGAGTCGGTCACTGAATCCATCTACGTCAGATTAAAGCACATGCACTGAGAACACTCACTCCAATAGACTAGTACTACTAGTTTACTGGGTAGATATCATATCAAGACAACAATGATTTGTGGCCCAAAAGAGGCAGAAATGGAGCTGAGCAGGGCGTCAAAGAGGGTGGTGCGCCATGGGGCTCTTGTACATAAAATAAGTTGCCGTGTTCTCCTAATCTACAAGGATGCTGAAAAGAAGGCAGCGAGGCAACAGCTGCCGTGCAGTTCAAAACATGGGGTGTCGGTCACATGGGTATTCGGGGCTGTGCTTAAAATCACGGCAATGCCTCACGAGGGTGAAAAGGGAAAAAACTACCACCTTGGAAAGCGAAAACGCCTCGCCACCCTAGTCAAGGCGCCCTCAGAAGATCTGGAATCCGCATCGTTGCCGAACTGGCTCCCAGAAGGAAGGTCCGCAGAGGGACTACGAGAAACGACTGATCTAGTTCTGAACTTTCAATACGACTATCTAAAATGGCACCCCATGTTACCCAGATACTCCAAGGACGCTACGTGTATCATGGTCAGATACTCTGTGACTACCTCAAACTCCGCTTCGGTCACAACTATACGGCTAAGGTTGGTCAACGTCGACTTCAGCATAGAGTGATTTAACACGCGTTGTGAAGCAAACAGACATGGATTTATGGCAAATTACAGTACCCGAAAAGCTCAACGAGGTGAGATTCGAATCAGCCATCTTGAATTCAAAGCTCACATGAATCAAAAACTTAGTTTGAAATATTGGACATACAACAACGGTCTCAGGAGCAGTACGGGATAGAAAAGGCAGAAGAGAAAGAAACTGCGGAAGAGACTGGGGCTCAATGAAAGATTGGCCGTTTCGGGAAGACGCTGCAGGAGCCAGTGTAGTGGCGGACGTTGGATGCTTTCCATTGGGTATTCAAAAGGCGAACATGCAGGATAATCGCAAGCCACGGGAAACACAAGTCCGCGAATCCTTTTCGTGGGAATGTTGGAGGGCTACCAAAGAACTCTATTGGCTGGATAAGAAGGCTCGCCGATCACGTCAACCCAGCCCAAGTGAACTATCTCACCTGAAATGCAACGTAAAGGCCACCACGAACACGTCCGTCTGCAGCATTTTTGCGCAGATTGTCAAGAACCTGCGAGAGACTTGAAAAGCGAGAGGGATGCCTACAGACCTGGCGTTAGCTCAGCTCCCGTCCCGTGAATGTATGCGCTGTTCATCCGAGGGCTGAAAACCAGCTCGCTCTTGGTATTGGACCTTGCAACAAGCATGTAAGAGGGTGCATGACGCCCTCGACGCACACCTCATGCCTACATCACGCACGTCGCGTCGATACCGTCATTGACCGGTTGATTGACTTGGCTCTGCCTTGTGCGTGAGGCGGTTGCCTTCTTTTTACACTATTGGGCGAGTCACTGGTGTGGTGGCCTTTTCGAAGCTACTTTCAGTATAAGCTTACGTCCTTCCACTGTGGGCGGTCCGTGGGTCTCTCAGAGCCTCACCATGGCACGATCAAGCGTCGAAGCGTCGGAAGATTGGGAAAATTATCCCCGGAATCTCATTCAGCACAGTTTCTATGTTGACGAAAACAAATGCAACGTACGGCTGACACAAGACTCGGAGCGTCTTTTTGTGCCTGAAAAAGATAGCGAAGTGTGGGTATTTGACGTTGGAGAACCTTTTAAAGGTAATTTCTGTCTCATGAAGACGGAAGAAAATACTACCCATTTCACTCTATAACCACTCCTTGTTGTTAAATTATAAGGAAACTAAACCCATCTGCAATAGGAATCGGTAATGGTGACGGCGAAGAGAGAGCTGTGGAACTCTTCAAAATTAAAGGATCTCCTCAACTAAGCTCGTTTCTCAAGACGAGACGCCAAACCGTTGTCATGTGCGTTCACGTGCTATTCTCCTAATTTGTCTAGTGTTTAACACGCCTGTATACAGTTCAATCCGTCAAAGTTTTTCCTGGAGTCGATTGAAGATTTCCGAAGAAGGACTAAAACGACTCTTCACGAACCTGCGCGTGCATCCAAATTTTCTTGATGTTGTACACGTATTCGGCGAGAAAACAGAGCCAGTGGAGGAGACGTTCCTGACCTTCTTCTACCATCCGATATTCCAGAGGCCAATTGTGCAGATTGAGGATGTACCGGATTACGGAGGCTATGGTAAGCTCCCCTACATCGCAACAACGATAGATTTCTAGCTGAACACTTCGTCATAGAGATTGGGTATAACATTAAATACGTTGCTGGACACGGCAGACCGTTCCTCAAGGATCCCTACGTGATCAGAGAAACCGGCATATACCAGAAATTCTGGAACACTAGTGCGTCGAAACAAGGCTGCAACTGGGTGCTTATCCATGCCTCTGATGCCTTGGAAGAACGGGCCAAAAATCTCTTCAAGAGCCCTTGGAAGACTGCTTGCCCCGTCCAGTTCCAGATGCATGTCATGATCCTTCTCTTCGTCTCGGATACGTGGAGGCCTTTCATTAGCTTTAACGAAGAGCTGTTTTGGAAATTGGTACACATGAAAGTACTCTGCTATGAATTCAGAAGCTGACTCATCAATAAGCGACAACGTGGGTTCTTGACCGACATAAAAGGCCCAAAATCCACTGGAGATTTTGAAGCAGATTTCACAGACGTACGAAGTCTGCAAGCACTGACCGATAAGATGCGTCAAATCTCTCACACACTAGGACTAAACATCCAATTGGCAACGCAACTAAAAGCCTCTATAAATCGCGTTCGACAAATGCCAATACCGGACGCTCTCCCATTGGAATGCTTCGAAGAATTCGATTCACATATTGACTTCTTCATCTTTCAGCAAAAGACACATTCCGCGCGAGTCGAATGCTTGATCGCTAGAGCACAGGGTGTTTCCACGCTAGTAAGAATCGTAATCCCTGTGGGTATAGTTGGGGTTGTTCGACTGACGTGCTTTTGAAGATCCAAAACATACTCGATATTCGAAACGCCGACAACAACAACAGACTTAACCATGCCGTTCATGATATAGCAGAGCAGGGAATCAAAGAAAACCAGCTCATCAAGAGAATCACTCGTCAATCAATGCTTGATACCAAATCAATGGTGGTCATAGCATTTGTGTCCGCTGTCTTCCTCCCAGCAACATTCATCGCGGTACGAGAATCTTTCATCGCTTGCTCAAAGTGACCAATATTTAATGATCACAGACACTTTTTGGGTCCAACTTCTTTGGCTTCGTGTCTGCCGGAGACCATCACATGATTGCGGTCGCGGATAACGTATGGATCTACATTGTGACCGCTCTGGGAACTTCGGGACTGACAGTATTAATTTCTGGTTGGTGGTGGAGAAAAACGAGAAATGAAACCGATCAATCGAAGAACGACGACGAGTGCTTCATGTGAAACATTCATGTACCGCAGATAAGCATACTGGCAGGACTTTCCCAACGGATGCTGTTCGGAGGAGGCATGTCGGATTGGTGCTGACATCGACTACGATTAAAACCCCCAATTTTTGTTCACGGTCTTGGGGAGAATGTTTCAGTTTGGTACAGTGCTCGGAGAAATGTGACGAGTTCAGTACTGGAGGTCGGCATGAAACATATGGATCCAACACAGATAGACTTATACTTTGCGAGGCAAAAAACAGTATATTAGATAATTATTTCTGCTCTGGATTCCCAGTAATCAACTTCGTCTTTAGCAGTGATTGGATATCTGTCGCGCAAACGTAACGCCGATCAACGAGTTTGGATGGTAAGCGCCTCTAAACATATCCGAGATCGAGGATTGAAGAGGGAGGCTAGAGCTGGCTCATGCATAAACGTGACCCGCCCGACCCCGATGGTGTCGATTCCGCAATGCATGGCCTATTTCTGAGGTGGTACATATATCATGAAGTGACTTGAAATCGGACATGAAGCGTTTTCTATCTGTAAAAACGTCAGCGCTTTTCCGCCAATTTCCCCGAACCAGCAATGGGAAGCCAGAACGTTGCATGGAAGGCGAGGCGAATGTGCCCACAAATTCTTACCAGCATGACCATCAAATGTAATGTTAACGTGCTGATTTGGTTCGTAGTCGTCTTCCTCCAAAACCGTGAGAGGTACTCCTCGATCTTCACTTTCTTCAGTCACCGCGACGTGGCACAGTTTGACGCTAGTAGTCGATCCAGGTACGTTTTTTGCAGAGGCTTCTAACGAAACTATAGAAATAATTCAGATTCCCGAGGGCTTTGTCATAATCATTAAGACTTACCCGAGATGACAAATGCTTTGGAAGCATCGAAGATTACTATTTTCATGATTGCAGCTCCGCCCGTCATTCTTTTCGTTGTGCTATGCTCCTCTGTAAGTTCTCTATCGACCCAGAGCTGAAGCTGCCCGCTGCCTTGGTGAATTTCAGGCTGTGTATGAATGAACGGTCGCATTATCATTCGGTTGAACCATGTTCGGGTATCCTTTGGGTAATGAATGGTAATGGCATGAAATGGACTGTAATCGTTATATCAGACATGGTGATCAATTGTGGAGAGAATGTGCTTAGAACAGGCTACGAAAGAATGCGACTAACGATTTGTAGACGAAACATCCGGTAAAAGCTTGCTGAAACGCAAACGCATCTACCAAGCAATCAATATACATAGATATATTCGGATTTCGCTCGCATGAATGTACCTCGGGGGTGCGGGAAAGAGTAAATCTCAGAGCCGTCATGATATACGGCCTTGAGCTCTGTTGATGATTCGTGGGAAGGCATAACACCTAGTATTACACGTCGTACTTCCCCAACATCTGGTTTAGTGAGCTTACGAGAGACAAGGGCTGATTCAGTGATCGCCCAGTGCCCATTACGGCTTGGAGAAGTCGAATGATTGATCAATTCCTTAGAATAAGAGAAATGTGCTACCGTGAGGGGTTTGGTACCTGAGCTGGAGCTATACACAAACACCATACAACGGACGTCGTCATGTATCCCGTTGGAAAAAGAAGCCTGTCTACAGCCGTCAGCAGCGTCAGCGACCCGTTCGATCATATATGTAGTGTGAACGACCGAATACATACAATGCCAAGCCTCGATTTGAGCAACGTAATATAGAAGCTGAAGGAGGATTTTCCCATGACATTACCATCGGTGATTGTCCATGAAAATGCTGCTCTCCGGAATTGGCCTTGTTATATGAGCGTAACTTCAGCTCAACCTCTTGGGGGCTTGGTCTTTCTCTTGGATTCTTGGCCAACATATTTTCGATGAGTTCAAAAAAGCTCCTAGTGAATAACTGTTGGCGCCAATCAGATAACGCTTTCGCTTCGTCAAGGAGTTCCTTATGTGTCCATGTCACAGCTCCTTTGGACTTTTTAGTGAGTTGGTCGAAGAAACATGAAGATGAGGGCTGCCCTTCCCCGGTCTCATCATTTCTTTCTTTACGATAGTTTTTGACGCCATCTGGACCTTGGATATGCGCTGTTGCAAGTTCGGATAGAATGGCTCCCATCGTATAAATGTCATAAGCAGATCCGAAATGGAGTTCTGGAGGAGAGTAGAGTTTTCGAGCTAACAAAATGGAATCCCGGCTCTGCACTGTCGGATTCGTTTGGATGGTCAAACCAAAATCAGAGATCTTGATACGGCCCGATTCAACGAGGAGATTGTGTGGTTTGAGGTCACTGTGGTACAAGCCGTGTGAGTGCAAGCAGTCCAGAGCTCCAAAAATATCCGACATTTGGTCCCAGGCTTCGTGTGGAGAAAGCTTAGGATTGTCGCTCGTGAGAAGCTCTTCGAATGTGCTCTCCGCTTTCAGAAAAACGATAGAGAAGCAATCTCCGTGGTAGAAGGCACACAATGCCTCCATGAAAAAGGGGTTACGTTTAGGGTTGATGTGCATGCTGTAGTCGTCCCATTCTTTTTCGCCGTCTCTGACATTATTACCATGAAACATCTTCCGCACAAACCGAGATCGCTGTGTAGTGTCAGCATAGAGAAGGATCTCACATGCACGTCAAGATGACTCACATCCTGTTTTATGAATCTCTTGAAGCCCTCGCCTTCATATTCTGGAAACGGAAAGTCGAATGCGACAACCACGCCGAAATTCCCCTCCCCTTCATTGGTTGTCTCATCTAGGATGGGAACTACTTCTCTCTCGTCATACATCATGGCAGCTTTATTCCTATTGAGCGGACGAATTTGGAATTTGTACTGATCCTTGAGAATGCGACGGACAAGGTCGTCCTTAGCCTCAATGGAGTTTACTCCTTTTGCGTTAGAGAGAAAAGAGAGATCCTCTTCGTGTAAGAACGAGGCCCCATCTAACTTGACCCCATTATCTACAAATTCGGTAATCAGACTAGCTTTATTGACGTGGACGAGAAGAAGAAAGGTCAAAAGAAACTCGTCCTCAAGCTTCTCTTTTAGTGAATCAAAACGGTCTGATCGATCTATCGGACCATGTTGCTCACACCGATCGCACGAGCAAAAGTATATCTCTCGGGTTTGAGATTGGAAGGTTTGAGCAATGTTTTGTTTCGAATAAAAGTATTTTGGGCAACGGTCTGGGCGGTGTTGATATTGCCCAAGCAGCGTTACCTCCCGGAAAATTCCCCGTAATTTGAGTCGAACATCTTCACAGCGCACGAACTCCTGCATAGCAACTTAAGAAGTCGGGTTCGAGGAGAGCGCATGCTTTCGGGAACCCTCCCAAGGGTGGCCCGAAAGAGGGCCCGATGGAGCGATTCTATTACTACAGGTCAAAGGCACGTCAGTCAGAATACCAGCTGCCTGATAAGTAGGGCGGAAGTTCATAACACGAAGGTAGTCATTCTGAGTTGAAATATACCTTTTGAGCAGTTCGGCTTATTGGGCTGGTACCCTTGTATGTGATTGCCTGTTGCCTGTGGACAAGGCGTCCTAAGAATGACCCGGGGGCAGTGGTTCTTCCGCAGCTGTCGATGTATTACGCGTAATCTAAGAATAGTTGATCGTTCCGTACGAGGTCGTCGAGATTCTTGCTTCTGTGAGGAAAGCCACGAGAGCAGCTGGGCGTAGATTGCCAGGCCAGGCTTTGAAAAGAGCCAGCACAGAGATGAAGGACAGTGCACTCGGACATTTCGTTTAACGTGCAACACAAGCGAGCCGGCCACCCAAGCGAGCCGGCCACCTCATCACCAAAACGCGCTCCGTTAGCTTTCAACCACCATGTCTCAACAACGCAATGTACAATCAATCCAAAAAGAAGGCCGAATCTGCCTAGCTATCTTAGCAATTGATAAGAATCAACTTCAAAGCGAACGACGCGCTGTTGCAACGTACAACGTCCCTAGAAGCACGCTCCAAGACCGACGCGCCGGAACCACCGCTCGACGCGATTGTGAGCCCAATTCAAAAAAGCTTGCAAAGCTAGAGGAATCAGTTATTATTGAACATGTACTCGATCTGGATTCGCGAGGGTTTGCGCCTAGCTTAAACGCTGTAAGAGATATGGCCAATAAGTTACTCAGAGAGCGCGGTGCCGGCCAGGTTGGCAAGAACTGGCCATGCAACTTTGTCAAGCGGACCGATGAGCTTCAAACACGGTTTAATCGAAAGTACGATCGCCAGAGAGCTCTATGCGAAGATCCAAGGATTATTGCGCCGTGGTTTGAGCTTGTGCGCAATACAAAGGCGAAGTACGGTATCACGGATGACGACTCCTACAACTTCGATGAAACCGGCTTCCAGATGGGTGTTATCTCAACAGGAGTAGTT
>NW_022985445.1:1635079-1721716 GCF_010093595.1 Mytilinidion resinicola | reverse complement strand
AATTCAGAGGCAAGGAGTCCTAACAAAGGCACAGGGGTCTGATATAATCGCTCAAAAGGAAGCTAATAAACAAATTGAGGGCGAAATGCGTCAAAATAGGAGGCGCCCGGGTGGAAGTGCACGGCAGCAAGCGCGCTGTAGGCGCTGCGGCGAGACAGGACATAATGCTCGTACGTGTCAAAAAGATGAGGAAGTTATTATAGAATAGACTGCAAGTTGAATTAAGTTAATATCTATTAGCGTTGTGGAGCAATCTACGTTCAAAGCTGTTGAGAGTTGATGAGGTGGCCGGCTCGCTTGGGTGGCCGGCTCGCTTGTGTTGCACGTTAGCTAAATTTAGCAACTAGCCTTAGAATACGTAGCTGTACAACTCCCGCGCCATCACTGTGTGTGCGCTGGTTCAGGCAGCAGCAGGAATGCGCAATATAACACAACTTTAACCTCGATGGGATGGTTGCGCCACTGGATATTCGGGCTGTTGCGGAGCCTACTGCTCTGTATGGTCGCCCTCTTCTATGTTTGTAAATAAAGTGAAACTGTTATTTTCGGGACGTGCCGGGCTACTTACATAATACAACTATCTAGCTCGGCCTCCTAACCTGATACTTGAGCTTCGTCCCATTGTTCTACGCTCTTGACGTTACGCAATCAATTATGAGCACCCGTCCGATTTGCAAGGCACGCAGTGCAACCCCGCAAACATGTCCATTAGCGCAAAGGCTTTTATCAATAAGGAGATTAGTTGGAAGCACAAAGGGAAGTACACAGATCTATCTTAATAGTGTAATTATCTAGTGGACATACTTGTTATAAGATGCCACCATCCTAAGACCATGACTATCTTGAGATTACGACTGTCCTAACGATATCTTTCTTTGGAACGTGACGGTTTCTACTTAGGAGCCGGAAACAAGAAGCTGGTAGTTCCTTCGAGGTAGGGTGAGGATTCCGCGGTTGATGTCGACTGTGTGGCGGATGTTGACAATGAAGAACGTGCTGATGTCGATAGTTGGGAAGACGTCGAGACTATGGCCATAATCCCACTTAGCTCCCACCACATTCAAAAGCCCATCATAAAGAAAATGATAACTCACGCTTCACACTTGCCCTCTGAACTCCCAATCACTCCTCTCCCATTCCCCAGGATATGCCCCGGCTCCGCGCAGCAGGAATGACCCGCTTTCTTATATAGCGTCCAAGTAGTATTCGCGCAGTACAGTCAGGTGTCTAAGACCAGCTGGATACAACGCGTATCCGTCCCGCCCGCTGCAGCAATATGTGTTGGAACTACTCGGGCCGCTAGTAGAGGGACGCCAGGCGCCATCAGGACAGCAGGCATGGTCCATCCAGGCGGAGTGCATAAGAGCTCAAGGTTTTCATGGTTGGCGGTGCCGGGAGGAAGTAAGATCGAAGTTCTGTAGGGCGGGGGTGATTGCTGATATTATGAAGAGTGATAGGAAGAGAAATGCGATTAGGAGGAGATTGTTGGTACATGACAGCATACGAGGGAGAGAACGACTGTGCAAGGTGAACTTCCGCCGTGGATGATTCGATTGATTCAACGATGAATGGTAATAGAAGTGCCTATAGCAGAGTTGCAGGCCCTTCATCTACGCAAATAGGATATATGATTCTGCTTTTCTGAAAATCCATGCTATGTCTAAAACTCCGCCCAAAATACTCCTAACAACCTTCCCCAACCCCTTTCGACCTCTCGCCACTAAATTCTCACCACTACCCCCTCCCAACAACCCCTTCCAGACCCCCCCTCTTCCCCGTCCCACCCCTCCCGGGCCCCTCATTCCCCATCGCCCCCTCCCCCAACACCTCCCTCACCCTTCCCTCAAACGCCTGAATCATTTTCTCCGCCACAAACGGCGCCGCCCCCGCCGACATAGCGCCATAGATCGGATTTGCAAACACATACTCAATACTCAACGAACATTCCGTCTGCGGCAGCGCCTCCGCATCCGTCTTATCCTGCGGCCGCATTTGCTCATCCCCCCTTCCAGGAACCTTCCCCGGCGGCGGCTTAAACATAAACGGCCTTAACGTCCACCTCGTAAGAAGATGCGTCAACAACCCGCTATCCCCCTCGACCACCTCTGGGGTAGTCTTTGAAGTCGAATCCCACAAATGATGCCTAATAAGCTCCGCCCCCAGCCGTGTCCTACTCTTCCCCGACACCGCTTCCACGATCCCCACGCCCGTATTCCCCGCGCCGGGAGCAACGCAGTACACCTTACTCTGGAACCCCTCCCGCACGCCCCCGAAGCCGACGACCAGTGTTGCCTCGCTGGGCCAGCGCTTGCCGTGCGCGTCCTCGGCGGACCATTTCGTAACCGTCGAGCTTTGGCAGTAGGGCAGGAACTGCGCGTAGCTGGGCACGTCGGCGATGAGGTTGAAGAGGTCGGTATGCGCGTAGGGTAGGATGCGGGACACGGTGAGGGTGGCTGGTTTTGCGTGTGCGGCGGCGAGCGGAGAGGAGGGGTGGGTGAAGGGGTTTGGGAGGAAGGTGCGGCGCTGGTTTCGGAGGTGGTGAGGGTGTGGGAGGCGGGCGCGGAGGACGGAGGGCGGTGGGCGGAGTGGTTTCATTTTGACGTGGTGGGGATGAGATGGAGGGGAGACGTGTGTAAATTCGGGGTGTTTGGTAGGCAATTGAATATAATGTCACCAATGCTCCATGACGAACGAGGTTTGTGGAGTCGTGCGATTAGAGCTAGGTGTGGGATTCCTGAGGTCATACATTAAATAAGCTTTTTTGAGCCTCAACTGGTTCCAGACGATCTACCGAGACGCAAGGGCCAAGTCACATGATCTCATTTTCCAGAGACTCTCCCTCGTTAGATCCATGTGGACTTTCTTGCTAATGCTTGTAGGGCTTTTGCGTACTGTTAGGAATCTAGACGGTCCAGTCATACTCTTAGCTCGTGTATAAGTAATTGCTAAATCTAATGTGGCCTCGCGAGCTGTACCAGCTATTCAAAATGTTAAGCTTCCAGAATGTGAGAATACAGCAAGGTACCACGAGCAGCGATAGTGGGGTGTAAGCAGGCTTTTGTCACAGCACTATAGTTTCCGTTGGAGAGACAAAGATTTCTATTGCTCTCATACCAGTTTCATCTTCGCCTATAGTAGGACAAGACAATTACCAGCCTAGCTTTTAGCTACTTTCGCTCCCATGCAGGCCGAAAAGCAGAACAATCCGAAATTCCAAGCCACACGGAACACCCTTGGCCACTCCAATCCCAGTCCCGAAAAGTAGGAGAAAAGGAAAAGGTGTCCGATGCAAAACTTGCCCAAATGTAGGAAAATCACTCACCATTTCGTTCATTCCTCCCATAAACCGAGGGTAAGAACCGAAGTGGGCGGCTATGATCAAAGGTGTACAAGAAAGAGAATGGCTCGACCAAAACTCAGATTTCCAGAATCAGCACGCCATCAGTGTGATGATGCATAAGCCGATGGGAAGTGTGTGGTTCTAGAAGAACCGGATAGGAGTCTGCTGGTCATGTGAGTGGATGCCTTTGCTAATTGCTCGTAATGTAGTTGGATCCTTACATCTCCAATGGATGGCTGTTCGCCCTGTTGTTGATAGTACTGACCGTTCGCAGCAGCGGCTTTGCCGTCCTCAGTCTTGTCCTGAATTTGCTTCTGGATGGATAAAGGCCTGTTGAAAGAAGGGACTTCGTGTCAGCATCTTAATATGACCAGTATAGAAGTCTTTTACTTGTCTAGCAGCTGTGCGGGATTTAGAGTATACGATGGTTCGTGACGCGAATAATAACAGAACGGAGGGATGTGACGACCAGAGAAGGGGGTTGGAAGAATAGCCCGACTAAACGATAGAACCAGAAACAAGAAAAAGACGAGAAAGACGAGAAGAAAGACCAGAACGGGAATAACGCAAAGGAGGGGGAGAACGAGGCATCGGTGGAGGGGTTGGCGGAAACGTGCTCCCAGGCAGTCGAGCCGAAACCACCTCAACCTTATCCGAGTAACGCTTTCGACCAAACGCAGGTGTACGCGATGATCGTCTATAAAGTCATGATCAAGTTGCCAATACTTAAGGCAAGCTTGATACGGAGTGAGAGCACTTATGAATGTGGGGAGAGGGAAGGGTGAGGGAGGAGAGGGCACATACCCATTCGCTTCCCTGTCAAGCTTCATGTACTCTTTGGCGGCGGGATCCTTGGCGAGATCCTTGTTGGCATTCTTGACGGCATCTTTCGTGCCACGCTCCAGGAGGTAGGTCATGTAGTGCTGAGAGATTTCCTTGATCGTCTCGGAAGCTAATCGTGTGCTCGAGCGAATGAATCTGTGGAGCTGTTTAATCCGCTCGTAGTGCTCAGCCTCCGTCGCTGCACTAGTTGGCTGTTGAAGCTCGAACTGGAGGTAATTGACCCAGAACGCGGGAACATCGAGGTAGTATTGTTCGTTGGATTTGAAGACCTGGCGGGCTTCATCAACCGAACCCTTGATTTTCCACAGAAGACGAGCCCATTCAGCCACCATGGCCCCTTGAACGTAAATACCGCAATCTTGGGACTCGATGTATGTCTTATAGACGTTGATGGCGGCATCTAGTCCCTCTTGGCGACGCTCAAGGTTGGCCCAAGAGATGATTGTCTCGAGATGGCCAGGAGACATGTCCAAGATAGCTTCATGGATAGCCCGGGAAACATCGATGCGGTCCGTTGACTCTTCGAAACGCGCGTACTGGAGGCGTACTGCGGGCCGAGAGATAGGAACATACAAGGCACTCGCACGGGCGTAGATGTTGCGAACTTCCTCTTCTTTCCCTTCTTGGGCATACATCCAGCGCGCAAAGCGCAGCCAGAACTCCTCGTAATATGCCGCGGCGACCAAGCACCGCTCATAGAGAAAGACAGTACGAGTGAAGTCGCCTTCAGCTTCCTCGAAGTCCAGGTACTTGCGCCAGTTGACTAGCTGAGTCTCGTCAAGCTCGGTGACGTGGAAATATGGTCGCTTGATCTCCTGCTCGTATGTCCATCGCTTCGTCGTCTCGGTCTGAGTGCGTTGGAAGATCTCTAGGTGAAAGTTATCGATTCTCGCACGAAGTTCACGCTCAATCTCCAGCTCGCTCTTGATCCTAGTGACGTCGAGTTCGACCTCAGTGCGGAATTGGACGAGAACAGAGTCATAGACGAGCTCGTTGAGAGGACGCGACGCAGCAAGGTTCCTATAACGCTCGAAGTATCTCGAGTATTGATGCATCGGAATGTTGATGATGCGGCCGAGAATGGCGAAGATCTTGTCATGGGCTTCAAGACGCTCTTCGAACTCAATATATTTGTCCCAGAATGGATGGGCGAGAAAGTCCAAGCCCACGCACATAGCACCGCGCTCGAAGAGCCTAATTCTAACGTCAGTATGCAATGTGATGAAAGGAATGGTCCCATAAAGAAGAGGGCTAAGAGGGCAGCAAACGGAGTTGTACGTGTAGGTTTATGGGCCGCTAATCATAGAAAGCTCCAGGCAGCTTTAGGGATCGATGAAAGGGAATGCCCCTCGAGACGGAATCTTTCAGAGTAGGTAACGACGAGAGAAAAGAAGCTCTGAAGGATAACTGTGAGAAGAGCGGCGCGCTTCTGGGTGGTGTTGATATCTCACCCATTCTTGTGCCCGCAGCGCCAGAACGTGCTGCACGTACGACTGAACCTCATTCTATCCCCGGTCCAGTTGTACTTGGGTACTTGGGCAATATAGCTTCCCGTCGGCTATGGCCGGGCGATGCTTGGGCAACGTTATATGACGGGGAGGGAAGGAAAAGGTTCGTTTTGATACTCACTCTCGGATCTCTTCGGTGTTGTGGCAGGTATCGACTTTGAAGGCGCAGTAGTTCATCCAAAGGTCAACCGAGTTCGTGATGCTAGCGACGCCCCGCTCGTAGACCTGTCGTAGGGTTAGCGTACGTTTCGATTAGGCTGCTGGTGAGACCACGCACCATATCCGCGGCTTCGGTACCAGCAATGGAGAACTCCAGGTCGGCATATTTCTTCCAATATCCGAAGAAGAGAGGAAATTTGGCGAGGAATCGGTTGTAGATCTCGCGCGTGAAGGCTATAGCCTGCGGACTCGAGTTGCGGTTGAGGCCGCCCTCGAGGGCTTCCGCAGCTCGGACTAGCTTCTCCCAACCATCATACTCGTCCTCATTTTCGACCTGTAGCGTATTAGCAATTGGCGACAAAGATCTCGTCGATGGAGGGCGACAGTACCACATCGCCAACGAGCTTCTTGAGCTCGATGTTCTCTTCGTCGGAGCCACCGAGAGGGACCTCGGCGACGCTGCCCTTGACATAGACCATGGCCAATCGCGCGTGCTGGAGGATGGTAGCGCTGAAGTCAAGACGCGGTGTCGACGCGTGAGGCTGCAGTGATGGAGCGGCTGGTGGTGGTGGTGTTGTGAGACGGAGAAGCTGGCGGCTGGCGAGGCGATCAACCCGCACGCTAAATTTTGAGCCTCACACGTGCCCGCCACACTAGTGGCCTGATCAGGCATCCACATATAAATCCAACAAAAAGCTTCACTGAGAGACAACACCACCATATATATGTCCTTTTATTAGCGAACATTGTTTTCACGACCGACAATTAGCTACATCAGATTTCTGCTCAAACCTATCTAAGGGGCTTAATTTGACTTCACCGACTTATAAATATAAGCGTTTCCGGTATATCGGAAGACCTTGCTTGCGTCTCATATCTGATTGTCCGCACATATTCATCATTCATCACGAATAGATCTAGTGTAAAGATATGCCATATCCATTGACCTCCCTAGCAAGCCGTTTTTCTCACAAGAACCACCCCGGGCTAGGACTTTGCAACCAGCCAGCTATACAAGAAAGTCTTTGGAGCACAAGAAACCACAGAACCACAAAACCCGCACGCTATGTAATCTAGGTATCCACAACAACACCTCGTAGACCCATCCCTCATGACACGTATAGACTCCAAGAAGCGACAAAACAGACACCCTCGCGCCATGCATTGCAATAAGAATGCACTCATCAGCCAACCTCATCAGTCATATCCGCTGCACCACTTCATACTCTCACGACGCCAGTCCCCCTTCCGTCTTCGTCGTCTCCCCCTGAGCAAACGAGAACGGGCTTTTTGTCATCTCGGGGCTCCTAGGGCTAATCGGCAGCGCAAACAGCCCATCTTCCCTATCATCATCATCATCCGGCAGCGGCGCGCCCCTCGACTCGAAATTCGGCGACGCAAACGTGGCATTCAACGACGCCATCCCGGGATCCTGCTGCTGCTTCTCCTGCTGTGCCACGATGCTGTGCGGGGGCGCAATCCCCACCCCTCCCACCGGCCTCTGCGGCGGCTTCGCAGCCAACGACAGCGGATTCGCGCCCTTAAACGCCGCAAACGAACTCACCGCAACATCCGAACTCTCCGGACTCAGCGGGTTATTCGCCGACAGCTCTATCCCCCCAAACTCCTTCCCCCCGTTCCCCAAATCCCTCTCGCTCGTCCCCAGCTTCAACCCCCTCAACTTCTCCATCAACCTCCCCCCGCCCGGGGTCCTCGGACTCGCCGGCCCCAAACTCGCCATCCCCCCCGCCTCCGCGAGCGAAATCGTCAGCCCCATCGGCTTCGGCGCCACCCCGAACGTGCTCTCAATCCACTCCTTCTCCTGGCTCGCCATCTCCAGCCCAATCCCCTCAATCCCATTCTCCCGCGTCTCCCTCTCAATCTCGCGATTCAGCACCTGCAGCCGCTTCTTCGCCCAAATCGTATGTAGAATCCCCTTCTTCCCCGCCGCGCGCGCATTCGCGCCTAGCTCGGGCGGGAAAATCGCCGGCAGCGGATTCGTGTGCCACACCACCTCCTTGCCCTCGTCCGCGTTCCGCGGGCGGTGCGTCAGCACGACCACCGGCGGCACCGCCGCGCCCGGCGCCAGCAGGAAGTACATGCGGTTGATGTCGCCCGCGGGCTGATCGTCGGCGCTCAGCACCGTCGACTTGCCCTCCCAGGACACGTGCCAGTCGCCGCGGATGCGCCGCGTGGCGGGCGAGTCTTCCCACTCCACCATCAGGATCTTGGTGCCCTCGCGCCCGTGGCCGGTTTCGAACTCGAAGCGCGCGAGCGCGTTGGTGGAGGAGAGGGACGGCGATTCGACTTCGTCGTGCGCGGGGAGCGCAGCGGAGGTGGTGTCGACGGGGTTGAAGGGGGGGCGGGGGGCGGTGGTCGCCATTGCGCTTGTGGTCGGGTGGCAGAGAGTGTACGGATGGGTGGAGGCGGAGGTGGACGTTGGAGGGAGGGCGTGTTATGGGCCGCCGGCGAGGGGTATATTGTATAGAGGTCCGCCGCGTGGGACACGGGGGTTGCGAAATGAGGTCGAAATGAAGGGTGGTGCTCGCCCTACGGCCAAGGAACCGCGCTGGGGTGCCACGCTTCGTAGTCTATCTCCGTATTCTGCGTGGGTGACGTGCAAGCAAGTCGAACGGATATGCAGGTAAATCAGATACGGTGGTGGTCGATAAGGCTGGCCGCAGGAGAAGAACGGTAGGTTTCAGTGCACGCAGTCTCGAGTGCCAGGAGTGCACCTTCGAAACGCCCTGGCTGGCCATCTCTCGCTTCTGCAAAGGTTGGTTATTCTTAGCAACCCCGCCATGCTTCGCAAAACCACTCTACTCCTACGCGCCTCAGGGCTGAGGCTGGCATCCAACACGTTTCTAAATGCAGGGGCAACACCATCACGGGCGTTACGCCCTCACGCTCACTCAATGATTCGCTGCTTCTTTGGATGAATGTTTGATTATGCCTATTATACATTGCTGTGGAAGCTGCACTAGTTCCACGCAGCGTACCCGCCGATCCACCCATATGTAAGACGGACGCACGCCCGCCTGCTCGGGTGCTGTCCCTGGCATGAAGCCACAAAGAGAGAAAGAGGAAAAAGGTGGCGTGGTATGTGTGATGCGAGCCGTAAACCTCGTAATGATGATGTGGATGGATGAGGATAATCGTAACCGATGATCGTAGTTCCAAACGCCGCCCATGGATATGCCGCCAGTGCCCATGCTTGATTCTAACACACTCCAGCTAAGGGAGGTAAAACAAGTAAAAGAAAAATTACAAAAGTGGGTATAGAGCGTAAAATAAGTATATGCAAGATGAAGAAAGTATGCTTTTTGACCGACCAAAGCTGATGCAGGGATAGGAAAAATGATAGTGGGTGTTTGGTCGTTTGTTAGTTCGAGGTGTCCAGGACAGACCAGGATGCGCTTTTCCCATCAAGGGAGCAAGAAGTCCAGGGCTTCTAGATCAACAAGAAGTCCCAGTTCTTCTGCCGCATCACATCCCGCCAGTGGATGCTCTGCCTTTCGCCTCGAGCGAGGGCGTCGTCGTTGATGCGCCAGACATCCTTGAGGAGCTCCTTAACTCGTCCAAAGGAGCCAAAGTCGGATGCTTCGCCGAGGCGTTGCGTGCGTTCTGCGAACATGTTGCGGAAGGTGGAGCCAGCGCAGGAAACGGATCCAGCGATCAGGAGAGGCCAGACGAGGGAGCGGTCGAAGCCGTCTGGGCCCGCGGGGATAAAGTCCATGGCGTCGGTGAGTGCGTGAACGAGGTTGGCGATGCTAGGTTGCGAGCGGTCGAAATCCGGGACCAAGCTGCACAAGTAGATGCGAGCCGCAAGGCGGAAGACGGCAGTCATGTTGCGGCTCAGTTGCTTCGGGCGAATTGCGCCAGTCGAGGAGTAGGCGTTTCCAACTGCTTGTGGACCGGGCTCCGTCATGCTGATTTGGTCGCCAATCATCTTGATATGAGCGCAGAGTTGAACCTCCTCCATCTTGTCCATCTTCAGCGCCTCCAGACATGCGATCTCTGAGATCAAGTACATGATGTGGTCGTCGCAGCCCATAAGTTCGTTGAGACCAGAAGGAGCCTGAGCGATGAGCTTCTCACGGTAGGTATCAGAGAAAGCAGGAGCGCGTCCAATCATTGTAGCACCGAGAATGTCAATCCAAGCCGCAAGCGTCATGTTGAATGGAGGCTGCGCATGCGCATTCTCATTCATGCCAATGAGCGTTTGTGGGAGATCGAGCTTGTGAACGAGGCTCGTAGCGGCTTGGAAATGCTGGTGCCAGGGAATATCGGGAAGGGCATCGTCAGGGCGGCCAACTGAGCACTGGAAGAAGATCATGCCAAGGGTAGCCTCGAGGATCTGCTGGTGGTCAGTGTCGCGGTTGAGCGCCTCGCATAGTTCCGAGATGGTCGCGTAGCGGTGGCGCATGATGTCGTTGTCAATCTGCTCGCCCTGAATGCGTTCCGTGGCCTTGAGATGGATCGCAGCAATGCTCATACAGCAGTGTAGATACGTCTTGTTGGACTCGAGCGCTGGGAGGATGACATCAGATCGAGTGGAACCGTGCTGGTTGACTTCGAGGATCGGGAAGATGAGGCGCAGAACGTTGTCGATGAAATGGTTCAAGAGGTGCTTGTCGCAGTCGTCGACTTGGATCATGGCCTGGTGGGACGGGCTGAAAGAACCGGCGTGGGGGAAGTCGAAGAAGTTGAAGTCCAAAGGCTCCTCGGCGAATGATTCGCGGCGGCTCTCGAAGTAATCCTGCTGGACCCAGTTCTCGATGGGAAATTGATTGCCGGGAACTGGCGGTGCCTGGAATGTGCTGAAAGTGGAGATGGTCGAGTCGCGTCGTGTGGGAATGTCGTTGACGAACATCTGGGTTTCGGTCTTGATGTCAACCTCGTATGGCGCGAATTGCCCGCATTGAGGGTAGACTGGTGCGAACATTGGAGGAGGCATCATCGACGAGCTGAGGATGTCTGGAGTGCCGACATGGTTGAAGTTGTAATCAAGAGACAATTGCGAGTCGACCGACGGGGCGCGCGTGCAACCAATGCCATCTGAGTAGGTGTCTGACGTTGGAAGGGAGTGGCATAGGCTCGGGGGAGTGTTTGCGCTCATCGGCACGCCTTGCGAGGTCTTCTCGTTGAGCTTGGTGCGCTTGATGATGTTCTTGATCACTTCCTTTTGCTGGCGGCGCTGCTCATTGTTGCTCCACCACATGGGTCGCTTGTACTCGCACTTCAAACCGAGATGCTTGCAGGCTTTGCAGGACGACTTGCCCTCATCGCACTTCTTCCTTCGTAGACGGCAGGTGAAGCAGCCTGTGCGGGTGTTAGCAGAGACGTCCAAGCGCGGGATCCCTGCAGGTGCAGCGGGAGCGGGAAACACTGACCTGACCGCGATCGCTTGTGCATCTTTGCAGCTTGAGATTTGGATTGGTTTTGGGTGTTGGTGCCGACCATGGTTGCAGACTGTTTTCCAGCGGAGGCAAGATGTGAGGAGGACATGAAGGTGGTCGGGTCGGGGGAGTGGGGATATAAGGCAGTAAACAATGCGGTACGGGGAAAACGACTAATAACGCGCAGCGCGGGAGGGAGCGAAAGGACAGGATGTGAGGCGCGACCGGGTTGCTCTTAATTAAAGATAGAAAGCTCAAAGTCGACCAGCGAGTTCGAGGAGAAGGAAAGGTAGCAAATTACTTGGTCTGCCGTGGCGTGGAGTCGACAAGTGCTGGAGGGATAGTACCTTATATGGGCCGAAACGAGCAGATAGATCGCAAAATGCCATGATCGATTCTGTTCTATTCTTGGAGACGGCCAGGCGGGACCCCCAACTCGTCCTGCAGGCCAGCACTCGAGGTGGAGAGTGACCAGTTTCTAGGTACCATTTGGGGGTGCTGATTGGGTGAAGGATCCCACGCCAGTCCCGGGTAGTCACTAGCCAAGTCAAATTAGCAGTCTTTCTTGCTGGGAGGAGCTATTTTTGCCTGCGAGCCGCCAGCACAACCACCTGGTGGACGGTGCGCAAGAGGGGTACAGGAGCGACATGGGGAGAATCGATCGGCTGGCACCCCCTGGCACTCTCGCTGATCTAATTGCAGAAGCTAATGCTCCCAAAGGAGCTCTTAGCATCTGAGCGCCGATAACGCGAAGGGCCCTGTGAAAACCCTCGCCGCACGGTGCGCAAACAGCCTCCCCCACCGCGCAACATCAGCAGAGCATGCAGAGCTCCCGTCCGAAAGCGGGCGGCGTCCGGGGAGCACCTGCAGCGGCTGCGATAACTGGCCGGACCGGCCGTTGCTCGAGATTGTGTGCGGCGATCATTGATGCTGGAGTATTGCCAAGGCCATATGAAGTTGTCCACCCACGTCGTCGACAGGCCATGGACAAGGCGGCACAGCAGGTTTTTTTCAAAGACATTAAAGCACCCCAAGCAGTGGCAAACTGGCGCTCACGAGAGAGGAATTCTGCTTAGATTTAACGGTATGAAATTGAGTTGAGTTGGTCCTGACGTTGTTGTCAAGGCCAGTGTTGGAGCGGGAGAGCTTTTGCGGGTTCGGTATGCCACCTTTTTCCCGTCTAGCGTGGCCGGTCCATACCACCTACCCACCGTGCCTCCATTGCGCATGAACGACGCGGTGCCTGTCCGGAGCAGGTGGCCGTCCGAGATGTGTCGCCAGGACCCGTCTCTTGCCTGTCCCTCGCATGCTCAACGCACACTTGGTGCTCCCGTGCTCGGCGGGAGGTCCGACGAGGTAATCCCAGGGTCGCGATTCTGGGCCCGGAGAGATGGTGTCATCTCCACCATACAGAGCAGAATCTGCTCGTCCGAAAAGGCAGGTCCTTGGCAATGAGGATGCGTGCTCGTGACGGCGGACGAGGCGACGGAAGGGGACAGCGCGGGCGGCCTTTCGCGTCGCCTTGCGCGCTGGAGGCGTGCCCTTGGACGCGAGGAGGCTAGCCTCACGCGGGCGGCAGATGTGAATGGCTGCCAGCGGTGACGGAAGAGGAGTGGTGCATGGACAAGCTTTGCATCTTGGTCGTCCCGTTTACCCTGGCGGCCCTAGTGACACTAGCGCCAGCCTAGCGCCGGTGCCATGCAGGCCGGGGCGTGCCGCGGGCGGGCCAATGATAGGGCTTATCGCGCATGTGGGGATGCTGGGATCGGGCTTTGGGCGCTCTCTCGGCTGGATTGCTTGCAGCCGTGTGCAGCCGTGCTGTTGCTATTTTAAAAGGCTGCAAATTAACCCTCTTTCTTTCGCGCCTGTGATGGGCTGGATGGAACCATCACCGGGCCTCGCACGCCCGACCACTCACCTTGGCAAGCCAAATGCCCATAATTAGCTGCGACTGGGGAGCGTGCTCCTTCGAGAAATGCTCGTCTCTTCTGCTGGCCCATTGGGTACCGACGGAATATCCAATAATTCACCATCGCCCGCCGCTGCGAATGGAGGCCTCAAGTACTGACTACATCCCCACCTGACTCGAGATCACCTGAGCTGGACTACGGCTGCCCGACTCTCGAGTCTCCGCTCCAAGCCGGCTGGCGACTCGCGTCGGCCAGTTCTTATCACGGAAGCCCGTACCCTTCCCAACGTCTGGTCCAGCCGTGTGAGAGGAGGATCTAGCAGCACCTCCTCACGATAATGTCTCAAATCTGCTGAGCTAGTGGGAGTCGCATGCCGAGTACGGCCACGAGAGCAGCGGAGTGAAGCCGTCCCAGCCGACGCAGCAAGCCGTCGCAATCCTCCACAGCACGCGATGCATCTGGATTCGACATGGAGGATTTGGACCACACCGCCAGCGTGGCTTTCACGGATAGCTCATCCCTCGTAGGCTTGTGTACCTTTCTTCCCACTGTCATGGGCGCCTCAACACGCTTTCGGAAATCGAAAAGAGACGCAAGTTCATCGTTCTGAACACCCGGTAAACTCGTCGGGCCACTCAGACGGCCGCGCACTCAATCGGCGCAGGTGGTGTCGTAGTTGCGCCCTCGTTGCACCGTATGGCCCTTGTGAAGCCGAGACGCAACGTTTTTGACAGGCGAGGCAATCCTTCAACCGGTTCTCGTGCGCAGGTGGCGGAAGCCAGGCATCGCGACGTCTTGATTCGTGCTGTTTGTAAATGCCTCGTCATCTTTGCCGTGGAAGCTGAGCACGAGGAGCGAAAAAGATCAACGCCCGCATTGGCCGCCAGTCATGTGAGGGCCGTGTGGATGCCTCTGCGTGGAGCGGTTGGCTCTGGCATAGATGAAGTGGTATCCGAGCTGGAGCACAGCATGATCCGGAAGGTCGTGGAGGTGCTTCGTCGAATGGCGGTCTGGGCGCCGTCTTTGACCGTTGGGGCCGTTGCAGCAGGCTCTGCAACACGCAGCCGAAGAGGCGGCCATTGCATGCTGATGGCAATGTGATTCGCAACGTAGCACGAGAGGTGGTGGTGTTGCACACGAGGACGGAGTCTCTAGCGGCGGTCGCTTTCTCGAGGCCTCGCAGCAATGGTGAGAACCGATATCTTATCAATTGAGCAGCACGCACCGTGCGGGCTGGGGTGCAGCTGCGAACGCGGGAGTCCGCAGGCGCGACGATGGTTCCAGTCCATCAGATCATGGCATTCCTACCGGACCGACTGTTCCAATACTGTTCGCTGCATGAGGCGTGTGCTTCACGCATCTGGGCACTGTGATAGCGCAGACGGATCTCACGCTTGTGCCGGCCGTCGTCTGTCAAACCAGGATTTCGCCCACATCTCGAATCTCGCCGATCCTGCGCTAGATTCGACGTCGGGTAGGGGTCCATCCTCTGCCCCGATTAGGCTGCGAGCAGAGCGCGATCTTCTGACCGCTCCTCCCGAGCCGGCGCCGGGATACTGGACGGGGCATTCATGCGCAGGAGCAAAGAGGAGGCGGGCCAATTCGCCCGAGCAGGATTGATGAAGGGCGCTGCCGGCCACCTCGGGCCACGACGCTGCCAGCACAGGCGTGCATTCTCGAGGTGCACGATGAGTTCCAGCGCACTGTGCGTCGGTGGTGCAGCCGTCGGAACGGGCAAATGGTCGTGGTCGTGGCATCGCGATGCCATGCGGGAAGTGTCACGGCCGCGCGAAGCGAGCACGGCAACACCCTTGAATTAGCGGCCATTGTGTCCGATAGAGACGCTTTTAGTGTGCTATTAATGGAGTACAGAGAGAAACACCGCGCGAATCAGCGGCTGCACTCGCGCCGCCCTACCACCGGCCTTGTCTAACCGCCAGAACAGGGTGCGGGCGGGAATCCCCCGGCGCTGGATTGGCTGCGAGTGCTGCGGAGGGCCCAGCCTGTGGTCGCGGACTGGCTCAACGGCCCCAGCGATGTGCGCACCAGCGACTTCATGCAGCTAAACTCGAGTGTGCCCTCTCTCGCTGCCCAAGCATCCCCCAGGACGGCCCCTAGGATAGCCCATGGCTGCGCCGCTGCGTCAGCTCTACAAGAACATCGCTTGCGCCCTCGCCCGGCGAGTTCAGTTTTTTCGCTGTTTTGCTGTCTGAGCGTGCATACATACCATGATAGAGCGGTACTACGGTCATTAGTCTAAACGTCTTCGACACTCACTATACAATCGGCACTCGCCCCACAGTCATGGTAGGACCCCACCCCTCGCGCACCCAATTGCCTTGCTCACAGCGTCGCAGCAGGCCATGACCCCCATCACGCCGCTGGAGCGCAGCGAGATGTTCCAGCGAGGAAAGCTACAGCCTCTCTTTACCCAGCGCACGTCGCGGGAGCGCCCGCTATCAGAAGCCACGGAGATATTCGACACTGACGTCGACGACGATGACTCCAGCGACTTTGAGGAGTTCTCGCCCAAGTTCAGCTTCAACTCGGTAAGTGCCCGTTTTGGTGCGACTATGGAATATACTGACCTATCCAGAACGAGAGCCGGCGAAGTCAGACAACAATCTCAACGCTCGATGAAGTGCACACGCCCGAGGACCCGGAGTCCAACCGCCGGACTGTGTTCGACTTCGACGTCGAGGTCATGAAGCCAACTATCTCTGGACCCAAAGGACCGCATCTGTTCCGCGCATCCCAAGTCTCAAGTGACTTCTCCTTCGACGTGACTCTGCAATTGTCTCCTTTACTACCAAAGCAGCCGCCATCGCGAGTGGGGACTGCGTTCCGCTCTCTGTCACCCTCCACTGTCGTTCCCCAGCAAGAGTACAACAGCCTCGCCAACGCGGTAGCCCACCTTGACACCGCCGAGGTTCGATCATGGACGTCTCGCGAGGTCGCCACCTGGATGTACCAGAATGGCTTCGAGTCGGACGTCATCAGCAGGTTCGAGGCGCACGACATCACTGGCGCCGTGCTCCTCGATCTCCAGTTCGACGATCTTAAAGAGCTGGAAATCCAATCATTCGGCAAGCGACATCAGCTCTGGAACCAGCTCGACTCTCTCAGGGCTGGCGAGGGGCTAATTTCGCCCATTGCCCCTGCTCCCACCCCTTTCCAAGACATCAGCCGACCTTGCACTGGCGCTAGGGAGAGGTCAAAGAGTCGCAAGCGGTCGAAGAGCAGGAATCCGGACCGTGACTGTTCAGGAGATGAGGGTGTTACCCCTGGTGGTGCCAGGCGACGCAAGGGACGCAAGAACCGACTGATGGACGAGATCGTCACTCCCATGGAGTCGGTGTCTATTGTTGCCATCGAACAGCTGCTACCCAAGCCCCACAAGTGCGCCAAAGGAGAGCGTTGTGCCAAATGGAGAAAACAACAACGTCAGCTGGCACGGTTGCAGGAGGAACATGGCTTCCCCATCTCGCCGGAAAAGGGAGGCCACATCTTCGTCGCTGGAGATCCAGGAAACCCGCAGTCTGCTAACAAGGTCGTCGAGAACGTCTACCGTGACAATGCCTACCGTCCCACATCAGATGCCATTCCCTCAGTTGTCGCTTCATCAGATGTCCTCGGACCTGGTCAACTACCCGACTTCTCCTTGCTCCAGCACCTCGAGCAACGCGACCCACAGGACAACGTGAAGAACTTCCTGTCTCTGCAGCATCTCGACGAGCCGTACGACACATTGACACCAATCGAAGCGCCGCCAACTCCACCATTCGAGATGTTCCCATCCCGCTGTCAATCAGTCCCAGCATACCACGAACCCCAACAACCACAATCCCACCCACATCCACTCCGCCAGTCATACTTCCCAGACACTGACTTCTCTGCTCCCCCACTACATCCACCAGAGTTCACTCCGGCCCCTCACAACAACCTCAAGACCCTTCCCAAACTCAACATCCCCCGCTCGATGTCTGCAGCCCCGCAAGGCAAGCCCAGGAATGTGGTACCTGTACCCGATAGTGCCTTTTCTCCTTGCCGCACCGCATCGCCGGGTGGCGTCTACCGATTCGGTACTCCCTTCTCTGAGATGGATGTGCCCGTCACCGCCATTCCAGTGGGCCCCGTTTCCCGTGACACCAGCCAGTCGGTACCACCCGACATGCAGTACCGTGACCCGATCCAGCGCACCACATCCCGAGCCGACTGGCGCCGCCCTTCCTTCGCACTACCACCGGTCCACGAAGCCGAGCTTTTCGAACCCGCCGACCTCAGCGAAAACATCAGCTCGTCCGGCGACTCGGACACCCTGCATGAAGAGGGCTCCGACTCTGCAGCCTCGGAATGCAAGACCGTCAAGGCTAAGGCCAAGGGCGGCTTCCAGTACGACGGCGTCAACCATGCCGGCTGGATGAAGAAGCGCCGTACTAAAATGCTCCGCCATGAGTGGCAGGACCACCACGTCCGCCTCACCGGCACCCAGCTCGCCATGCACCCCAACGAGCTGCCCACGTCCAGCGCCCTGGAGCGTCTCGATGTCGACGACTACGCCGTCGGCTGCTCCTCAATCGCCTCCAACAAGCTCTCCGCTAAGCTCCGCGCCCTCCGCCTGGCTACCTCTCACCAGCAGAGCAAGCCAGACACCGCCTTCGAGTTCCAGCTCGTGCCCCAGGCGCTCCAGGACGGTAGGACCACGAAGCGCATCGTGCCGCACGGCAAAACGCATCACTTCGCCGTCAAGACGCGCGACGAGCGCATCGACTGGATGCGCGAGCTCATGCTCGCGAAAGCCCTCAAGGCCAAGGGAGACGGGTACGAGGTCAACATCAACGGTGCTGACATGTAAACGCCCCTCATCCCTCCCAAGTCAAAACCAAAATTGCATAGAGAAGAGGTCCTATCATCGACCTCGTTCATTCATTTGTGTTTCGGATCTCGAGTGCATCATATTAGCGTGTTTCATTGTTTGCGGTTTCCTTGTCCATATACCCTTCTTAGCATTGCGAAATATTTCTGTCGTTTCTTCGCTTCTACGTTTACGCTTCTTTCGAGGGTATGTGATCGGGATCAGATACTTTACGGCCTCTTTTAACGAGAATGAAGAATCGGGCGGGTTGGGGCTGTGTTTTGAAAGAAGAGTAATGGATTGGATTGGAGATTGTTCCAGCATTAAGCGGTTTTGCATAGCGATGGTAACAATTGGACGCTCATTAGGGGGAAAGGGAAGGGAAGGGATGATGTTGGGATGCATGGAATGGGACGAGGAACTGAGATATTTATATAGGATATGTAGCTAG
Organism: Mytilinidion resinicola; assembly: GCF_010093595.1. NCBI lineage: Eukaryota > Fungi > Ascomycota > Dothideomycetes > Mytilinidiales > Mytilinidiaceae > Mytilinidion > Mytilinidion resinicola. Next base: position 1,703,251 of record NW_022985445.1, on the reverse strand, counting down.
AAACGAAAGCTATGATAAGAAACTATGCTCTACCGATCCCGTCTTCAGCTGTGCTTGGAGTGTTGTATGCTCTGACGCTAGCCGTCGTTAGTGTTTGACAGCCTTGCCGAGCTTCATGAAAACCGCTCGACGTCGTGGAACAATGCAGTGACCATGAGCGGCAATGTGGCTGTGCCGCACTGCTGCCTTCCATTTCAACCTTGCTTATGGTATCGCCAACTCAGCTCCCACGACGAACTCGCTGAGATGGATTGTGTCTCCAACATCTCTCCTACTCAACGCTCATACCATACAGCTTGAAGCTCATATCCACCTGAAACTGGACTTGGGCATTTAGCTTGTAAGGACACGAGGGGAGGGGCCGGACCGGACGTCAATCCTCACATTGCTTTCAGCCTTTCCTGGGTTCCTAAGTTTTCCTGGGCCCCTAAACGCATACTTCCCAGGCAAGAGAACCATCAACAGCCATGGCCGAGCAGAATGACAAGACCCTCTGGACTGCCAAGAGGCTGGTTAGGAAGATCCAGGAGAGTGCTGTTATCAATCACCGGCAGTCGGCACGGCCTTCTCAGGTTAGCCACTTCAACCGTAACATCTGTCACTAAGAAATACTAAACACTCTTCAGACATCGAAACCTCCTGTGAAGTTCGAGAAAAGTTCATCCTCAGATGCTCCGACTAGCCTCGTGTCTTTCCAGTCGGGTCCCACGTCTGATCAACCACATCAGACAACTAAAGATGCTGTGTATATATGCGATTGGTGTCACCTGATTGACTTTCAGAAAGTTCTAGAGCTGGATGCAGAATTACTTCAGGCCCCCCCAACTAATCGAAATGGCATTTTCATTGCCGAACTTCCACTACCGAAGAATGGTTGTGAGCTCTGCAATTTCTAGTTATCATTGATCCCTGAACAAGACGCGCACGTCACACCTAAACAGCTCTATGCAGTATCTTTCGTTAAATACCATAAAGGGCCTTTGGGTAGTGTGGATCGACCTTTGCTTGCGGTTACCACAAAACATTCCCGACATCATTTCGGACGCCATAACGGCTGCTAAAGCTCTTGGTTACAAGTGGCTATGGGTGGACAAATACTGTATTGACCAAAATGACCCGGGCGATAAGCACCATCAAATCAACCAGATGGATGCAATATATGCAGGAGCGGATCTTACCATCGTCGCCGCTCTCGGGGACAGATTACCTGGGGTGGGAAAGACGCCAAGAAAACGCCAGCCAGTCGTAAGGATTGGAAACACTGCAGTAGTTTCTTCTATGGGTCACCCACATGAAACTATAAGGTCTTCAAAGTGGTCTACGAGGGGGTGGACATATCAAGAAGCCGTACTGTCACTACGATGTTTAGTTTTCACGGACGAACAGCTATATTTCGAATGCAGGTTTAGGCATTTTTACGAAGCTAAGTCACACGGTTACCTCGGCATGATTTCGAACGAAGAATGGGAAGCAAAGACGAAGCTACCCCAGCGCACAGGCTTATTTTCAGGCGGCCGCGATTTTACGGACCTCTAATCCCCTGTCCCAAAATCATTGGAATTTCAGTCACATATCGAGGAGTATTCTAAGCGAGTGTTGAGCTATGAAGAAGACTCGCTCAGGGCATTTGTAGGGATTGCGAGATACTATGAGAGGTCTCCGGAAATGCGTGAGTTTGGCGTGCATCATCTGTGGGGAGTTCCCTTTCTAAGCGGACTTTCAGCGAAAGAGAATGCTTATACGTCTCTCCTGTCTGGATTACTATGGACAAACTATCAAGGACTAGGGACTAGACCAAATCGTAGATCAGATTTTCCCTCGTGGTCATGGACCTCATGGAGTGGTCCTCGCGGTTTCCACATCCGCTCAGTGCCCGATTTTGAATCCCTCTCTTCTCATATCAAAGATGTCTATCTAGAATGCCAGCCAGGCTGTCTTACGGAATTCAGCCACTTTCTCCATACAACCTCGAGTCTAGATTTTCCCCACCCTCGTGTACTTCACACGGACTTACTGGTCTACCACCCTAATACTTCTTTTACGAAAGGATCTTCTTTTATAGAATTCATGCTCTTTAGCAAATTCTCAGCAGGGTATTTCCCATTGCGGGATCCGACTAATGGCAAAGACATCACGGATGCGTTTAGTGAAGGAAAGTGTCAGCTATTACTGCTCGGAAGCTGCGAATTAGATTCATGGATCTTCCTCATGGCTGTCGAGACCGAGGGAGATTTTGCGTCCCGAATAGGTTTTATGGTTGTAGAGACAACCATCGGAAAATTCAAGGAGGTGGTACGATTGCAGCAACGAAGAGTTCGTCTCATATGACGGTTTCCAGCAAATTCCCTATCCACCGCCCGGATACTGCACCCGACAGGACTCCTTGCGCCGAGAGGATAACGAAGAGGCGCTCTGAAACCGTAGCTATTTCTGAAAAGCCACCGCCCTCACGCAAGCCTCGTTCAAACCACCACGACTCGACCTCGCCAGCTCTAGACCTTAGCACAAGTACCCACAACAGCGTCTGTTTCGTTGCCTCAACCAGCATCACATTACCTCAGGCGTCATATAAGGAACTAGCTGCACCCAAGCACTCTCAATCTTAACGTCTTCCCCCCTTCGATCCCCGCAACGATAACATCATTGCCACCCTACGCCCCACCAGCCTCTCTCTCACAGGCTTCGCCCTCCGCCGCAACGGCACCTGATACCTCTCCGCCCTGGAGCACGTTTGCAGCGTCTCCTACCTGCCTATGCACGCCTGCTTCCCTTCCCCGCCCACTCCCGTCTACAACGTCAATTACTACCGCACGCCGGACCAGAACTATCCGCAGCGCATCCTGGACACGGGAACCTACTGCACTAGCGTAAATTCGGCGTTGTACGACAACAGTGGCCACTCCTCGTGCGCGCCGGACGAGGTATGGGTGGATGGGATAGATGACGGAGGCCGAGGTATGAATTTGGCGAAAGAAGATACCTAGCTGGGGCTAAGGAAGGCGAAGCGCTTCGTACGATGCCTTTACCTAAACTCTAGCGCATACACACTCGCCCACTATCGTTTTGAAGCGCTCCGGCGTGCTCTTAAAAACCATCGGTAACATTTTAAAAGTCCTTGAGAGCTTAGATCAGAGAAGTTCTCATACGCTTATAATCCGCCTACCTGCGCCACTGTTTGTGGTGCTTCAGCACATCATCAAAGATCCGGAAGAGATGGAGAAGACGGCGTGGGCCAAACCTGTGTTCTACCTAGTTCGTGTGTGGGTTTTTTTCCAAGGTTTCGCTGCTTTGTCAATTTTTGGGTTTTTGGTGTGGACTATCAGCATCCAGTTGTACATACCAGAGTTGGAGGGCGAAGAACGGGCTCGTAATGATGAGTTACGGGAATGTCGAGGTTGGTAGTATGGCCCCTTTTGATGATTCGGGGGAGGATCTCGTTCATGTAGTGGTTTGCACCCGGCTCTACTTCTTGATTTCCATGACTATACATCGCCATCACCCTTTAATCGCCCTCGCAAATGCAAGTACAGTGACTGGATACAGGGTTGTGCACTCACTCACACTCACCATTATGCAATCGAAAAAGGATGTGAGGGTCAAGACATCGCAGGTTAGCGCGGTCCCAAACGCTTAGAAATGTCTTGTTACTCCATTTCGTCCTGGGTAGTTAGCATATCATGAGAAATCTAGAAGAGAGGTTGTGACCTACGGCAAAAGAGAGCAGCATAAGCTTATGTCCTACTGGGAGCGTAAGAAGTTGCTTTAGAGCTCGCATTAGTTGCTCAATCACTTCGATCACATCAAATCATGCGTCAGGATAGCAGTTCCCAGAAATTCTCAAACACCTTCACATTCGCACCCCATCTACTCAAACACAACAAACACCATCGCTATCCATTGACCCGACCAAAAAAAGAGCCAGATGATATCACTCGCCAAGCTCCGCTAAAAGAGGCTACAATGATATACATTAAGAGGATCCCATCCCTTCCCCAAAATCGGACTCCCTCAATGACCACACCTTTTCAAAGCCCAAATTTCTCCCACCGCACTCACTCTTTCACACTCGTTCCTCGCCGACTACCGCCAATCTGCAAACACCATCCAAGCATGTTCGACTAGTCATCCATAGGCTTGTCCTCCAACTGCACGCCCCTCTCGATCGGCTTCCGCGACAGCCCCGCTGTGCCGTTGGGTTTGTTCCCGTCAACCACTGGGGTCGCATCCGCGCCTCCAGGCACCTCGAGCGAGTTACGCGCCGCGCCGCCAGTGCCTCTCCGCTCCGTAGGCGAAGCGGTGGACGTGGCGACCGGGAAACGAGTCTCCGGGCCTCCTGAACTTCGGTCGCGACGATGAGATCGTGGCGACGGAGCCGGAGACGCAGCACGGGAGCGGTTGGCGGCTATAGCGCGCTGACGCTCCTCCATGTGTGCGCGCCTGTTGCTTTCATCAGTGCTGATGGCACGCGGTCGATTCGCGCCAGATGAGGAGTGGGTCAGCGTGCTGGCTCTCTTCAGCTCGCCAAAGATGGCGTCCTTGTGGGCGAAGAGATCGCGAATTAGGCGGTAGGCGTAGCGCTCGTTCATCGTCAAGCTGGATTCTTGGCGTGGGCGGAGGATGCATGGCGCCAGTGTCTGTGCCAGAGCAGCGATGTACTGTTCGTCTGCCGAAGTGAGCTCGATTAGACGGGTGAAGTGTGTCGTAATAGCATCGAGGGTGGCAATATTGGCTAGGCGAAGTTGGCCAAGAGTGGATTGGATGACTGATATACGTGTCTCCTCGCTTGCGTCGGTTGCCGTGGTGCTGTAGATCGTTTTAATGATTTCGTAGACGTGCGAAGAAACCAAAGAATCTAGAACATGTCAGCGTCTAAGTCATGGCGCAATTGCTTCGAGGATATTTTACCTGGGAGCTCTAGAAGGTACAGTTTCAGTACACTAGCCACGACGGGAACCTCGAATTTATCAAAGGCATCTTGCGGGATCGATTTCCCGGTGTTTATTGCCGCTCGGAGCGCGTGTGTTGCTGCTAGAGGAACATCGACCAGCCATATTCCTCGTCGTGCTTCGTCGCCTTCGAGATCTGGGTAATCTACGACATAGTGAGCGGAGAGTCTTGAAGTAGGCCTTCATAAACTTACGATTATCGAGGAATGTGAGCACAGTAGTCACGATGATAGGGACACGTTTCCTGTCGGACCTAGCCCGCGCCTCAAGATCCACACCGAAAGTTTGCTCTGTGCATTTGTTAGCGGGAAATCAAGACACGACTAAAGTGTCTCTTACCATCGACAGAGTTGTAGTAATTCTCATATGTCTGCACCCTAGGAACGAACTGGCCGGTCCTGTAATTTTCAAGGAGGTATCTCAAATCGCCCAGAGGCTGCACCGTCTCCTGGAAAAGCATCATGTTGTCAACCGTGCTCTGCAAGCTCGGAATAACATTGCTGATGGCACCTGAGAAGTCTAGAATGACGGACTTGATCGCCTTTAGTCGGTCCAATTCGCATCGCTCCATGAACTTCAAATGATCAACCATTGCTTCTTCTAGGTTGCAGCGCAGAGAGTCCAATTTTCGCACAGATGCCTTGTACCGATCGTCAGACTCTCTCGCCTCTCGTCGAAGCTTCTCGGCTGGGGTTTCGTTCGGGTACGGGTTGTTCAAGGGGTTCCACCCAGCCAAGTACTCTCCCACAGCTCCAACTGGGGAATCAACGCTTTCCGAAGACATAGTGGTAGAGGAACGAACAAGTGGCTGTTTCTTTTCAGGGATGCCGGTGATTTGGAACACAATCGGCTTCCACTGATAGTTCATCCGCGTGCTGTTGGCGAAGGTGTTGCCCACGTTGCCCACGAGCCTCAGGAAGTTGTTGTTCACCATATCCTGTCCGATTCTCTCGGCATAGCTGACACTAGAGGCGTTCATGTGCTTCTGGATATATTCCGTGATGTCGGCACCGCTGGACACATTCTGGTAGGTACCCAAGATTGGAACCCTGGTCTCTCCGATTTTGATGTTCTCCAGCATATGAGTGAGTATCCGCTTGACCTGCTCTGGCTGATATGTTTCGTCGCCAATATCGATTGGCTCCTGCTCAGCCTCATCCGGCTCTGACATCTTGATGGTGGGGATGTTCTTGATCTTCGGGCTCGTGGCCGATTCGCTCTGAGGATCCTGGAATGCAAGCTTATCTTCCTCTTCAATGTCCTCCACCAGTCTGCACTTGTTGTAGTATTGAGAGCGGAACTTGCGAACAGCATCTGCCTGCTTGTCGTGTATCTTGATTCGCGATTGGAGGTCGTCTTGGGAATTTTGCACCCGAGCAGCGTGTGCCTCGCACCAGCGACTGAAAGGGTTCACGACTAGCTCTCTGATATTGGAAGCGATCTTGCGATGGCTGTTCGCTGCTGCGTCCATCTCGCCGCGCACGCCTTCGTAAGCCTGTCCGGGGTCAGTCGCAACGTTTCCAGAGCCGTGTATAGACCTCTCACCTTCCGTGTACTTGCGCCCTCATCGCTACTGAATCCACCAGGGATGCGGTCTGTTGCTGGGCCAATCGTAGCCAGGCTCTGTCCATAGGTGTCTTCAGCGTCAGCGCGCAGGCGGGCTATATTGAGGATCTGCTGGTTTTCCTGCACGCCCTGCTGGAGCTTCCCGAATAGAACGCCCAAGCCTAGACAAGTCAGCGTAGTTCTGGAAGATATTTCGATAGTCCATACCGCCAGCATAGTCGCTAGACCAAAAGGATGTTGCGAAGCCAGCCATATTGTGGAATGCAGAGGGCCGCCAATCCAGACAACGTGGTCTAGGGTTAGAGTGCAAAGGGGGCAGCTTATGCCAGAGAAAAGTAGGGGTAGGTAATGAGCGTGAGACCTAGGCGTCTGGGGCGTCAATACGGGAGCAGATGGGGCTGCTGATCGGGTGGGCGACAGGTGGCCGTGAACGTGCGCGGGCGTTACACTGGGCGCGCAGCAGATGTCGGATGCTGGCGCTGTGAAAGATGAAGAGTGAAGAAGTCTGGAGGAGAGAGCGGGTAGCTCAGCCTCAGCCGGTGACAGGAGTAGCATTCAGCTGCCTCTCTCTTGGGGAAGGAGGTGCCTGTCAGCCTTGGCGATTTTCAGAGTCCAGGCGTCCTTTGGTCCCACCACGTCGCCTGGTCGCAATGTCTCAACTATAGAAATAGCCACATCAGCACTATCCACCGCTGAGCAACACACTTCACGATACTGGCAGCATGGCCCACGATCCGCCCCCGTCAGCTGCTTCCCTGCTCACCGGCGAGGAGAGCGTGCTGAACCACACGCGACACATTAACTATTGGAGACGCTGCTTGAAGACGTTCCTCCCGTGGCAGTACACCTCCAACGACTCAAATCGCATGAGCTTGGCGTTTTTCATCGTGTCTGCACTAGACCTGCTCGGGAACTTGGACAGCGGCATCTCTGCCGAGGAGCGGCAGGGCTTCATCGACTGGGTATATCACTGCCAGCATCCTGATGGAGGCTTCCGAGCTTTCCCAGGCACCGATTTAGGCGAGCTCAGGAACGAAGAGAACAAGATCTGGGATCCGGCAAATGTGCCTGCGACCTTCTTCGCGCTGGGACTCCTCATAGTCCTTGGAGACGACCTTCAAAAGGTGAAGAGACGGGAATGCCTAATGTGGTTGACCAAGATGCAGAGGTCGGAAGGAGGCTTCGGGGAAACACTCGGGGAGGATGGCCGAATCGAAGGAGGGAACGACACAAGATTTGGATACACTGGTTCTGGCATACGCTACATGTTGAGGGGATATATCACCGGTCCTGTCGACGGAGTGCCCGACATCGACGTGGACAAGCTAGTGCAATGTATAAATATATCAGAGGTACGATATCGAAATCGACCTGCTCTATTTTTCCACTCTATCTGACCAATGTGCAGTCCTATGATGGTGGCATATCTGAAGCGCCCTTTCATGAAGCTCATGGTGTGCTATGCCCACTTCCTCCCCCACCATTCTCTACTGACAAACACCAAGCTGGCTTCACTCATTGTGCCATATCCGCTCTGTATTTCCTAGGCCGCCTTCCGGAATCTTCGTTGCCGAGTGGCCCTCGACACGACGACGTGATTCGGGGCATAACCAACCTTCCGCTTACTCTGCATTGGTTGGCTTCACGCCAAACTGCCATATTAGATGAAGAAGACCTGTATGACTCTGCGGAAGACGAATTAGAAGCTGCGCACACACAAACAAACTCATCATTCGTCAAATTATCTAGCTTCCCCCTCAAACCGCGCGAAGTACCTCAGCAAGATACCTGGCCTCTGCCACACTCTCTCCAATGGGCAGGAATGAACGGACGATGTAATAAGATAGCAGACACATGTTACGCTTTCTGGGTTACCGGAGCATTGACTGTAGGTACTCAATCCTTCTCGGCCGCTTCGCCACTCACCAAGCTTTTAGGTACTCGGTCATTTAAATATCATCGATCGCGCTTCTTTGCGTCGCTATCTATTGGACAAGACACAGCACATAGTAGGGGGGTTTGGCAAAGTAGCCGGAGACCCACCTGACCTCTATCACGCATACCTCGGGCTGGCTACATTGGCCATTATGGGAGAATCCGGAGTCAAAAGTTTCCACACTCCTTTGTGTTTCAGTCAAGACGCAAATGACCGTCTTGAAGCGTTAGAATGGAGGAAGAAGTTGATCGGAGATTGGCAAACGGAGTCGCTCAAAAATTAAAAGGGCTAACATGACCCTTTTCCACTTATGCTTACCTCGATAAGAGCCTGGAGCTGAGGAGCTAGCTCCATTGACTCTAGCTGAGCCATCGCTGCAATCCGCGAGCTGCAAAACGCAACATACTTTCCGCAGCGTGCTGGACATACGGGGCTACCTCATACAGCGTCATCATCATGGAAACGACATGTCTAAAATGAAAGGTCAAGCTAAACAAAGGAAATAATTCTACCATTATTTGTTCCCGGGAAAACTAACGTCTGAATAGAGCGTCAGATTACGGAATCAGATCTGACCTTCGGGGGTCGTCGCACCAATCAAACACGTCGTCGAACTGGTTGCTTCCAGAACCTCATTCACATGGTTACCAGGTAATCTAGCATATCAACCACCTATATCAGAGCTATCCTATCAGTGTGAATACAAATGACTGAACTGTTTTGACGTGGCTCGATGTGCTTTAGTGTAGAAAAAAGCTCCCTGCGCAATGCTAACGTTTACAACGTGAATAGGCCGTCCCTGCTATCGACCTGTCGTTCAGACCCTTTCCAATCAATAAAAGCTTCGGAGTCGAGTAGCCAGGGGCGCCTTGAGGCGATAACAGTTAGTGCAGCGGCGCAAGCTAATTGTGGTGAAATGCTTCACTCTACTAAGGCTACGCCTCGTGTTGGACCCCTGCACTACGCGATGCGGACGCGGAGCAGAAGTGATTCACTATCTATCAAGAAACTCTGAACATTCACCAGAACAACAGCGCTGCGCGATCGAGACCCTCACACTTCTACCTATAAAGATGGACTTCTTGCACAGCTTTCCAGCCGCCGCACCACACACTCACCCACCCACCCACCAACCTACCAACCTACCACCTCGCATTTTCGCAGCCTCGCAACCAACTCACCTCCTAGAAACTACCAATAGAAACTCTCAGGATGCCTGCATGGCCTAAGCTCCCGACAGAGCTGCACACCGGTGCCTACGTCCTGTACAAGCAGGGGACTGCCTGGGCCATCAGTTGGCTTCAGAAAAACTCCAATGCCACAAACAACGACGAGGCACCAGCAAAGCCCACCACTCGAGAGCTTCTAAAACAAGCCGAGGCCATTGCAAAGGCAGCCAACCGACCCCCCGACGTCATAGACTTCTGCAATCGTGTACAAGATGTAATCACTTGGAGGAAAAAGGTCACGGATTGGTACGTCGCGAACACCCTTGGTGATGCGCAGCACGACTTCTTCACGGGCCGGCTAGAAGACATCCTCTTCGTCGTCGAGGAGAAGGTGAAGGGTACAAAGAGTGATGTAAAGCGGAGGAAGAGTAAGAAGAAGACGGTTGAGCAGAACGACGACGCCAAACGTACGCTCAATTTGTACGGCATTTTAGCAGAAGATCCTGCAGACAGCGTGGCGAACGATGGTTCTGACGACGAAGCAACTACGACGTCCACTTCGAAATCGACCCCTAGGTCTGCGACGAACAACATGGACGCAGCCGCTGAGGCTGTCTCAGAGCTCCGCTTTGCTACCATGTGCTTCTTATATGACCTATCGCTAGCTCGTCAATCAGTACGAAAGGTCTGGCAGGCTTACAAAGATCACGAAGTGGACCTGGTTACAGCTTCTGTTACGACAAATGTTGCTATAGGTACTATCAAGCGATCTGTCGCAATCTGGGACAATGCCGTTAAGGACATCTTGCCATGTCGGCCAGGGGAGTTTTTCAGCGTGACGGCCGCGATGGATCACTTTTACACGTCAATCAGCGTCAGCACAGGCCACGCGCCGTACGATCCAAAGAGGGGCCTTGATCAGTTTGGTCCAGATATGCATCGCACCGCAAATCTGCTCTGTCTACCTGCCATTATTCAGCTGGACTTTCACCGTCGAGCCATCTCTAAGCGGTCCGATCCGGACTCACAACTCTCTGCTCTAAACACCCGCAAAGAATTGGAGGTGCAGAATATACTTTCTGATTTCGGCCTGTTCGGGGCGCTTAGAGTCAAGGCTCCGGCTCTGGACGAACTAACGCGATTCGAGTCGCTCCTGACCAAGGCACCAAATTCCAAAAGCCAATGGGTCTCATTTGCATTTCAGGTCTACTTAGACATCTACGAATGCCTAGGAGACGGCATCAGAGACGGGCTGAAGGATTTAGTCGAGGGGGGACACGATATCGAGAATATGATTGACACCCATATCATAGATGAAGGGGTCATGCAGGTACAGGGTACGAGGCTGGAGTACATGCTCGTACAACAGCCAGACTTCTCTGCCCGCTTCAACGAGGTCTCGTCCTATATCACTCGCTGGGTAGATGACGATGCGGTTGGCGAAGCTATCAAGCATATGGGCGTAACAAACTCGCCCTTGGAACCCTTCTTTTTCCTTGGACACCACCCACTCCTGTGCGGGATGTTCCTCCACACGATCCGACGCCTTACACAGGAGGTGAGTATCAGTCACACTCGGTGGCTGATCGCCGCGGTAGCCCATCTCTACAACGCCGCGAGGCAGGTTGGTGGTCTCGAGATCCCCTGGAAGGATCTTGATTATGTCATCGATCATCATTCTGCAAAGCGTATATTTGTGGGTGCTGCACCAACATCCGCTGATCTATTTTGGATCCGGCGCCGCTTGGCATTTGGCGAGAAGTTAGCCAACTTTGCCCCTCATCGTCATGGAGACCGAAAACACGATACGACGAACCGTGGCCTAATCTTACGCTCACCGCTTCAAGATTTGATCTGGAAGCAGCAGCGGGACACTAAGGACCACGGGTGGTTAACGCTTCACCATCTTCTGGAGCATCTCACCCATAATGATGCCGGAGCTCACGATGTGCCTGATTTGGACAACGACCTTCAGCACACTGTCCAGAGTATCCCGGATGTCTCAAGAGATGAGACTCCACCGGCTAATACGCAGCCAGCTGGCACGCAGTTAGCCGATGACGCTCCAAAGCTGTCAAAAGCACAGAAGAAACGCCAGAAGCAAAAGGCCAAGAAAGCTGAGCAAGCTGCTGGGAAACAGAAGCCCGAAGTTACGGGGAAGGCCCTTTTGGAGACAATATCAACCTCCAACATTGAAACAGCGGAGCGAGGCCTGACCCCTCAACTCTCCACCCTCCGAGAGCTCCTCGCGGCAGATGAACTTCACTCCCACTTCGACTACCTTTCGCTATCGCGCCGCTGCATGACCCTCCTCCAGCGCCTCCGGACGGAAATCTATGAAAATGAAGTCACTGATGTGGTGGCCATAGACGATGAGGTCGAGCTGCCAAGTAATCTAGACCTCATCGACAGACTGTTCCTAGAGTTGAGGGACAAGCCGAAGGACCTTGTGAAGATCACGCGCGTGGGTGATATTTTCAGGGACTTCATTAAGAAAGAGGGAGACATGGAGCTGGAAGAGGCGACGGAGCGGAAAGAGTCGAGGTCTTTGGTGTGGGAAACTGCGCTTGAGTATCCCGAGGGTCAAGAACCCGAGCACGATCCGGAAGAGAAAAAAGAGGCTCAAGCCTCCGAGGCCCCTCAGGATGAAGACGTCAAGCAAGAGGTAGACGAAAAACCCACCGCGCCATCCATCGACTCGCTTCAGCCCGACCACCCGGAGCACGAGCCGGAGCAGCAACATCCTGTTCAGCCCCATGAGGTCCCTCATACGCCCAGCCACGAGGAGCGAACGAGCTCTGACAACGACTCAGATGACGGGGAGGAGCAATGGGTCGATGCGGAGGAGTCACTCGAAGAACAGACGGCCACGGAGGCGGGCGAGGCCGCTGCTGGTGAGCCTTTGCCCATGGACGCTTGGCAGGAGTTTTGCAACAAGGGGTTGATCAATGAGCATCGGTACAGCGTTACACTGGATCAACTAGCTCTAGCACTATTTCGGTAAGCCTCAGGATGTTTAGTTACTACACTTGAGGATGGCGGATAGTTCGATGCCGAAGGTAGCCTTGGAGATAGAGCACCAGGCCACAAGCCTGGGCATGAGGAATTGTAACTGATCTGGCTCCACTCTTGCTCGCTTGACACTACTGTGAGGAGCAGCCCGACTAGCGGGCAGTCGGTCTGTCATAAGGTAACCTAGTTTCCACTGCATTGACCTTTACATCATAGTCAGGATTTTGAAAGCCCTTGGAGGCACTCCAAGCAGTGGCTAGCGAGAGCGCCCAGGCTTATGCCTTGTGCTGTAGCCTTAGCTTCAATTAATAGGTATGAATTCCGTAGCTTCACCAACCGCTTGTAAACTACAATTGTTAGCGCACACCTGGCGAATCGTAGAGAGTATTAGAGCTGCCCTTTCAATTTGAGTATGAATGAAAACCTAGTGCTTGGAAGCTTGAAGAAAGGCCCTCTTCAAGTAGTAACCCAGCCATTCCCATCCTCCCCCTCGCACGACGAATCCATCTTTTCCACATACTCCGGCAACCTCTTCATCACCCAACCCGAAGTAATCTCAGGCATTTGCGAATCGTCCCAAGTCTCCCCCTTTTCCCTCTCATAGCCCAACGTCAACCCACCCGAGATATCGCACCTCCCCACCGCATACGCGTACTGCCGACAGCTCGCCAAACTCTCGCAAAGCGCCCTGCACTGCGAAAACGAAAAATACGCCTCCTGCTCTTCCTGCTCCAGATTCCACCACTCCTTATACGTCAGCTGCCGAAACACCTCCTCGCTATACTCCGTCCTCCACCCCACCATATTGTCCCACCCGCGCCGCACCGCCGGGATCTGCGGGAGCACAAGCCCCTTGAACACATCCCGATGCCGCAGCACCCGCCCCGACCCCTCATGTCGCCGATCCCACTCCTGCTCGAACTCCCACAACGCGCGCCGCTCCTCCGGCCGCATGTGGCCGTACGACACCGGCGCGTAGCACCACGGCCGCCTGCCGATCTGCGTAGCATTGAGATCTAACCCTGGTGGCGCAGCGCCCTGGAAATGCGGGAACGCGCTGAACAGCTCCACGCCCACGTCTTTTAGGGCTTGGTACAGCAAGACATCCGCCCCCCATTCGCTCTCGATGAGCTTTTCGAAGCTCTTGCGGTGCGCGCGGACGTGTGCGAGCATTTTGCGGACCGCGGGCGCGGAGAGCGCGTACCCGGCGCCGCTGTTGGCGAAGACCTGCGGCCGCGTGCCGCGGTGCGCGCGCTGGGTGATGTACCAGGGCTTGCGGGCGTCGAAGCGGGCGAGGTAGGCGAGGAGGTTGGGCCAGACGATGTAGGTGTCGAGGTCGATAAAGACGAACCATTTTGCCGTGGGGCGGCGGTGGAGGACGTCGTGGAGGGTGGGGATGGTTTTCCACTTGGCGAGGGTACGGGCGGAGGTGGTGTTTAGGGGGGTGGTGGTGTTTAGGCCGGCTCGTCCGTGGGCGTGGAGGTGGTTGTGGAGGGCGAACTCGGGGCGGGGGGAGTTGAGGATGTTGGGGAGGGAGGAGAGGGCGTCGTGGATGGGGATGCCGGCGAGGGATTCGGCGTGGTCGGAGTAGATGAGGTAGTTGGGGACGCAGCGGAGGGTTGTTTCGAGGTGGACGGGGAGGTTTGAGAGGACTTCCGTGGCGGTTGTTTTGAGGACGAGCTGGACGTCATTGGAAAGGGGGGAGATTGGGCAGTAGAGGCTGGAGGGGGAGGAAGAAGACGAGGGAGTTGTAAGACGGCTGAGGCAGAAATAGAGTGGTGGTACACAACAGGCGAGTACGATGAGGAGTTTGGGGATCCAGCTGAAACCCGATGGAATCAACATGATGATGGAAACGCCCAATGCCTAGGTAAGAGTGACGCTTGAAAGTAACTTGATCGTGGCCGTCGGAACAGGTGTTCACTTTGCACGTCGTTGCAAGTACGGTAGCGAAGACGAGTCGACCCAAAGAACTGCACGATTCTGTGAAGTTCTAGAGCGCCAGTAACGATAATGATAGACAACGAATGTATAATAAGGACTGACGCATTCTAAGCATGGTCTGTTGTGATGTTTGGGGTTTGAGGGCATGCTGCGTGTGAAGAGAAAGGGAGGAGAGCATGACGACGGTAGAAGGGACGAAGGGACCTTCAGTGCGAAGAAAGTATATTCGAGACAACTCATCCTGTAACGAAGCCCTCGTTTGAGCCCTTTTTGACAAGCGGCTGTTCCTCCGTTCGCTCGTAAATATGTACTAGGACTTGTTGAAAATGAGTGATTCTTAGATTAGAGTAGTGACTCTGTTGAAATATTCGAGAGCATCAGATGGGGCATGACACCCGAAATTTCGCGCTCGCTCGGAACGGAATATTAGTACTATCAGAGCGGTGGTCTCTTGTAAGCTCCTGGACACGGCATTCGATTTCGATGCGAGATACAGCAGTCCTTCAGATTGGGAGGATTAAGATTTGGGCCCCGTTGGACTAAATTCAAGGATGCGTTGAATAGCCCCACTACTTCTTACCGTATGATCGGAGCTTGATGAGTTGGAAAGAGGACAGTTATAGAGAGTTCAATACATGATGGGTCAGGATATTTAATGTTAAAAAAGCAAACGTGACGAGGTGAACCTGTCGCGCTAAGGGTCCCTTGGCCCTAGCCCAAGCCATCTTCCAAGTCGCGTCGTTCGAGCACCAAACGCCTACCACCAAAGTACAATCCAATCGCCATGACACACAAGAAACCTTCGCCCTTCAGGGTCTCGAAAACCTACTCTCCGCGCTGCTCTCGCGCACCACAGGAACGGCTTGTGTTTTCTACGCGGTGGGTACACTAGCAATTGTGACTTCTGCTAACGTCCGTCAAGTAGGATGTACGGCACGGACATGGTGACCATACATACGAGCTCCAAATCGGAATCATTCTGTGTTCATCGCGGCCTTATAACTTACTGGTCGCCCTACTTCCGCAACGCGTTCAATGGTTCTTTCAAGGAGGCAGAAGAGAAAGAGATAACCCTTGAGGACGTGGAACCTTCGATTTTCAAAACTTTCATGGCGTGGATGTATTCCCAGAACATAGTACTAGATAAGCCCATTGTTAAGCTACCGGAGCCAGAGCCAGAGAACACGGCATATGGGGATTCGGATCAAACGCTAGTAGAGAAGCTAGCTGAGAAGGAGCTCTCGACATTGTTCTTCAAGCGACGAGAATGTGCCGATGCTAAAGTACGGAAAACGGCCGTCGGTGACGGTGAAGATCAATATTCTTAACGCCTCAAGACATTGCTGACTTGGACCTCTGCAGTCGACCTTGTTAAAGGAATGATGAAAGTATTAAGGAGTAGGTATACAACTGGCGGTGATTGTACCGAAAATCTGAGACTCTTATCAGAAATGTTGGGTGGAGTCAAAGCAATGACGGATGTTCATTATACACTTGCTTCATCCTCTGGTCTTTTCGAGGCACTCCAAGAGATCACGGATGCCCCAGAGAAGATGATGTCCACACCCGAGGGTAAAGCGTGTAAGGTGGATGCAAATCTCTTGCTACTTGAATGGAATGCAATTAAGCAGTAAACGCAAAGTTGCACACTTCTACTACATATAGACTAATCTGCCATAGGAAAGCTCGTGGAGAGACAGCTGTGCTGTATTCTACCCTCGTAGACCTATATATTTTCGCTGATGAGTACGATATCAAGCAGCTTCGAATCGACGTCATCGAAATGATCCACTCGGCAAATACCAACTGTAAACATTTTATCCCGGATATCCGTGCTGTTAGCAAAGCCCTTCACAATCTGCCACCAACATCTGGTCTTTATAGATACCTTGTCAACGTTTACGTGGGGGATTGGGACGGCAGGTATTCCGGGGATCAAGCGGCGACCTTTCTTGTAGTAGAGCAGCTCTTCCCAAAGTCCGTGCTGGCTGAGATTATGATGCGGAGGTCTGCTGAACTGCACCAATCTCCCGGACGCACGAATCCCCAGCCGTACAGTGACAATCTCTGCTCATATCACGATCACCGTTCATAGGAGACCTCAAATCCTTCCTCGACCAAAAAGAACAGCAGACCGTGTATGCAGGAGAAGTCCATGTAATAGACGAACTAGACGCGTTCCTTTTAGATCATAAAGATCCTTATAATATCTGGAGCTTCTGCATCAAAGACTGGATTCGTTGGCAACAATGAAACACGTACCGATTGCAATCATTCAGGCCCTGGACTCGATGCCAGCCTTCCATTCTATCGCGACAGCCAATGCGGACATGGACCCAGAGCCTATAGGCCGCAACATTCGAGAACGTGCCAAGAGGTGTATTTGAGATTGCACAAAGCCATGTACGTAGTAATGGCAATTTGTCTCTTTTATCAAATCTGATCTAGTCTAGGACAACTCGCGATGAAGATGACGGAGATAACACCGCGTCGCAACAATTCGGCTACTCTACACTTGTAGATATATATGTCTTTGCCGATAGATACGACACACAGCAGCTCTGTAGGGATGTAATCGATAGAGCGCACCTCAAGAACACCTACTGCCCAGATTCCATTCCCTGCATTAATGCTGTTCTTAAGGCGCTCAAGAATCTGCCCAATGGGTCCGGGCTCTCCAGATACTTCTTCGACGTTTGCGTAGGCGAGTGGAACGGGGCAAGCTATATCGAGGGGGTTACATGCTGATATCAGCAACCTAATCTCCAAGGGTCTACTATCGAGTGTCGTGACCAGGAGATCTGCGGAACTGTTTCTCGATACAAAGCTCACCCCCCTGCCGTACGAAACCAATATCTGCTCTTATCATGAGCATTCTCCAAAGGATAATCTAAAATCGATGGCTGCGACAACGAACTCATAAAAAACCAAACGCGTTTCACACGATTCGCAATCGAAGCGAAATCTGAAATGATTCGACTCAGGGCAAGACCTGCAGTGGGATTGGTGGTCCGAGCTAATATTTGCCAAAACACGTACTGGCGGCATCAAATTTTTGCCTTCGAGCCGATGTATCTAGAAGTTGCGCGCCTCCTGAGACGTGCTGCTCGGTTCAACCAAGCGGCAAGCGTTGCAGCTTCATCTGTATACTAGACTTCCATGCTCATTCAAAGGCGTCTACGGACATGGAAGATAGGAGGCATCGGGAACCTAGCTCCGTTGCAAAGAGTTTCTATCATAATGCAAACATGCAGTATCAACATTGGACTCGACGAATAAAACGGGAATTGATTTAGTGACGTCGTGACCGCGTGAATCAGCTAGACCTATTATGGAGTCCCTTAGCGCCGGGGGCGTGCTTGACATCTTGACTCCCCGCTTCGTCCCAACTACATACTTCGTAGGTATCACTGCAACCTGAGAGACATGGCCTCGGCACCCAGACCCTCGGGGGTCATAAAAAGGGCAGCCCTTGCAAAGTGTAAACACGCGCCGCAAAACCGCATGCGCGATTCAATGAGGTGAGGCCCCCGGCGCAGTCTCAGAATTGACAACATCTGATTCCCGCAAGTAAAACGTTTGGTACAGAAATAGTCACAGTACGTGCCGGTCCGGGCGCTGAACCTTTCCATATCCACAGAAATTTGATCGCTCATTGGTCACGATACTTCCACAATGCGTTCAAGGGAGGCTTCAGGGAGGCAGAAGAAAAGGAAATCACACTTGACGACGTGGAACCTTGGCTGTTCAAGATTGTTATGGAATGGCTCTATACACAAAGGCTGGTGCTGGAAAACCGGAAAGAAGCATTCGTCGAGGTGCTGAAGCGTAGAGAGCTCAACTTCTCAGAGAACAAGAACGACAAGGTCACGCCCTCAGCTAGGGAATATGTCGAGGTTACGGCTACGGACTCAGGTAGGGAAAGCGACGAGGTCACTGTCATGGCCACGGTCCCGGAACAAGACCAGGTTCAGACATCGGAGGGGACTGATGAAAAGAGACCGTTCTTGTGTTTCAAAAGTCCCAAAGACGACATAATACGGGATTCTGCTATTGAACATAGTAAGCTCAGTCATTTTCCACTCGTTGAACGCCTGACTGACCTATTCCTCTTCTTATAGTCAAACATGTTGAGGTTCTGTTGTACAGATTGACAGCGTTGGAAGACGAGGCCTTAGAGATCTTCGCAGAGTTAAATTGGGAGCTGCTGTTCTTAGAGGAGATTTGTATGGATATACCATACACGATCCTCTATAGCACTCGCATCTTGAAAGACCTCAAAAGAATTCGAGATTTGTCTCATACCGAACTTCCCGATCATATAAGAGTCCTCCTTCGAGATCGGGCGACCAAATTGCTGCAAGTCTGGCAAAGCATACCGTAGGTACAAAATTCCTAGTTGCGTCTTCCCTATTAAAATTGACCCCATCTAGGTACTTACACGCTGAATACCCTAACGGCGAGCCAGGAAAGGGCCCTGATCAGCTCGATAGCTACTCGGTGCTCGTTGATTTGTACATTTTCGCCGACAAGTACGATTTTCCGCAGCTTCGATATGATATTATAGACGCAATTCATGTCAAGAACACCATCTCCATCCACTTTGTACCTGACATCCACGCCCTCGTCAAGGCGTTCGACAACCTCCCTAGCACATCTGGGCTATACCGGTACTTATTCGAAACGTGGGCGTGTGACTGGGATGGGCAACACCGAAAGATGGGAAGCGCCTCCGAGACGATTGAGGAATTGTTACCTAAACCCCTGGTATTCGAAATAATGATCAGGAGATCTCGAGAAATGAGTCTCGTACATAAAACACCCAAGAGAACCCTGTTGCCAGGACGTTATGAGTACAACATTTGCCAGTATCATGATCATCCTCGTAAACCGAGCAAGGAGCCGGGATTGAATGCGGCTGTAGGGAGTGCATGATACGCTGCGCGTGTTTATGTTACGGATACAGTACCAGGAACAGCAATTAAGCAAGTCCTTGGCCGGTATGTTATCAAGGTCTGACCGCGGCAAGAGAATCCTAGCAAGAAAAACTTTCGTGTTTGGAGTGAAAGCACTACACTATGGCGTTACTCTTGAGCGTGCCGTCAGCGCAAGCTTTTATTTCGGATTGAATATGGAGTCAAGGTTTATGTTTATGTTTGGATACCGCAAGGTTATATCGGTCCGGCGGCGTTCTTAGGTAGGGCGGATGGTTGGTCTTCTGCTAATGGCACCCTATTCGTTACGGGCGATTGTAATGCATGAGGTAACATAGTCATTCGACAAAACCAATATTAAGACCCGAATCGTGGCATCAACACCTTTGCTTAACCATGAAGTGTCCCGTCATCAATACAACCCAAAATACTCTGGCCATGCATAAAAGGGGCACCCCTACCCGATCAACCGCTTCAAACCCCACACCGCTCCAGCCAGAATCATCAGCCCAAACACTAGCATGGCAATTACCACCCAACCCCGCAACTCAAAGGCATCTCCAACCTGGAGCCTTGCAACTGCACGGTGCTTCTTCTTCACAAACCAACTTCTCTTCCTCCCGTTTCCATTACCCTGCGCAACTACAGCATCTGGCTTCCGCGACGAAGGGCTGGCCGTGTCCCATGCGGTGGAGGTTGGATCTTGGTACGGCTCTGGGTCCAGCCAGGCGCGGGGAGAGAGGTAGGCGATGAAGCCCCTAGGGTGCGGTTGAGGATGAGACGAGACGCGTGCGGCGCGATCACTGCGATTAATGATGAAGAGTGATAAGAGGAAAGATATGAATAGAATGGGTGTGAGGAGCATCTAGATTGTAGACATGAGTTGAGATGAAGGAGTTTGTGGGATAAAATCCACCCACGGTCTTTACACGCGACTGAACTGGCTCCTGGGCGTCATCCTCGGGCGACGGTGGCCGTGGTATGGGCTGGGTTAGTGGAATGCTGTAGAATGGGTCGTCGGGTTTCTTGCGCCTTTGTTTCACTTTTGGCGGAGAGGGCGGTGGACTTGGTGGAAGAGCTGCATTCATGAGTCTGGCTCGTGAGGTAGCCATTGTTGTGAGTACGGAGGTATCATTTGCTCGTAGGTACGACGAACCAAGGTCAACATGAAGGAGTCAGGAGTGCAGGACGACTGAAATACTGTGCTGACGAGGAGTTGTATCGGCTGTGGCGGGAACGACATCATTCCTGCCTTATCGATAACAAAACCCTTGTTTCTCCTCTAAGGGGCGGTTCGGGACGATCTCGGCACGTTCCTTCGGTTGCATCACGTGGCTGGTGTTCCCAATCGAGGATGGCTTGCGATGCATGACGCTCCGTGGCTCCCTTTCATCTTCACGTCGGCCCTGCAGGTGCTTTAACCCCGAGAAAGCCATCCACACGTCCATCCAAAACACGCGTAACGGTGCTGCCTGGCCGTGTGTGCCTGATTATATAGGGACTGGCTCGTTCCTTTGGTTTCCGTCAGCTCATGCTGCATTACTCATCTCCAATCGCCGGTCGGACGAAATCGCACGGCTGTGTTCCGGCCTCAGTGTCCTTTCACCATCCCCGTTTTTTATACCGCCGCTTTTCTCTCGTTACTCCATTCATCTAATCGTGATTGCGCTCTGTCCGTGAACCGTCCGTTTTTTGCTTCCTCCGTTACCTGTCGATTTTGAAGCTTTTCGCCCTTTGGGACACACAAGGTCCGGACAAGATGCCCAAGAGCACCTCTCCTGACCTGGCAGCCCGCAAAAAGATGCGGAAGGGGACGCACAGCTGTTTTGAATGTATGTGCCCCTTAGAGGATTGATCTGTACTTTTGCCATGCGAGGTGCGACTGGGGTCGATAAAACCTTCCCCACCCGCGTAATTCCGGATGAGGAAGTGCATTGGGTCAATGCAAGGTCATTGGATCGTTTCTGATCTGTTATAGGCCGGCGCAGGAAGATTCGGTGTATTTTTCCGCCTGATAATCCCGACGTCTGCTCCGAGTGCTTTGCTCGGGGCTCGCGATGCGTCGACCAAGAGCATGCCAATGCAGATGTCGTGTTGGATCAGAGGAAGAATCTGCGGGAGAGAGTCTCCCGTCTTGAGGCTCTTGTTGAAACTCTGCTCGATGAACGCGGCGACAAAAGTCCGGTCGAGAAGCAACCTAAGACGGCGAAAAGCGGCAATTTTTCGTCAGACCCCATTCCGTCTAGAGACCGATTTCCTCCCACGCCCATCTCATCTGATGTTACTCCGTCCGGCCATGGACCAATGCTCAACGCCCATACGGGCAATCCTCCTCTGCTATCCGTGTTTGAAGACGCAGTAAGCACGCTTCATCTTCTCATTTCGATATCCCACTCCTGACCTCGTCTAGCTGAACAACGCGGAGAGTCATTATGCTAAGTCGGAGGCATCCTGCCAGTACGGGACCAGGAAGGATGGCTCCCCTGCGTGTGCTCAGGAGTCGCAAGAGCCGCTCCGTGTTCAGTGCAGCGGAGACAACCATCTCGCTGACATGATCGATGAGACATCCGCAGCCGCGTCGAAACTGAAGCGGGCTCGAGCGAAAGAGGCCCTACTGTCTGTACTCCCTCCATTCGACCAACTCAATCAACTCTTGAACGCCAACGGCGAATGGTGGCAGACATGGCGAAAGAAGACTGCCGGCACGTCCGGCAACATTCCGTTGGCGGATTACGCTGCCCATGCCATTTCCGAAGATGGAAGCCCAGCGGCACTAGGCGTCTTGGTCCTTGGTGTTGGTGTATGCGTAGAAAGCGACGATGTTGATAAATACATCAACACTGTGGATCGCTGGGTGCTTTCTGATGACGAGTACGCTGCCACTCTGGAAGGCATGGAATGCCTCATACTAGAAGCTAAGTGGTACTCCGATGTCGGTCAGCCGCGTCGAGCTTGGCTTGCATTCCGTCGCGGTCTGATGTATGCTCAACTTATGGTATGAACCTGCCTACCGTTTGCCACCTAATGTCTACTAACGGTTATAAGGGTCTTCATCGCAAACGTACCACCTCCGAAGCTCATGAGAGTATATGGTGGTCACTGTACCATGGTGATCGCTTTCTTTGCCTGCTTCTAGGGCTGCCATCCGGTGTGGTAGATGCACATTGCGACCTTACCTACCAGATACCCCCAACCAAATACCTCTTACCCCTCGACTTCGTCAATCAGATCTCCATCATAGCTGGAAAGGTTATCGATAGAAACCAAGGTTCAGGCGACCCATCGTTCGCCTTCGCTCTTGACCTAGATCAACAGATGGAAGAGCTATTCAACAAACTAGATCCGACCTGGGTGGACACGTCAGCAGCGATGGTCGATTGCCAAACAAGTGCTGCCGACCTTCGAGAACGTCTACTAGCTCAGTTGATATATCACCAAATACGGGTCTACCTCCACCTCCCTTTTATGCTGAAGTCAGTCAACAACCCCCGCTTTGTGTATAGCAAGACAGTCTGTCTGGCTGGCTCGAGAGAGATGCTGCGACTGTATGCAAGCCTTCGCACGGGTTGCGCGGAGCCTCTATACGAATGCAAAGCCATTGACTTTCTCGGATTCACGGCCGCAATTCTTCTCCTCCTCGGTCTCTTCCCCGTTGCTCCAGATGCATCAGTAAGCGTCAGCCCACAAGAAATAGAAGAAGACTGGCGCCTGATTGAGATATGTATCGACATATTTCGCCGCGCGTCGAACGAGAAAGGTGGCAAAGTTGCAGCACAAAGCTATGAAGTCCTGCAGAAAATGTCGACCAAGCTTCGCGACGCCAAACCAGGACAGTGTGATCCAGACGATGAAGACTGCCCTTATGGAGCCGAAGAGGGACCCGCGATTGTGATCCCATACTTTGGTACCATTTCGATTCGCCGTGGAGACAAAACGGTACAGCCGCCGAAGCCCATTAGGAAGGGCATATCGACAACCTCGTCTTCAACCTCGCCATCAATTACTCAGCTAACGCCCTCTTCGTCCACCGATGCAAACACGTTTCTTCAGGGCATCCCTTCTGTTGGAATGGTGGACAACACCATGAATCAGATGCAAGATCCTTTCATGACGTACGACGGGGTCTACGCAGGCAGCTCCAATTTCGATTCTGCGCTTAATGAAGATGGCATTGCAAACTTCGCTCCACTAGCAAACAGCTTTTCGTGGCAGAACATGCCGACTTCGATGGATATTGATCAGGACTGGATTGGGTTTATGAGCGATGCTACGAATCAAATGCTGCCGAACCTAAGCACAACGGCACTAGACCAGGACTTTGCGCGAAACGCCTTTCCCGGATTTTAACCTTGCTTGCTCGAGGACTGAGTTTACGGCGTTTACGGATTGGTTGCAGATGAGGCATACTCTTAATCAGAGCTTATGACCTAAAAAAACTTTCACTTTCGTTGTGTTCATGTGTCAGAATCAGGGTACAAAGGGTACTGCCACCTCTATCGTTTCTTTTAATGTTCTACTAAGTATGGGCGTTACGGCCACTCAGATTCCCCACTCTTCCCTTTGTGTTGTATGTACGATTACGTTTCGTATGTTCTAGTTGGAAGACTCCCTGTAAAGAAGGGCCGGTTTCCACAATTAATAGATATGTCGAAGTCAATGAACTGAGCAGAAACTTACCGTTTAACGGTAGCTCTCTTTTTTCCTGGATTTCAATGAACAAGCGCTATGCTGGTCACAAGGTCGATACATATGCGCTGTGCCCTTCTAATCTTATTCCTTACAATTCATTGGATAAACTTTGTGTGCTCGTATCCCTCAAACTGTGATATAGAGGCGAGCTTTCCGACCGGAGTCCCACAAACGAAAACAAAAATCGGACGCAGATTCTTGGCTTTCACCTCAGTTGCAACATGACTTAATCGACGTCCGTGATGACCGTACTGCGCGCGCTCTAATTGGGAGAACGCAAATCGACTAGGGCACGATAGTTAATGCCAGCTTAAATATACTAGGTTGAGCGACTCTGGCGAATCAGCGCACCGCTATCGAGCGATATTGTGGGCCGGTCGGCGCCTGGCAGCCCGACCTTGGACCCACTACCTAGTAAGTTGTGGTTAAGAACTCCCTTCCTCCTTCTCACCACCGCCGAGACGAAACAAATTTCTCTCCTTTGTTGCCGAAGTATGGAGTCTTCAGCTTTCCTGCAAGACAATTGCGTGAAGCTTTTCTTTCTCGTCGTGGTCGGTGCATTGGCATTTCAGCCTAGCCTCATTCGGACGGCAACAACGCTCCCCTTGCTCGGAATACTGCTTTGGCAATTCGTTCTAGTAGAGGAGAAGGGCTTTTTTGGGGATCATTTTTCTCTCGGCTGTCTCATCGGTCTGCTTTCTTTTGCGTATATCGATCGCATCGTTCTCGCAAATCCAGACAAGGAGGGATGGCATAAGCTCACGGACTCTGACGCCGAATCGAGATCTGCGACCCCAGCTGCGCCAGTGGGGTCCTTTAGGAGGCTCTGGTGGTCACTTCTCATCTTCTTTAACCTGCGCGGTGTGGGCTGGAGTGTAATCTTACCTCGTCATGCCATGTTGAAACCGATGCTGACAAGGGAAACAGTACCAAGTCAAGAATGTTCCTACTGCTCACCCAGCCGACTATTCAAGATGGTAAGTTCCAAACACCACCTTAGGGAGCGATTCTTATGTCGTTTAGGAAATTTGTATTACGAAAGCTCTTCCTCGGTGCTACGTTTTTCATAATCGAAGACACTCTTTGCTCATGGACCGCCTCTACGCCATGGGGCAGCTTCCGTGATGTCGACGGCTTCGTTCCAGTCGGTTTTCAGGACTCTGTTTCTTATCAGACAAGATTCCTACTTAGCTGGTAACTAGGTTCTAAGACTAAGTAGTTTCTGCCCGCCCACTTACGAAGCTGCTAACCTTTCAAAAGGACCTACATTCTAATCACATATTATACTCTGGAGTTCATAAACTGCGTCATCTCGGTTGTTCTTGTAACCTTGCACTTCGCTAACCCGAGCGAGTGCCCACCCCTTTTTGGGGACCCGCGCGAGATGTATACGCTGCGTAAAGCTTGGTCGTAAGTCTCCCATCGAATACCTCTCCTGGTAGTGCGGCTTACGGAAGTCGACAGAGTGACCTGGCATCAAAGTATGCGCCGTGCTTGTGCGACCATGGGGCTCTTCGCTGCTCGAGACGTCCTCCGCCTCAAGAAAGGAACCTTCGCCTCCAAATACGTCCAGCTCTTTGTTGGGTTCGGCGTGAGTGCGACCATCCACGCCATGGGATCCGTAGGATGCTATGGTGCGCTACAGACCAACGGCGAGTTCACCTTCTTCATGGCCCAAGCTCTTGCGATTATGATCGAAGACCATGTTGTTGCTCTGGGACGGAAGCTGGGAGCTCGTGACCGCCTGGCTTGGAGAGTCCTCGGCTACGTGTGGGTGACACTCTGGTTTGGCCTGAATTCAGCGTGGTTCTCTGCGGCGATAGTCAACGGTATTTGGAACCACCAACGGGGTGCGGATGTGTTTGGGCTTGGTCCTCCACGGCCTGTGAAGTCTGCATAGGCTTTCGGTTTTGCTCATGTACATATATCTGGGGACTGTTGATTGGCTACACCCGCCAAGCCGGGTGAGCTTGAAAGGGACAAGCCTCTAGAGCTGCATGAATCGCGGATCTGCGACACAGCTCCGATGTTGTCACAGCTCCAGGTTCAACATCAACACTCACAAGACTTGAAGACTGACCTCTTCCTGTAGAATAAGTATGCGTCAACGCTTTTTAAACGCGGTATTCCTATCGTGTGCTACCGTCTCTGCCCTCCAAATTCCCTTCCTCGGGCCCTTAATCCCCCAAAATGCCATCACCAAGAAACCCCTCGTCAGCTCCGAAGCCATCCAAGCCGACATCAGCTCCAAAGCCCTCCTAAAACGAGCCAAAGAGCTCTTCAAGATCGCCGAACTCGGCATAGACGAGTACAACCACCCCACGCGCGTGATAGGCTCGAAAGGTTTGCTCCCTCCTCCCTTGCATCCCATCCCGTCTCAATCCCATCCCATCCCAAACTTCATCCCGCACCCATCACTCCCACCTCGACTAACCCCCCCTCTCAGGCCATCTCGCAACCCTCGACTACATCTACTCCACCCTCGCCTCCCTGGGCTCCTACTACACCCTGACCAACCAAACCTTCCCCGCCGTCGTGGGCAACACGTTCGAATACCGCCTCGTGCTCGGCGCCACCTCCCCCAACTCCACCCAGGCCATGAGCCTCACCCCACCCACCGCGGACAAAGAGCCCGTCTTCGGCCCCCTCGTCCTCATCGCTAACGACGGCTGCGACGCCTCCGACTACCCGGCCAACACGACCAACGCCATCGCCCTGATCCAGCGCGGCACCTGCCCCTTCGGCACGAAGTCGGCGCTCGCAGGCAAAGCCGGCGCCCTCGCCGCCGTTGTGTACAACACGGCCGAGGGCAGCCTCTCCGGGACGCTGGGCACGCCGAGCAAGCACCACGTCGCGACGTTTGGCATCTCGCGCGCCGACGCGCTGCCCTACATGTCGTCGCTTCAAAACGGCACCGTCATCGACTCGTCCGCCTACATCGACGCGATAGTCCAACGCATCGCCACGACCAACATCATCGCGCAGACCACCGCGGGCGACGCCGCCAACTGCGTCATGCTGGGCGGGCACAGCGACAGCGTGGCCGAGGGCCCGGGCATCAACGACGACGGGACGGGCACGCTCACGCTGCTCGAAATCGCGGCGCAGCTGGCCAAGTACGACGTGCGCAACTGCGTGCGCTTCGCGTGGTGGGCCGGCGAGGAGGAAGGCCTGCTGGGCAGCGACTACTACGTTTCACAGCTCTCGGCGCGCGAGAACCTGAAAATTAGGCTGTTCATGGACTACGACATGCTGGCCAGCCCCAACTTCGCGTACCAGGTGTACAACGCGACCAATGCGCGCAACCCCGCCGGCAGCGAGCAGCTGCGGGATTTGTATGTCGAGTGGTATGCAGCCCAGGGGCTGAATTACACGTTTATCGCGTTTGACGGCCGCAGCGATTACGATGGGTTTATTAGGAATGGGATCCCCGGCGGCGGCATCGCGACGGGGGCCGAGGGCGTGAAGACGGCCGAGGAGAAGGACATGTTTGGCGGGAGCGAGGGGGAGTGGTTTGATCCGTGCTATCATCAGTTGTGCGATGGGGTGGAGAATTGCAATTTGGGCGCGTGGGAGGTGAATGCGAGGTTGGTGGCGCATTCGGTGGCGACGTATGCGCGGAGTTTTGAGGGGTTTCCGGCGAGGACGGGGGTGAAGGGGAATAGTGCTGCGGAAAGGGCGTTGTATCATGGGCCGAAGTTGGTTATGTAGGGGGGAGACTGGGGGGATGGTGTGAATGGGGGTAGAGAGTGTATAGTATGGATGTGCTTTGGTTAGATAGAGTAGGCTTATATGCCTAAGGCACGTATAGATACCGCATTCTTGAAGAACTTCCTTTTTTTTTTTTAAGAATTCCAATCGATTTTGATTCCACAGCGACCACACTTCCGGTGGCTCAGTTGGTGGTTCCTTTTTATGCTGAAACAAATTCCCCATTCGGGATGAGTATGAGTGTACGCCTCCAATGCTTGCTCGGTGCTTGCTCGCACACCCGAAACGCCAAAATGCTCCACCCTGACAAAAGAAAATCGACCAGCTCAAAGATGTATCCTAGAATCAAAAAATGCCCTAATCAACAAACACACTGATGCTCGCTCATGCTCGCTCGCTGGTATCCCGCTCCCACCCATGCAAGGATCCAAACAGATTTCAAAAACGAATGGCAAGAAAACCGCTTCCAAATGCAGGTTCATCAACTCCCCTCGGACTTGGGGGTAACGGATATGGGTATAACAGCTCTCTCAAAACTCTGCTCAAAAACTCACCAACTCTTCGCCTCGGGCAGTCACCACATAATCCCCCGCCACTCAAACATGCCATCCACATTCTTCCAGTTTCCCTGATCGATCGCGTTCTCCCACCCCATCATGACCGCCATGAGCCGGCAGCCCAGACTGCTGACGGTGCAAACAACGGCATCGGCTTGGGACAGCACAGCGAGGTCCATGAGGTAGGCGCGCCCGACGAGCTCGCGCAGTTCCATGGCTTGCTTCGACCCCTCCTGCGTCACCTCGTGGCCGGCGGACGCGGCGTCGTTGGCGTTGGTGCGTGGCTGGCCGAGCGACCAGAAGACGTCTTTGAAGAAGCCGCCTTCCCAGCCCGAAATCTCGTCGATGTAGGGGTTCGTCTTCGGTGCCGTCTTCTCGAGCGTCGTTTTCGAGGCGAGGACGATGCGGTCTTGGGCGCGCAGGGCGTGGCCCATTTCAGGGGTGGGGTAGACGTTTGGGTCGTCGGAGGCGAGGACCATCTTGGACGAGGTGTGGCGGGCCTCGATTTCGGTGTTGAGCTTGGCATTTTTCTTGGATTTGGTCGAGTTGCCAAGGCGGGCTAGGAATATGTCACGGGCGGTGTCGACGAAACGGTCTAGTGGGAGGTAGTCTTTTGAGTATTGGTACTCGTACGGGTGGCGGTCGCCGCGGCGGACGTGCATGCCGATGCTCATGCCGCCAGCTTCCCTCGCAGGTTCGTAGAGTTTTTGGGCGCGCTGCTCGACGTAACTGGCGTCGTCTTCACGGAGAGTGAAGAGGTCCTCGTATCCTACGCGGGCGAGCTCGAAGATCTTGTGCTGGCGCTGCACTTCCATCTTGCGGGCGTCCTCGAACTCGTAAGTGAAGGCATGACCAAAAGTATGGCTAATGAGGGCAGGAGAGACGACAATGTGGCGCGCATTATGTGGGCAAGGCACAATCTCCGACTTTGGCGGTGGTAGACACCCTGCTGCCGGGGGTGGGGTGAAGTAAGTAGAGTAATTCCCATAAGGCCTGTCTATATTAGCTGCCGAAACCCGGGTGGAGACTACGGTCAGGGAGAAGGTAGCAGGTCAGACGTACCATCTCGTGTCGTCGTAGAACCACGCTCGACCCTCTTTCATAGCCAGGCCATACGACATCCACATAGCCATCAACGTGTTCCCCAGTCCAGCATCAACCGTCTCCATAGCGTATGTTAAGCTTCTCTGGCAGACCATCATTCCTTCCTCTTCACCGGGAGTGAGACCGTCATCCATCATTTGGGGGCTTCCGTGCGATTTAGACTTTGGTAGTAGGCCTTGTTCTTGCGCTTCTCGTACGTCCATATAGTAAGGGTCCTCAGAATAATAGCCCATCGAACGCTTCGTGTGAGACTTTCCATTCTCGGTCAAATGCTGGGACAGTTCCATTGACTGTTTGCAGATCTCTCGATAGTGCGCGGGCTTCAAAGGGAAGTCGTAGCTCTCTGGTATCGAGACAGTCCACTTGGGCTTCTCCTTCTTGTCGGTGACTATGACGGCCGAGGGGTTGCTCGGGAGGAAGCTGTCGCCGACCATTTCGTAGTCCTCGCTCCCATCGCCTGTATATCTGTCGGTCCATGCCCGCTGTTCGGTGTAAAGATGGCGGATGCCGAGCCAGACAATGATGGTGACACCGCAGCAGGCAATGAGCAGCCGCTTCACCAGACGCGAGTGGCTTGCAGAAGACGGCTTCTTGCCATGTCGGGGTATCAGGGAGGGGAGGCTCGGCGAAGGTGGTGGAGATGCCGCTTCCAGGAGGACGCGGTGGGATGCCAGCCGCGGGGAGAGAAAAGAGGCGGAGTTCATGGACGGCGAGAATGGCTGGGAGAAGGCGGTGGAGGAGACCACAAGGCCAGGATTCCGGCGTGCGTGCATCTTCTTGACGCTGTTCACAATCATGTCGAGGACAGTGACGGGGCGGGAATGAGGCAGCTCAACTCAGTCTTGTCATTCACCCCAACCTAAGCAGGTTGACAGTGCGGGACCGGCCAGCAACGGCGAAGGAGCGAAGACGGGAGGTCCACCGTGGCCTGCAGGTGGGTGGGTTGCGGCGTAGTGAATGCACGCGCGGTGAGAGACCGTGTTTCGGGCCAACAAACGGAAAGAGCAGGCAATTAGGGAGCGAGGTTCACAAGCCGTATGTGTGAAATTGCATCGCGCGGCCGCCTGGGCTGGAGATGCGGTCAGAGGACTGGGCAGCGGGTGGGACGAAGCAGCACAGGAGGTCAATATCAAAAAGGGCCTGACCCGCGGGCGGAGCGTAGACGAAGGATGACGGCGCGGAGGAAAACGCTGTGGCTAGGCTGCGTCGGGCGGAATGGAGCGGAGGGGCGTGGGAGCGTGTCGTGCGTGTCCAGCGTCGCCCATGGACGGGGCATCTGGGGCGACGCTTCGAGGCAGGATTGTCGTGATGGAGGCCAGCGGCTGTTTCAGACTGCGACGCTTCGAGCACCACGACGGCAGCGACGGCTTGGCGGCCCATCAAACGACGCCAACCAAGGGCCGAGGAAGGGTCGCCCCCGGCAAGCCGCGAGGGAGGGGCCTGTCGACGTGAGACGCTGGACGTCATCGCTCACGACGCCCGCCGGTTCCAGCGCCCCGACTGGCAACGCTGTGACGCCCTCGCCTTTCTCCACATTCTGCTCTGCCCTCAACGTGTGCTGGCGCCGGCCGATCTGCATCTGCCCGCGTTCCACTCCCACACAGACCCCATGCACAGTGCAAAACAAGCACCCGCCTGACGCCGCATCAGCGCCCGCAAGGAGCACAATGCTAGCCAGCAGGAAGGCCTGCCCGAACGGGGAAGGCTGCGCGGGACGCTTCCGTGTGTTGCAGTCGAGCTGCCTCGGGGTTGGGTGTCGCGGAGCGCGTTGGCTCGGCCTTCCTCCGCGCGCAAAAGCTTGGCTGCGCAAGGATGCTCCCAGCGCAAAGGTGCAGACCTCGTATGTGCAGAACGCCGGGTTTTGGCTCGGAGCGCCCTCCATCGCTGTGAACAGGTGTTTCCCGGCTTGGAGAGAGACGTTTAATTAGCCGTCAGGTCTTGACCGCACATAAATAAACCCTTGCTGCTGTCGACCCTGCGTGCACTCAACCCATCCGCGGCTGTCAGAAATCTCACATCAACATGCCGGGTCCATCGCAGTTTCAACACTCCCCAGCACGCGACAAATCTCACCACAGACTGCAACACCACGGGGCCAATCCACGCTGTCTGACTCGTTCGTGTTATACCACGCGACTTAAGCTTCATCACTATTGTACCGCAGCCGCCCGCGTCTCTCCTCCCATCCTCGATTAATCATACAGCATCAGGCCATCTCGATATAAGAAAAGTAGACAGGGTATCAAGGTTCAAGCCTCCCCAAGGAAATGGAAGACACCAACGCCAACAAAATGCCGTCGCGATTGCTCGCCGAGTCGCCTCCCTCGCTCTTTACAGCCCGCCCAACACCAAACACCTAATGCCCACACGCCTTTTCTTCTTCCCACAAATTCTCCTACTTGGCCTCGCTCACCGCGCGCAGGCTGCTCCGCGATGCGCCCTTGGCACCACCGTGCGCCCCGTCCACGCGTTCCGAGATCATCTCATCTAGGATCCGCGTCATCTCATCTACGCCCTTGCCTGACTTCTGCGATGCAGGCGAGAGCAGCGCAACCGGGCTGATGGGTGGCCCTCTGAACTTGGAACTCGCCGTGCTCCCTTCGCTTCGTTGATGCGAGGATCGCCGGCTCTCGTTTGCTGACGCAGTATCGATGCCCAGGTCTGCAACCTCACGCTTTCGCGCAGCAGACCGCAGCGCCGTCACCATCCTCTCCTTGTCGTCCAGCCTAGCGCGGAGGTCTGCAATCTCTGCGTCCTTCTCTGATAGGAGTCTCTCAACCCCATCGTCGCCTCCAATTACCTTATGAGACAAACTCATCGAAACACGTGACTGGCTTGATCGCCTCGCCTGCAACAATCTTTTCTCAAGCGTACCGATGTAGCGGTTCTTGTCAGAAAGGTCGGCCTGTAACGCCCGGATCTGTGCCGCTTGGCTCGCTGTGCCGTCTCCATTCTCGCCCAAAGAATCATCTTCCTCGGAAGGCGTCTCTCCAATTGCTGTGCCAATTGGAGGGGAGCTTCCTGACGACGTTCTGTTGGCAGTAGGAACTTCGAGTGTAGTATGGCTCGCCGAAGACCTCGCTGATACTGGCCGGAAATCGCCATTGCTTAGTATCGATCCACGGTTGTGCGTTTGGCTGTGTAGGCCCATCGAGGAAAACGAACGTCCCGAATTCACCCCTAGCGACTTTGAGCTGAGAATCAGGCGATTCAGATGCTCGATACGCTCCTTCAGGGCGGTCCTGGCTAGCTGCATCTCGAGCATCTGCTCCTCGTGCCGCTGCTCGGCTTCCATTTCGCGTGCCTTTTCCTCCTCTTCGTCTTTCTCTCTCTCCTCCTCTTTTACGACTTCTCTTATAATCACTTCCTTAACCCCATCTCCAGACTCCTTCGCCGACTTCTCTTCTAGTTGCTTGCGGAGCTCCTGAATTTCTATGCGATACCGATCAAGAAGAGCCCTTTCGCCAAGACCGTCTTCCACCTTCTTTGCGTGGCTTACAATGTTGTTCTTAGCTCTCGAGGCAAATTTAAGGGTATTGAGCGTCTCGCCCGTGTGACTGTTTGCCAAGGCAGCACTGCCTGTGGAACCGATCTGAATCGTACACAGGATGCTGACGAGAGAGTTTCCAGATAGAGCGCCCTGGAGTAGTCGAGTGAGTTTGCTGTCTCTGTAAGGCAGATGCTTGTCTCCTTTTGTGCCTGCCTTGCCCGCATCGGCCTTTTCCTTGTCGGTGGAGAGGCGTGCGATGACGGTGCCCAATGTCAACAAACTCTTGTTGATGTGGGAGCCTTCTGTTCTTCGTTCCTTGTTCTCCGCGGCTTTCTCGGATCCCGCCAAATCGATCAGACTCAGCGTAGAGACACGGACTCCTCCTGGACCAATAGCAGACCGCTTGCTGTCTTGCAAGCTGGTGCCTCCTGGTGGCTGTCTCTCGCGGCTCTCCACAACAATCTGGACCACGGCGTGACTGCGGGAACTGCGCGCATTGTACTGAGTGCCAGCCACCTTCCTCGCGTTGTCACCTCTGGCAATGACGCGCAAAAGTTGTGTAGGGCTCTGTACAATCTCTTCCTTGAGAGGAGTGGCGTAGACTCCACGCTTGCTGTCCTCCCGTAGTTTAATTTCCTCTTGTGGTAGCAAAGTACCATTCATGGCCGTGGCGGTCGAAAACGAAAGAAGGTCATGAATTCTCTCGTTGTAGATCTCAAGATAGCTTACTCGGAGGAGGAATTCGCGGTCTGGAGTTTCTCGAATGAAGGAGAAGATGTCCGTGATAGCGAGTGGAATGACACCTGGAGATGTTGCTGTACCCTGCATGGAAAAGGTTTTTCCAGTGCCGGTCATGCCGTATGCGAAGACCGTTCCATGATAGCCCTCCATAACTCGTCGCACCAAGCGCTTGGCTGCTGCGTCATACACTCGTGCATTGTTGTCTTGTGTGTCGAAAACATTATCTATGTCTTAAGTTAAACCCCGATCAGGACACGTGCAGTTGCGTGTAACCCACCATAAATATAGTCCCCGCCTTCCCGCCCTCTATAAGCCACTGACGACTTTTTGGCGTTGACCTCCCACTCGTCATGCTTCCCATCGTTGCTGCTCGCGTCAGGCCGCACGCGAACACTAACAACCACGTTTCCCTTCCCCTCTTTATGTGTCGAGTTTCTGTCTGTTCCTGACTTGTTGTCTGCGCGACCCCTCGGTTCCTCCTCGTTGATATCGTCGAAGCTCGTTGCGTATGAGTCTTGCGCTGAGGAGTTTCGACTTTGGGGAGGGGAAGGGAGGGTGAGCATGGTGTTTCCTGGTGCTGTTCTGCTCTCGCCGGCGAGGTTTGGAGGCGTAAGTGGCGACTTCAGTCCGACCCCTCGACTTGAGACTCGAGGGCTTTTCATCCTCAGGCTACTATCTCGCGAAGGCACAGCTTTGGGGCCAGCGGAAACGCGCTGATCGAGAGAAGCCCCAGCGGGAGTAGAGCTCGTGGAGAGGGGGCTTGGTGGATGGCTCGAGTTCCGCCCAACGTATTTGGGCGGTTGAGGAAAGGCTCCGATGCTGATTGTCTTTCGCAGGCCCTTGCCGGGGGGTAGCATCTGTGCCGATTCGTTGCCATTCAAGGTCGGCACATTCGAAGTCGAGCTGGACTGGGCCCTGGGTGGCCGTTGGGGCAGAGCTGATGAGGACACAGCTCGCGTGGCGGTGGTGGAGGAGGAGGAGGGAAGCAGCGACGCGCCAGAGCCCCGCCTGCTCGAGGTCACAGATTCGTTGATAGAGCCTACCGAGCTCTTCCTGGATTTCGGAACTGGCAGCGAGGGCAACGGGCCGGTGGGTGGGTTCAGCGATGGGCGCGATGGTCGTGGTAGGGTGGTCGCCATGATGTTTTCTATTGACTGATCTTTCAGCCCAGATAGTGTCTCTCGAGTCTACCTCGTCGTGCTCATATCATCGAGCGGCAGAGAACCTGGCGGCAGAGTAGGAGAGGTCAATGGCCGGCGCAGCCGTTGCAGAAGCGTCTTGGGGATCGTATCAAGAGGACGGGGCCTTCCCTGCGGGCGGGCACGGCAGTCGAGGGCTCGACGGAACGCACGTCCACGGTCGCGGCGGACTCGAGGATGAGGATGACGTGACACGGTATGGAAGATGCGAGGCGTGTCGAGGCAGGGATCGTAGGTTGACGTCGAGTGGTATTGAGAACGCAGGCCGACGTGGGCGGTGGTGAGTGGTGAGGTGAAGATGCAGACAAGAGGTAAAGGAGCGTGGTCGCGAGCTGCAGGGACAAGGAAGCCCGTGGGAGCGTGCAGGGAAACGGGAAGCTTGGGGCACAGGTGTGGGTGCTTTGCGCTTCCACCGTCTTTTCCGCGGCCTTATTCTGGTGTTGATTCTGCCGGGCACGGTGCTGGCGGGAGCGTGGGCGGGAGTCGTGACGCGTGAGCGGATGCTCGGGACGAGAATGGGAGCGGACAGGAGGCAGAAGAGGCCCGTCGCGTGGGAGCCCAAAACGGTTTTTTGCAAAAGTGCCCCTGGAAAACGACTCGGCAGCTACATCGCCAGAAAAGTGATCGGCCTGGCATTTGTGGATGAGGCCAAGCCTCCCCGGACAGCTGCCGCGCCCCGACTCCTTTCTTTGGGCCGGCATCGTGAGCAGGGGCTGTATCGAGATGCGGGTGCCGCTTGCCGTCGAACTCTATGAGAACTTCTTCATCTATCCTGCGTTCACTGCCTCTACGCCAGACGCACTGCATGCAACCCTCCCGACGTCAAACTTCTCCCCAATGCACCCCACCAGCGTGCATACGGGCTCATCCGCACAGTGGCCCCTGCCCACGGGGTCAGTATCTCACTGAGGCCATGCACCGACGCCAGAGCCCGCCAGCCAGTGCTTGCGGGACACCAGCCGGCGCAGACACACGACCCAATTTGCGGAGAGCTCTGAGCGAACTGTGCCTCCTACAGTAGCCCCCGTGTCGGAAGGATCAGCGTCAGCGACGACGGCGTGGGCAGGTGGTTACGATGGCGTGGATGGCTGTTGCTGCAAACGCCAACAGCCTCGAACGACGCCATGAGCGTTGGATTTATTCAGCGCGCTCCCCGCGTCGTGCTCGGAGATTATCGTGCCCTTCGGCCCCAAACGCGTCGAGTTACAGCCCTCCAGCTGGACGAAGCCTGCCGCCACAG
Source organism: Mytilinidion resinicola (assembly GCF_010093595.1). Taxonomy (NCBI): domain Eukaryota; kingdom Fungi; phylum Ascomycota; class Dothideomycetes; order Mytilinidiales; family Mytilinidiaceae; genus Mytilinidion; species Mytilinidion resinicola. Next base: position 1,667,013 of record NW_022985445.1, on the reverse strand, counting down.
TGTTGGGGGGTGTGCCGCAGCACTAACCATCCGCCAATCATTCGGGTATCGCAAATCACAGTGCAGCTCCCTAGTCACATTGCAGAAGTAGCAGCTCCTCCTTCGCTGGTTGTCATTCTAGCATGACGGACTCAGGACTGAGAGCTTAAAGATGCGGAGCTGCCTACGAAGATGGAAGGCCTAGAGTATCAACAGCATTTATGTCTAACACTGATCTCCATATACGCGCCCAGGTTTCCCTTCTCTCGAGTACTTAGCCTGTTGATTAACCATTTCGAGACCACCATTACCCGGCTCCCTTCACCACGGCATGAATTCAGCCATGCCGCCGAAGAGGATGCACGTTCCCTTGAATCGTCACGAATTCTAACCCTGAGTCGAGAATCTGAGCGAGTTTCACAAACACATCAGGCCATGTCCGAGGATTGACTGGATCTACACTCGAGGATTGATTGATGTACACTGAAGCAGTTTCCGACATGCCACCTAAAATCCGTCACTGAGGGTGAGCTGGATAACCTACAGGTGTCATCCACGAGTTGAGGTTCCGTGAGCACAAGCAATGCCTCGGGAGGAGCCAATGAGACGGTCCTCTTGCAGCCGTTACACATCCACTGCAGTGCAGCCGCTGGTATACCGTTGTTCAACTGTATCACGTGAACCACGAGGCTCTGTAGGGATCGGCCGATGGCGCTAGATGCAAATAGTCCTTCAAACCTTTTAAGGTGAAACCTTGCTGGTATGGCATTGACCCGATTTGGCAGAAGTTTCTGATCGATTTGATATTCTCCGAGGTCGGCATCGACCGTTCTACCCCTTTTCTCGCGAACGGCATGACGTATCTATCAAAGCTGATCATCTGCTGTCCAAGCTGTGTATATCAGCCTGGGAAAAGGTGTTGCAACATATGCACACTGCGTCTTCTCCCCTTTTAGTTATCGTCTTTCGGGATTACTACTCTATCCTTGGTTTCCCAAATACTCACTACGACATCGAGGATTAGTAACTCTTGATTGGCGATTCAGGGCACACTAAAGGTTTTCCTAGCTCTCACAGCATAAACTTAATTTCGGGACCCTGATCACTAGGAAAAGGCTACCACAGGTGGACGCTGCGTTTACTTCCTCGTCGTTCAGTACCGAAGAGGTTACGCATTTCGGCATTGGGACGCTTCTCTCTAGCTTGACTCGAACCCAAGTACATGGGCATAACCGAATATCGTTGATCAAGCAAGCTCTCTACGCAATGTCACATACACCCCGCGGCGCATCAACTAAGACTAAAGCAGTCACACTGGTAGACTATCACAACATCGCAAGCTTTCACTTCTACAGACGCTGTGAGGGCAATGATGGCTCAGTCATGCAACCTGGTGAAGCTCGTGCGCAGAACTTAAAAACGAAACACAAACCTACGCGAAGATTTGGTTTGACGCATCAAAATCGCAGACCGAAATGCGTCGCAGATCTATCATGCATCCTATGCTTGTGAAAAGGTCTTTAGGACTTCTCTCGGCGTGAATTTCCCCCACCGGAGAAACTTCCCCTCCATTGCGGAGAACCCTTCCAAAGTAACGCCCAACACGTCAAGCGGCTCTCTTTCTGTACTGCGAAAGAGAGAAACTGCCATACTATACCGAAGGGGCTGCTACTCTGCCCTCGGGAGCACGGCAAAACGTTAGACGCATTGCGATAAATGGGTCCGCTTCTGAGCTATCAGCCGTCGTAAATTTACTTATCTTCACGTCCAGTCCACCTCGAAGCACTTCATCGATTTATTCTATGTCCTATGTCAACGCAATTCCATTCCATACCTAGTCATTCAATTTCCCTTGGCATAGCACTCGCAGAGCTCTCGTCGAATAGATCGTCTTTCTTGCTTTCCACTCCACAACAACGTCGGGACCCTACTGAACTCAACTCAAGACATCCAATTACTACTGTCTCTCGTCCTTCAGAATCTCTTAGATAGCCACAATGCCTTCTTTTGACGAGAAAAACGCCTACATCGAAAAAGGCGACGACGTCTTCTTCGACGACGGCCGCGAAGTCGAGCTCCTCCACTTCATCCACAACAAACCCGACATCGACTCCATCCGCGGCTCTCCCCAGCGCGTTCTCCAAGCCATAGACGAATTCGCGCGGACCAAAAAGTACCTCATGAACGTCGGCCAGGCCAAGGGCAAGATCGTCACCGACCTCATCGAAGAAGTCAAGCCGGAGACGATGGTAGGCATCAGGCGTCCCCGATCCCAATCCACTTCTAACAGCCAACCAGGTCGAGCTAGGCGGCTACTGCGGCTACTCCTGCATCCTCTTCGGCGACGCCGTCCGCCGCTCCGGCAGCTCCAGCGCGAGATACATCAGTCTGGAGCGCAACCCCGAATTCGCGGCCGTCATCATGTGCCTCGTCGCGCTCGCCGGCCTCTCCGACACCGTGAAAGTAGTCGTGGGCTCCAGCGACGCCTCAATCAACCGCCTGCACGCATCAGGCGAGCTCAAGCACATCGATCTCATGTTCCTGGACCACTACAAACCGGCCTACACCACCGATCTCAAACTGTGCGAGCAGCTAAAGTTGATCACGCCTGGTTCCGTGCTTGCGGCTGATAACGTAATCACGCCTGGCAACCCGCCGTATCTGGAGTATGTACGTAGTAGTGTGGCAGAGAAGAGAGAGGCGGCGAAGCAGGGCCCGGTTGAGGGCGATGGCGTGGATCCGCGGTTCCCTGGGCGGACGACGCAGCAGTACGCGAAGCGGCTCGGGCAGGCGAAGCTGGAGCACACAGCGAAGGGGAACCCGAATCTCGTGTATGAGAGCCGGATCAACCATAGCTTCGAACCGACTGGCGAGCCAGTAAGTTCCCCTGCCGAATCACCCCTTAGACCACTCATCTCTCTAACGAATGATTGAATCACAGGACGGAGTTGAGATCACGAGATGCACAGGCGAGGAGAAATAAGCGTAGTAGTAAAGAAGCACAGATTGAATTTAGCTATCATTCGACCTCCACCATCGCCACGTCTACATCCTGACCATTAAGGCCGTGACCAGTGGTCGCGTCCTCTCCTCCCCCCACAACCTCGTCCATCTCCCTCAACGTGAAGTCTAGCAGATAGCTCTCATCCACAAGATCCTCTATGCGGCGATAGTGCCGCTCCGTATACGCCTTCAGCGCATCCAGCACATCCCTTAAACTCCCCTTCGCATCCGCCTTCCCCGTCGGCTTCAGCCCCGCAAAGCGTGACGCCGGATACGACTTCACCAGCGTCCAGAGTATCTTCTGCGCGACCGGTGCCGTCCGCGCATTCGTATTCCAGTCCCTAATCCTCAGCAGCAGCTTGAACAGCTGCTCATCCGCCAGATTAGCCAGCACGTCGTCGACAGCCTTCAAGCCTGACAGACTGCCCGCTTCCTGGGTTTCAGCCTCCACGACGCCCTTGAAGAGGCCGAGCAGTCTCGCCGGCTGGTTCAGTTGCAGCGCGAGCGTGATGGCCTCGCGATAGTTCCCCTTGTGCGCGTAGTTCTGCAGTTTCTGGTCCAGCTCCACGCGCTCTGTTTCCGCGGCTACGACGGCTTCCATTGTCGCGGTCGTCGTGTCCTGCCAGAATGTGATGACGCTGTCGCCGCCGCCAGACACCAGCGCATTCGACGTCGGGTTCGCTGCGAGCGCCCACACGCGGTCGGTGTGGTTGTCTAATGTGCAGGATACCCCGCCGCTGGAGGTATCCCATACTTTTACGAGGCCGTCGCCGCCAGCGGAAGCGATCTGTGCTCCGCGCTTGTCGCGTGCGTCTACCAGCTTGTATGCGAGCCAGACGAGCTTCAGGACGCTGTTGGTGTGGCCTTCGAGCGTCAGGAGGCAGCTGTAGTCTGCGAGATTCCAGATCTTGACGGTTTTGTCGCCGCTGCCGGTTGCGATGAGGCCTTTGCTGCCTGTTAAGCCGATGGAGGGAGTATCCTTGGGAGCGAATTTAACAGTCCATACACCACGGCGGTGGCCACGTAGGACACCTTGTGACTCGCCGTCCTCGGTGGAGTAGATTTTGATGGTTCGGTCTTGCGATGCGGAGGCGAATAGGGTCGAGTTGTGGTTTATGTCGATGGCGTTGATGTCCTTATCGTGCGCTTTACGGGTGTAGGTTGCCCGAGATGTTTTCTTCCCTCCCTTTAGTGCACTGGACGTGTCCCAGCGCTTTATGGTCTTGTCTTGAGATCCTGTGATGAGGAATTGGGGGGGATGATCCAGTGGGTTTTCGAATGCAGGAGTGCCTTTGGTAGGAGTTGCGTGTGGCAGAGATATTGCTCCTAATGACTCGGCGTGGCCAACAAGAGTTGACACACAAGTGTATGAGTTACTTTCAGGATCCAGCCTCCATAGACGAGCATTGTTGTCCTTCGCGCCCGTTGCAAGCCAATGACCAGACCAGTCAACATCTAAGCATAATATGATATCCTCGTGGCCTTTGAGGAGCGCGACATCTGCTCCGAAATATGTACCTCCAATGGGGTCGTCCTCTGAGTTGCTGTTGGATTCCAAACTTATTATTCGAATGTCTTCCGAGTTTGTCGCCAATGCTAGGAGGTTTCGAGATCGGCCAATGTAAGCCAAATCGATCACTTCGTCATGGTTCCCAGATATGCGCCGCAGGACCGGCAGGGGTTGTAATTTCCCCTCGTCCGCATAGTCTTTCAATGACTCCAACGAATGTAAAACCAACGTCTGGTCTGCGTGAACGGACAGAAGATATGGGAGATCTTCGTAGTATATGACGTCCAGAATTGCATCTGTCTCTACGCCGGCTTTCTGCTCAACCGTTATTTCTCCGCCTCCTATGGTCCTCCATAAACGAACAGCCCCATTCTCGCCTCCTGTGAAAATGACTGTGCCATTTTGTAGAAACCCGATGCCTTCAACAGCTTCCAGGACCGGGATCGTACTTCGTATTTTCCATGTCCGGCAATCCCAAACTATCGCAGTCTTGTCCCGGCTTCCTGACACTAATGCGTTTTCCTCCGGCGAGAAATCTAGACTGCGAACCACTGAGACGTGGGAATCCAAAATCGCGACACTGGTGCGTTTATGGAGATTCCAAATTCGTATTTTCCCCTCTTCCGCACCGACAGCCAATCGATACCCCAGTGTTGTCTCTCCATCAGCATTGTCCTGCGTCTGATTCTTCTTCTTTTTATCCTTGCCCTGTTTCCCAGTTTCCTGCGCAGGTACCTCGACCTCGAAAAAGAGGAGAGAAGAAATGACCCCGCCATGGCCATGGAGGGTGTGTGTGACGAATCCTCCTTGGATATCCCAGACTTTCACGGTGCCGTCTGCACCTCCAGTTGCAAGCAACGTGCCGGTCTTGTCGACTTTCACAGTCACAACAGGCGAGCCGTGCGGTTTTAACGTCCGAATAAGGTCTGCGCGAATCCGACCGGTGTTATCTGGGGTAGGGGACAGGGAGTATATTCGCATGGAAAGTGATCGCGAGCATGTTATTAGATGCGAGCTACTCGGTGTCACTATTCTGATAAGCATTCAGGCTATAGAATGTTGCATTCGAGTTGTACTGACATGCTAGTGTGGTTACAGCCTCTCCATCCTGCAATACTGTCAGTACTTCCAAATTCGAGGGACGCCAGATTGAAGACTCACTCCTTCAATGCGCGCAAGCTCCTCACCGGTAGCTAGGTCGGTAAGTAAAGCATCTTCATCAACACAAGTCGCAAGACATCGTCCGTCCTGGGCGAGCGCGGCGCTCCCTCCGGTGTAGATTGGGTGGATGCTTCTGCTCACGTCGTAGGTGGTGGTAATACTCGTTCTTTGCGCCATGGCTGCGTGGCACTTCTGGCCGAGTTAAGCAGCTATACAGCTTATATGGGAGCTAGAGCATGTCTTCGAGTCTCCGTTGCATCTCTGGGTATACTGTCTGCGCTTTTGTTGTCCTCAATGGTGCTTCACCGGTTTCACGATCTTCTTAAATTTTTTCCTCGCGAGTTCGTTATCGATAAGACCACTCTGTGAAAAGCGGAGCTGGGTACACGTGATCTATACCTCACCCCTCCGCCCTCTTCAGAAACATCTCCACCATGCACAGCGTGCTTCAGTATGCTTCCAGAATAGCGTCTCTATCTCACAAACTGTTGTAAAGCCTAAAATGTTCGAGGAAAAAAATTTCGTTAACCTTTCGATTCAAGTCTGGGAAATCTACTTAAGCTGTTGCCATGATTCCTCAACCAATGGCTTGTAGCAGACCGCCATTTTTGGAACTAGTTCGGAATCGCCGTAAGCATTTGCTTATCTCAAAAATCGTACGCAGTCAGAGCATTCCTATGCTGCAAGCCATCCACGGTCACTGTGGGAGATAGTTCAGTCGCAAGGCTTTTCATCCACAGATTCACATCAAGGTGTATAACGAACTCACAGCGCTCCACGGGTTGATATATCGGTAGTCGACTAGGTCTAGTACGTCGCTATTTTGCCCCGTTTTGGTAATAGCCTTGGATGTCGAATGATGGGGGTTCATTTTGCCCCCTGTCGAAGGAGCTCAACAAATTTACTCCACTAAGAAGCTCTGCTTAGACCCACAGTGCGGAATGCGGCGTTTTTGGCAGTGCATTTGCCTGGAGGCACGATTCGACCTGCATTAGCGTTTCGGATTGCGCGGGGACAAGGCTACTCGTATTGCTATATGGAGAGGTTGCACTACCACCACCCTTCTATAACGCTTCTAAGTATCAAGACAAGACAATCTCCAGATATCACTGTTTCCCACTATTTCTATATTTATCTCAAGCTTTGAAGTCATGGACATAAAGCAGAGACCTTTTCGGGTGATCGTCGTAGGTGGCAGTATATCAGGTCTCACGATGTCACACTGCCTGCAGCGAGCTGGCATCGATCACGTTGTCCTGGAGAGAAGGAACACTATCGTCCGACCGAATGGTGCCTCTATTAATCTCTGGCCGCAAGGTCTCCGCTTGATGGAACAGCTGGGGTGTTTCAGTGGTACTCCAACTGTCGTCAGCCCTCTATTTAGACAGATAATCGAAAGGTGTGTTTATGTTCTCGAGCAAGTTAATCGCTGTTTATTGAGTGTGCTCACGATTCGCATAGGCATGGGTATGGCTTCCTAGTGATTGATCGCGAGAAGCTCATGCGAATTATCTACGACCATTTACCGTCGCAATCGTACGTCAGAGGAGGCTGTAGCGTTGTCCATATTGATGAGGACAAAACCGGAGTCAAAGTTCATCTAGAAGACGGAAGCGTTGAGGTTGGCGACATCGTCGTGGGAGCAGATGGAGTCAATAGTGTTGTACGAAGGGCTATGTGGACGATCGCAAACGACCGAAGTCCTGGGACATTTTCTGAGAAAGAGCAACAAAGTAATACCTAGTCTATTCTGCCTTTGTATGTTACTGATTTGTCAAACCAGCACTGAACACAACCTACAAATGTCTCTTCGGAACATGTACACCACCTGCTAGATCGGTTTCTGGCGAGATGACCCAAACGCACAATGATAGATTCTCGTTTCTTACTTTGACGCAGCCGACCCGTGTCTACTTTTTCGTTTTCATTAAACTCCCCAAGGCTAGGCGATGGCCAGATCGACCAAAATACAATTCTCATGATGCAGAGCTAGAAGCAAGCAAATATATGGCGTGTCGTATCAACGAAAAGCTCACCTTTGGCGACCTTTGGAGCAACAAGCTCTGGTTCTACCTTACTCCGCTGGAAGAGGGCGTCTTTAAACAATGGCATTGGGGAAGAATAGCACTGGTTGGAGATTCTGCTCATAAGGTTAGTGACACTCATGATCGTTTCCTTAACGGCTAATCAGTGTTTCCAGATGACCCCAAACCTAGCATTCGGTGCCAACAGCGCCATGGAAAGCGTCGCAGCACTCTCAAACGGCTTGAATCGAGCACTCAAGAACCAATCAGACTCTACCCTCAGCCGAGAGCAGATTAGTATGGTGTTCCAAGACTATCAGGAAAAGAGGATGGGCCGCGTGACTAAAGTCCACGACTTTACAGGCGGATTCACGCGGGTTTCAGCTTGGGATGGACTTCTGAATAAGTTCATGGCCCTGTGGGTTCTACCCATTGCTAGCCATGAGTTCGTAGGAGACAAGTTTAGTCGCTTGATCAGAGGTGGAGTGAAGTTGGATTACGTGCCGTACAAGGAGTCGAGGTCTGGTTCCGTGCATTGGGATGATGAATCAAGGGAGAATGCTGGTGGCAAGGGCAAGCTGACATCTGTTACTTTAGTGAGCGTTCTTGTAGTATGTTTGGGTCTCGGCGCTTTGATTCGGTGGCTGTTCTGGATTTTCATGTCCTGATTGAGAGAGCGAAGGCTACTCGTAGCTGTACATGGTGTTCCACCTGCATGGTTGATGCGAGATTGGCAGCGTATTGAGCCATGCTTTAATGCTTTAACGTTCGACTAAATGCCACGAGAGAAGGCCACGAAGTTAGCCAATCGCATTAGATCTAGCTACCAATCGCATTAGACCTATGCTAAACCGATCAACTTTGCTTTGAATAGACGAAACTGGAGCTAGCAGTAATGGTAGTAATGACTTTGAAGCTTGCGTTAATAGTGGCAACGACGGTAATAACGAAATCAATAATACCTCACTATTATGGTGTGGTTGAAGAAGGAGAAGCTGGATAGGACATAAGGGACTTGAGGGACGTCAGGCGGAAGATCGCCGCTAGTCGGCACCACCTGCCGCAACACCTCGTCAATTCACGATCGACCAACGCGCCTCGCCTTCAGAACACGCGCCGGCTTCAGAATGCGCATATCCTACGCTACGCTTTCTCAATTGTATTACTTAGTCCCGATGTCTGGACAGCATGGGTAGACAGGCGTATCTGACCCGCTTAGCTTTGGTGAGTATGCGCTGCGCAATCGCTGTCATGTCTCTCATTCCTCTCTATTCACATCCACAAACTAATTTATTCGTCGTTACAGGGACGCTCTGCCTTCGAGGTCCAAGACCAGAGCGGTTTGCAAGCTTTGCAAAATAGCCATCCCCAAACCGCAGAGTCCGAACCGCTCACGACTCCCATCAATTACTACGTGCAACAATATGATGAGCGAGGGCACCCAGTAAATCCAGCTTCTCGCGAACAGGGACGGATTTTGCGGGAGGCGCAGAACGATGTTCTCGCTGCCATTGGAGTGGTGGAGCGCCGTACTCTACCGCTGTCAGAAGACGACATTCAGTTGTTGTGCAAGAAGATAGATATTCTGGACACAATGGAGTCGGAAAATAACGCTGGAGATCTTGTGGCAGCTGTATCGACATTGGCTGATGTCCTGTGCACCTGGTGGATCGGATCGCTCAGGGATCGGATCTTGGTGAGTCTGATATGACACGGTGGAAAATATCTAGAATCTGACCAAACTTTCAGACTTTTCAAATGCTGCCCGGCATGCACTTCTCGAATCTCGTCTGCGCTCAGTATCAGTCTGCTGGGTTCTGGACGTTCTTCTGCACTGGATTACCTGCCCATATTCTCTGGTCGTCCGCATATCAGACCACAACTAGCCTGGTGGGCAGCTTGAGACTGATCGACCGCTTTCTACTATGGAACCAGCCGTCTAGACGTACAAGAAGACTTATCCGCCGGTGGAAACCCACGATAAACGAGATGTAGGTTGCCCATTTCTCTGTCACATGTGCAAGACTAACGAGGAAACAGTTTCCAGGGGGTAGCCAAAGTCGCCTTTTTCCCGTTGTACTATTATTCTAGTCTTCAAAGACTACATCTTGTGCCTATTCGGCCGTTTCTTCCTCCCTTGGAATCGTTTATACCTTTCATGCCAGCATCGCCTATCCAGAGAGTCCCAGTCCCATCTACTTTTACGCGAGAATCAGTCACGACTTTCGCTGTTTCGTTGCTTGCGTCTCCGCTACTACTCTTCCTCGTTGAAGTCTTCATTGAGAGGCGGGTCTATGGCGTCATATACGATGCCATAGAGTCAAGACGGGTAGAAGCGGGCACTACAGAATTAGCGCACTCCGAGGAATATCCCAAGCCACGGACCGCAAGATTCATTGGCCTCAGTGAAACGCCCTGGGGAGTCTTTGGAACCGCAGTAGATACAATGCTAGGCTATCTCCGCCGAGCATACATCTTCGACGACGAGCTCGATGGTCGCCGGACACCACAGGAACGCTATATAGAGAGAGAGCTCGACCGAATCCGCGCCGAGATCGACTTGGGGAATCTACGAATCAATAATATGGAACGGCTGGATATTCCAGTGGCACATGCTGAGAGCGTTCTACAGCCTGTTGATTTCGGCGGCTCCGATGCAGGCCAAGTTGCTATGCCTCTCGATCCGTCTAGGCCTGTCTCCCCCGTATCACAAACAATCTCTGAAGGGAGCCAGGATGCCATGGACCCAAGCGTTCGAATTACTTCCAGGGAGGAGAATGACGGCATTGTTGAGTTAGAGGTTCGACTTCCTCAATTAGCATCCGTTACGCACGAAGAACTCGCTGCCAACGCTTCAGCACCTAGAGTAGACGATGGCGCCCAAGGCGGCGACGGTCGGCAGTGGATCTTCCCTCGAGCAACGAAGCTTTCGACGGAGCCAGGCCGAATGTTGGGGTCGATTCTGAATAGCCAGATAGTGACCTGGGCAAGGATGCCACTGCAGCTAGCCGGATTGCGGTTGATGGCTGCAAGATTCCAGGCCACTGATCCTCAAGCTCTTTTTGGAAGATCTGTCCAGAATCCACTTCTCGGCTTAGGCACTGTCCGTACCTTTGAGAGAGTGCTCTTGTGTGGAGGGATTGAGTTCATGGGAAATCTTGCAGTCTGGGGCTGTGAGTGCTGCGTTATCGCGTTCTTGGGCCAGGCTTGCTATAGGTGGGGGAAGAGTTGACGCATGGTGGAGAACGTCGGACGACGAAGGTACAACAGGAGGGAAGTCGTCTGTGCACACGTTATGTCTCTGGCTGCAGTCCTCCGACCTCGTATGAGGCTGGTCATAGGACGGGAGCTGAATGGGCGACTATCTGTACAGGCCTTGGTTGAGGACTAGATGGCCATCAAAGATTGATCTGTCCCCATTAAAGCCTTCTGCCGCTCGTCTGACCTGATGATGCTTCAGTTCACCTTGTATAGTAACAAGGAGTATGCACAGATGAACAGCGAACAGCTGACTGTCCTGATGCATGCAAAGGAGCTAGCTTTCAGCCGTCATATTGGGTAGCTCATATCGAGCCATCATGATGTGCGCCGCTACTGCCATCTTGCCATAATGTTAAGACACGGCCGCGTGCTCTTCTCATCCATGTATTCGATAGCTAGCCCACAATTCACATATACAAAGACTTGATATACTGTCCCAGATCTTTGATACTGCGCTGAAAGACCCGCAGCAGTGGCATCAAGAGTGCACACCCCAGCGTCCCGGCAGTGGATGAGGCTTAGCTCCCCCCTCGACTCGATGCAGTGACGCAGCTCTAGATGCACGCTGGAGATCGACGTGCGAGCAGACAGGGATGTACGGAGGTAGCTCCTGCGCAGGGCGGCCATCGCTTCCGTCCAATGAGCGTGGAAGGCGACCGTGTGCTTTCCTCATTAGTCAGGTGGGCATTCTCTTGGGCTGGCGGGAGCGGGCACGATAAATACTGCAATGCTGCCGCTGTTTTCGCGCCGTGGACAGAGTTGTCGACATCCCCTCAGCACGCTGGCCATCGTGTGAATGGCCTCGCGTACCAGCACCAAGGAACCTTCGCAACGGCCCGGGTGCAAGCAACTCCGTAGTGTGGCGGTCCTTGGCTCGGAGTACGTTGCGGGCCACATTCAGTAAGCCCGCAGCACGATGGACTCTACGACGCTGGTTCCCCTGTCTCAGCATATCTAACGCGACTAGACACAGAACCATACCGCCCGAGCCACCCTCCATCGATTATACTCAGTGCCGGGCAGCTGATGCGACTGCCAACTCTCTGGCAGAATCAAGATCACGACATGAGCAGCGTGGGGGAAGAGCAGAGAGCAGAGTGTAGAGGGGACATGTGCGCGGTGGACTCGTCGAATCGGTGATCCGGCAAGAGGAGGCTGCAAGACGCTGCATCTGGACGATCCTACCTAGAGCCGCAACAACGGCATGCATGCCGCTGCCTACAGACCGACTGTACGACTGCAATGACCCCTACGTCAAGAACATGGGCCAGGATCCGGCTTCATGGAGCAGCATTGCTAGAGGGCGGTGTGACACGATCGATGGAAAGCCTGGAGCATGACGGTGACGGTGACGACAACGGCATTGGCTTGAACCCTCACACCCCCCTCGCCTCCATCACAGGCATCGCACGATACGGCCGGTCACGCGCGGCGGCCACACCTGCGACGACTGCGGCGGATATGTACTCCCATCATTGGCGCGTCAACCCCCTCGCCATCACTTAAGACGACCCACGAGGTAGACGCTTCCTAGTCCGGGAGCGCGTTGTTCTCCGGAGCCACGCCACCGAAGTGACTGGCAACCAAGAGCATAGAATGTGCTGATGGTCGTGGCTGGCTCCGTTGCTTTTTGATGAAGAGGAGAAGGAGGATCGAGATCGCGCAGAGTTTTGTGGGCTATGGCTGAGTAAGCACGCTCGGACCAACCAAGTCAGGTGGTCGCTTAGAGCCTCATAAGGCGGGACTGACTGCGGCAAGTTTGATCCCCACTCCCGTTGCTGTTCCCGAGGTCCTGTCTGGGGCTGCTCACGAGGGCACATCCTGCGCGGTCCCGGCCCTCACTACATGTTGCTCTAGACTGTCCATGTGCTTGGCCAAGTCTGACGGCCAGCTCTCCGGGCCCCGACACGTCATCCCCCGCAGCAGACGCATTCGAGGTGGTGCTATGATCGAGTTTGGCTGCTTCATCGAGGAGAGCAATAGATGCACCAATGAGTGCCGCGCTATACATGGCCAGCTCTCCTGGCGTCCCTGGTCCCCAGCCCAGCGGTCTTTCGCCATCCACCCTGCCCTCGCTGTGGGAACTACCCCTTGCGATCGGCCCTGTATCGCCCATCAGCATGCAGAGGGCGGTGATGTTGGGTAACGGCCCGATATACGCGCCACCATGCAATGACAGTCCATCGGCAGTGGCGAGACTCTGGAGTTTACCCCGACGAGCATGCAGCCAATAGCCGACCCTGCCGTCCCTGCCGTCGCTTTTAGCGCAACGTCACTCCTTGGCGCAAAATCGCTTGGCTTTTCGGCGGTGACGGACTCGTCTCCGATGTCACGACCTGCCTTACCACAGCATTCACATTTCACAGTATACCACCGCCGCGGCCGTCCTTTTCTATATTGACATGGTGCAACCCGACCGTCGGCTCCTCCACGAGGCTTGTATCTACCCTCCAAGCCTCAAACCGCGCCTACCATGAGTGCGAGGCCCATACTCCCACTGCCGTCCAACTTCGCGGCCCAGCACTTCCAGCATGATCAATCGCCAGACCGTCCCGACCAGCCCCCAGGCCCGAACCGCCCGACGTATGCGAAGCGTGGCAAAATCACGATAGTCGCGTGCGTACCCTGCCGCAGGAGGAAGACAAAGGTCGATAATCCTCACGCTCTTTCTGCCCAGCGCGCACTCTCCAGGCCCTCCCCCCCAAAGAAAAAACTGACAAGCCTCGCCATATAGTGTGATGGCAAGCGGCCTGCGTGCTCGCAGTGCATCGCCCGAGAGGGGGCCTGCCTGTATGACATGACTGACGAGCAGCGCCGGCTCACCTTCCTGCGAGACAACGTAGAGCATCTGGAAGAGGAGAAGAGCGCTCTGGAAACGCTCGCCAATGCGCTTAAGACCAGTAGCGAGGATGAAGTCACCAAGATCATCAACCAGCTTCGCAACAGTCCCGACGTCCACATCGTTGCGCAGTCCCTCCGGGGTCGCAGGTCCTTTAGTGTCAGTGAGCGACCTGAAGGCTCTGTGATCAGCAACGCTGCCATCAGCACCACTGACTGTAAGACAACCGCCTTCCATCTTAGCTCTGATCGCGGTTACTAAATTATTCGGCCCTTTTAGATGACTCTACTCCAACAAGCCCTGTAGATGTCTTCAGCCGACTCGAACAGTACGAAACTCTTGTTCGGAAAATCACTACAGCTTCCCAAGCCGACTTAAGCGAAATCATCCGGCGCCTGCGATCTCACGACAATATTAGTGTCATACTTTCTTCCATCCAGACTGAGAGTTTGCTCCAGGTCCTAAGCACCCGCGACTACGAGGTTACCCCAGGGATCGAGGCCGATTACTCTAGTCGAGAGCAGATGTTCGGTTTGGTAAAAGGAGCCCATGCCGCAAACTCTAGCCGAGCCCCAGATGCACACGCGCCATTGGTAAACCAGCAGCCTTGGACATCTGTGTCAAATGACTTTGAATTTATTGAACACCTCTTATCTCTCTACTTCTCGTGGCAACACTCATTCTTCCAGAGCTTTCCAGAAAAGCTTTTCCGAGAGGACATGGTCACAGGAGGAACAAGGTACTGCTCTCGACTACTTGTCAACGCCCTGTGTGCAACTGGATGTCTGCTATCTCGTCGACCTGAGGCACGACGTGACCCCAACGACCCAAAAACCGCTGGCTTAGACTTCTTCGACGAGGCTGTGAGGCTGTTGAACGAGACACGAATTTCGAGCATCCCGACCATCGCCGCTCTGTACTTGTTGTGCCATGTAGAGGGCAACCGAGGCCAGCTTAGCTCATTATGGATGTATAGTGGGCGTAGCTCTCGGATGGCGCTGGATATCAACCTACATCTACGAAGCGATAAACCATCATTAGAACATCCTTCTGCTGCTGCGAGTAAAGAAGAGGCAGCCAGGGTTCATGCCTTTTGGGGGTGTTTTATTGCTGACCAGTAAGGACTTGCAACATCAGGGGGTGTGTATAGAAACGTTTGAACTAACATGCTCAGGGTCACAAGCTTTACTCTAGGTCGACTTCCCCAAATATCAACGAACGCCATCACCGTTGAACTACCACCGATCGATGATGAGGTAGACCAAGAGCCCTGGCTGGCTTACGATATGCCTAGTGGGAAAAGGCCAGGGGCTCGCTCCACCACATTCAACCAAGTCGCTGCACTATCGAAAATTGTCAACTCGACGCTTCAAATGTTCTTTGCACCTGCTCAAATACTCAGCGGCACTACTCTCCTCGATGAATATCAAAAGTACTTGCAATGGTTCAGCCGACTACAGGACCTCGTCTCCAGCATTGACGATGCCCCTCCCCACATTCTGTGTCTACAGTAAGTCTCCCCGAACCAACGATACCCTCGCATCATGGTGCTCGATGTTTAGTCCCTCGAGTCATCCAAATTTTCATTGAATCTGAACTATACGCATTCTTGCGTTCCTCGAAATCTTGAATGTAATTTCTGACACGAATTTCCAGCATGTATTACCACGCTGCCGTCTTACTACTCTTTCGCCCTTTCCTCAAAGCTCAATTCACCGAGTCGAAGGTTTCCCCACGTGAGGTGTGTCGCCAATCCGCAAATGCTATTTCCGACATCTTCGCTCAACATCGCCGACTGTACGATCTTGTAGGCATACACACTTTCCAAGTGCACTGCCTTTCAACAGCCTGCACCATCCACATAATTAATGTTCCTACTATTTCGAGCACCAAATACCTTACCGCGGCTTGTAACAGTTTCCAAGATCTTGTACACCGCAACGAGTGGGCAACAGGATCTCTCAACATCATCAAAGGGCTAGTCCAGAAGTGGAATATCATTCTACCACTGGAAGCCGAAACAGCGCTTTACCGCAACCAGGACACCATTTCCAACTTCGACTTCGGATCAGGCAGTCAAAGCGCTTCTAGTGGTGCTCCCTCGGAGCGAGGATCAGCGCCATCCTTCTCAGAGAAGCGCGCCTTGTTCCGCAGTCCGTCCTCGCAGGTCATGCAAAAACGCCAGCGCTTGGCGCCTCGCGAAACGGGCCATCAAGTAATGAACTACCTGTTCGCTCCGTCCCCGAACCAACCCGCCCCGCTACTCGGCCCCATGCACACCAGCACGTCGGCGGAAACAGAGTGGAACGACGAGCTGAACATGGTGGCGCAAGGCTTCGACGGGTTGAATTTCCTCGGCGACGACTGGTTCGATCCGTTCATGGGGTTCCAGGGGGAGAACAGTGCGCTTTGACTTTTGATTACTGAATAAGGCTACTCGAATGCATCAAGCATCAACTTAGCCTGGCATTCCACCGTGGCCAATTGGCATGCTTACTGTTCATAGTATTCGACCTCAACACGTTTCAATGCACTTCAGACTGTATGGCGTTTTAGCGTCTTGATGGGGATCATTCGTCTGGGTCATGATTTCATGACGCGAAGGACGATGACACGATCGGTTGGGTCCTTTTATTTTCCCACACAACATCTTGTACGACAGACAAGTACTAGGACATCGATTGATGGTTTAATGGATAATCCGGTCTTTTCGTCTAGTGGAAGCCTTTCTTCGTCTTGCTCTATTGAAGTTTCGAATTAGGGGCGGGTGGATCCGGAAAATTGTATGTCTATTGCAAGGACTAGATTGGAGTCTATGGCATGGCTAGCGATTAGACAGTGCCCCGCATGGATCTTGATACCAGATAGTAACACAGTAGTAATTACCTGAAGTCTGGCACTCAGGATAATTTCCGATTCCCTCAGGACTGGAACATGGCTCTCACATCAGTTGTGATAATGACGTGGGTTTCATAGTTATCCAAACCGCTTGTTGTGCAGGACACCCTTAGTTCCATGCAATGGTGATGTCAAAAGTAGTATTTCCGACCTCACGTTAAATATCTACCCGAAAAACGCCCAAACCATGCCGTCGACATGACGCCCCGCTCCGACTTCCTCTGCCTGCCTGCCTCACGGACATGCCACGCTGTGGTCGTCTGCGTACTCCTCTTCCCGGATGCCGTCCTTCGTTATCACTTTGACCAAGACGCCCTTGAAGTCGACGGGCAAGCGGCGCTTGAGCTCGTCGGTGCACATGCGCAGGATCTTCATGCCCTGCTCGAAGGTGATGTCCGGGTGGTGGTGCTTGTCGAGGATGGAGAGGCAGTAGTATCTGTGCCATATCATCAGTACTTATAATCCATCCATAGGACAGCCATATTTGTATTGTACAGCGCACGAGAACTTACTGCGCGTATCCGTGTGCAGCATATGGCAGCGGCGCCAAGCTCGCTAGGTAGTCGATCCAGTACAGCGACGGCTTGTCCGTGATCTGGTCGTAGCCGCCGAGCAGCAGGTTCACGGTGTAGGGCTTGCGCGAGCGCAGCGCGCGGGCGAGCTCGCCGCGCACGAAGTTTGCGGTCGCCGAGGGGGACAGGTCCATGGCGTTGCGCATGGAGTAGAGCTGGATGTTTGCCTGGATGTACTCGGCGAATTGGACTGTAGATTGCTGTGTTAGTGAAGGCGTAGCTTGGCTTATGCTGGGTGGGCGGAGAGAAAAGAGGAATCGGGTGTTGTCGACGATATGAGGCCGTTAGGACTGGTACGTACTGGTATCGCCAGCCTCGCCCGAGAACGCCATTAAGGAGTGTGAGTTGAGAGCTCTGGTCTTGTCGTCGGAGGCCTTGAGAATCGTGGCACCTCGCATCGCAGCCTTCGATGCGGCGACGATGGTGAAGTCTTTGCCGGTGATGCCCAGAAGAACCTCCCTAGTGTTATGGTGAGCTCTGTTCAAGCAAACGGAGAGGGTATACTTACATGATGGCAAGTACGTAGAGGAACTGTAAAGACGAGAGCTATGTGGTGAAGGAGAGCTAGATGTTGGGGTGGATGGAGTAAGAGCGGTGAGGATGAGGTCCGCCGGCGTGTCGTCGATGGTCTGGGCCCTGGAATCTGAGGTCGAGGAGGAGATACGGTAAATATCAAGCAGGCTCTGGCGGTGGTGGTCTCTATGGAAGGCAGCTCTCTGTACTCGCGTCCGGAAAATGCTTGGCATCACGTGGGATCTGATAACTTTCCACGTGCCTCCTCCTCCGGGCTTTCTTCCTTGTGCACAACTCCATTTCGCAACTCGCAGCTTGCGTGAGAATCATGTCTAAGATTGCTCAGTAAGAATTATAGACTGTTCCAACAGTTTCATTCAAGCTCTTGCCAGCTTGTTGAGGCAGGTCAGATACTGGTGGACTATTCTAACCTATACAGATATTCAACAGACCGCTTTTCAATAAAGAGCAGTAAACCTCTCTAGAGCATACACAAATGTAATGCTGGCAATGCGGTTCAGATACACTAGCAGCACTGGTCCAAAGTCTACATCACGTGAACTTCTTGGAGCGATCTCGGTGATGTCGTATCTGGTAGGGCTGTTTTCCGCACGATTCTCATTCGATCAGCACAGACCGGCGATTTAAAACACCCCACCAAGGTTTGACACCCCTCCTCAACCATTTCGGAGACCTCTTTAGTTCCACGTCACCGTGCCCTCCAAACACGAGACTTTCTTATCCCACGGCCTCCCTCATTTTGCGACGATAAATCTATCACGTAAGTCTCGTCTTTTCCTAATTCCCTCAATCCGCGGCCGAGCCTGGCCTCCAATTGGAAGCACATGCCAGCGCAGACTCCCCGCCGGGAGCGCGGCCTTATCATCCTAAAGCTGCTTTTTCTTTCCCCCATTGCAACCATTTGAAACGCAACTTAGCACCTGACATCACCTTTCTTCAGCCTTATATAAATCTCATCCGACCCCCCAGGTAAACACTGAGCAATTACAACTGCACCACACTTACAACACCACACTAACACTTCCTCCTTCCTCAGACATCATGGCTATTTCCAAAATCCACGCCCGTTCTGTCTACGACTCGCGCGGCAACCCGACTGTTGAGGTTGACATTGTCACCGAGACTGGCCTCCACCGCGCCATTGTTCCCTCTGGAGCTTCCACAGGTGCGCACACTGCTTCAAGGACGGGAGGAAATGCATCGGGAACAACCGGCTGATCGGTCCGCAGGTTCACATGAGGCTTGCGAGCTCCGCGATGGTGACAAGACAAAGTGGGGCGGAAAAGGTAGGCCCTAGATAACCAGCAGTCGGGCGAGAACGGTACTGACGCATTCCGTTTTCTAGGTGTAACCAAAGCCGTCGGCAATGTCAACGACATCATTGCCCCGGCCCTCATCAAGGAGGCCCTTGACGTTAAGGACCAGTCCGCGGTCGATGCCTTCCTGAACAAGCTCGATGGAACCACGAACAAGACCAAGTTGGGTGCCAATGCCATTCTCGGCGTCAGTATGGCTGTTGCAAAGGCTGCCGCTGCTGAGAAGGTGCGTCAACCTCACAAAATGGAATATACGGGTGTATGGGCTTACATTGAATAGGGTGTTCCACTCTACGCCCACATCTCCGACCTCGCTGGCACCAAGAAGCCCTACGTCCTTCCCGTCCCGTTCATGAACGTCCTCAATGGCGGTTCCCACGCCGGTGGGCGTCTAGCATTCCAGGAGTTCATGATTGTGCCTTCGTAAGTCGCGTCTCTTGGTTGGCTCCCATTCGAGTGCTGACCATAGTCCAGAAAAGCCCCAACATTCACCGAAGCCATGCGTCAAGGTGCCGAAGTATACCAGCTGCTTAAGGGTCTCGCGAAGAAGAAGTACGGCCAATCTGCCGGAAACGTTGGCGACGAGGGCGGAGTCGCTCCGGATATTCAGACCCCAGAGGAGGCTCTCGACCTCATCACTGAGGCCATCGAGGCCGCTGGCTACACCGGAAAGGTCAGTATCGCCATGGATGTCGCTTCCAGCGAGTTCTACAAGACAGAGGAGAAGAAGTATGATCTAGACTTCAAGAACCCGGATAGCGACCCTACCAAGTGGCTCACCTACGAGCAACTAGCCGATCTATACAAGCACCTCGCTACCAAGTACCCCATTGTCAGCATCGAGGACCCCTTCGCTGAGGATGACTGGGAGGCATGGAGCTACTTCTTCAAGACCTCGGACTTCCAGATTGTTGGGTATGTAATTTGCGACGTGTATGGATCGCTCATTGCTGACAGCATTCTTTAGTGATGACTTGACCGTCACGAACCCCACTTTCATCAAGAAGGCCATCGAACTCAAGTCCTGCAACGCTCTTCTCCTTAAGGTCAACCAGATCGGTACGATCACGGAAGCTATCCAGGCTGCCAAGGATGCCTTCGGTGCCGGATGGGGTGTCATGGTCTCCCACAGGTCTGGCGAGACTGAAGATGTCACCATTGCCGATATCGTCGTTGGTCTCCGCGCTGGTCAAATCGTAAGACTCCATCCTAGCTCCATTCTCAGAAAGAGGTCTAATCAGCGTAGAAAACCGGTGCCCCAGCGAGATCTGAGCGTCTTGCTAAGCTCAACCAAATCCTCCGTATCGAGGAGGAGCTCGGCGACTCGGCTGTGTATGCTGGCGAGAAGTTCAGGACTGCCATCAACATCTAAAGTGTCCACGTACGCATGATCCACAGAGGATCTGCTTCAATTGGATGCTTGAACGCGCCCCGAGAGGACGGGGGATAGTCATTGCACGACTGCGTTGAATGTAACGTGAATAAATTGGTAGAACCAAAAGCGATGCAAATTTCAGACGTGTTGAGTCCAAACACTGCCTATCCTTGATTCGCACTAGCGTGATACTCACTCCCACCGTCGCAGAACCATTGCCAACAAGAACAGACATCATTCCGAGAGAGAGACGCCCACGCAATCAGCAACACTCCACCAAGCCTTGTGAGTAGACTTCATTGTGACTCATTCTCCCGTGTATGTTTCAGACTGTCTGTGTGTTGCCCTGAAACCGCAACGTTGAAGCTGTGCCACTTCCGAACGAAACATACGAGGCTCCCTATCCGCTTGGCAACTCTTCGCCACCCGATAGAATATACCACCGCCACGCATCGGAAGGATCATATCGGCATCGTACCAATACTCCGACATGCTTGGGTGGTATTCCCTTGCTGTGTAAGTGGTTTCTACTCATCCTTCCATCAATGCTGCCACTACGGACAGTATTTTGCTCCTCCCATAGGTCAGTTTTCCCTATTTTAGAATCTTTCCATCTTTTCGTCACTCATACAAACCACTCTCCAAATATCATAAATAGACAATGCTCTCTTCAGTCAATTGTCCTGGTCATAAAATAGAGCCAGCTACGTTTTGTGCCAGTACCCGAAAATGGTTACCAAGTGCTTCTTCGACTGTGTCTGGACTGGTCCCGAGGTCGGAATAGGCCCCAAAAACGATGTCACCAAGTTAGGCGATGTGAAAAACCAGTTCGGTCGCATCATCTTCCTGCTCCTCGACGAAATCGCCCTCAAGACGACCGAGAATTTCCGTGTCCTATGTACCGGCGAGAGAGGCTTTAGCTATAGAGGATCCAAATTCGACCGCATCATTCCACAGTATATGCTCCAAGGAGGAGACATCGCCCACTACGGTACCGGTGTCTACGGTCAGAAATTCCCCGACGATCAGTTTGGGTTACAGTTCAATCAGCCCTTCCTCTTGTGCATGAGCAACACTAGCCCCGGAACCAACAGCTCCCAGTTCATCATCACCACAACCGTCACTAGCGGGCTCAACAACAAGTACATTATGTTCGGTTATATTGCGTATGGTGACGCTGATTCAGTGAGGGTTATCAGGGCTATCGAAGCCTGCGGGAGCAACTCTGGGAGCATCAAGTACAGCCACACACCGACGATTACCAGTTGCGGCCAAATCTAGTTGTTTCAGAGGGGTGCGTCCATCAGCGGCTGGCTAGAGGGGGCATGGTGACACAAGGCCCGGAAGTCGAAGGGGATTCGCAACGATTAGTGAAGGAGGAAATATCCTAGATTTCAAAGTGCAAATTGATCATGTTATCGGTCTTCGATATTGTATATCTACTTTCGGCTCATCTAATCTTCACAGTCCTGGTTACTGACAACAAGTTTCAGGCAGAGCATCCAAGACTTTTTCAGCAACATATCCAGAACACCAGAAAGCGAGCCGCTTGAATCTATGTTCCTTATCTCAAAATTCGACCATGTACAAGCAATCCTTACGTCTTAACTTTGTTTCCAGCGCGCCAACTCCGTGGTCTGAGACATCATTCTTCTCATCAGCATGCTTGCGGCGCTGTGTACCACTGGTCTCATTACAATATTATTAGAGGCAAACATCCAAGGAAAAATGGTAAGTTCAATAGGGACTAACATTTCAAAGTTTGCTGAGATACGAGACGACCTTCGGTGCTATCACTAGAATAACTCATTTTCGTTGCCGAAAATCTTGCAACCCATGGTATAGGGTCAAGTGGAATGCCATTTTGCCGCTCTATCATTACCAGGACGTATGTTCTTCTTCA
This sequence comes from Mytilinidion resinicola, assembly GCF_010093595.1. NCBI lineage: Eukaryota > Fungi > Ascomycota > Dothideomycetes > Mytilinidiales > Mytilinidiaceae > Mytilinidion > Mytilinidion resinicola. The sequence continues at coordinate 1,644,638 of NW_022985445.1, read as the reverse complement.
ACCTCAACTATAAGGTCGAATTCCAAGAAGCTTAATATCCAATCGCGCGGCATGATGAAGGTTCTCTTCCTCGCGACGTTCGTCTTCACCTCAAGCCAAGCTTCGATCACAGCGACTACTATCGACTCTGAGGAGTGCCGGAACGACGATGTCTCGACGGCTACTCGACTCGAGCAACCTCTGACCTGTTCACCAACATTACCCATATCCAGCGTACTGATCACCGTAACATCAGACATCACAATCACGACATGTTTGCCCCGAGAGCAGAGCGCGACGGAGTCGATCACGTATTCCACCACGTACGAAACATACAAAAGTCAAATCCAAGCCACTGTAGTATCCTTTGGAGCTCTAAAGGAAGGCCAGAGCTCCGTACCTACTACAGTACCGAAGTTTCAAGGATGCATTGCCGAAGCACACACCCCCAGCGACCTAACGACCACTGCTGGTGAATGTAACGAATGCACCAATGGACGTCTTCCGCTCACCACTCCTGTCACTACATACATGAATATCTACACCACCTATTATCCATACCTCTGTCCGACGGGATGGCCAGTCGAAGTACACGGTCACCGAAACATGCGCCGGCGAGACTCCGCTTTGCCACCGCACATCGGGGTATCTACCCCCGGGCTTCATTTCAACGGTGACCGTTTGCGAGCGGTACCAAAATGGACCAATCACTGCTACGATCACGATACCGCGCTCTTCGACTGAGATAGTTGATAGGCTCGGAAGCTGGAAAGACCAAACACATTCGACTTTTACCAAAGAAACGAGTAGCAATGTCCCCGGCGACGACTACAACGACGACAACGACAACGCACAAGCGCCAGAGTCGACACAACGGAGTATTTTCCCGGATGCAACCAGAACTGTGTTCGCAAACGCTGCTTCCCGATCGATTACTCGACTAATGCCAGAATTCTTGACGTTTGCTTTCACGGCCATGGGGACCTACCTGCGATGAAACTGGTTTCCATCACTGAAAGGAATCTCAGTATAAGCCTGCTAACGTCCGTCCCTAGGTGGCGCAACACCCACCGTGCCGCACAATATAAGGGGTACATTGACTTCAAACAACTCAAGCTCTCTGCACACATCGATATTTCCTGTAACTTTGTATAAGTCGTTTGCTGTGGCCATCCTAGAGCCCTTAGAACCTCTCCTACGGAAAAATTACGTTCGCATCGTCGCCTGAGCGCCTGATTTGCGGAGAGCCTTCTTTTATGGCGTAATCGAATTCCGCCACAGCACCACTATCGAGCTCCCATCACTCCTGATGCTCATAAAATGGCCTTATCCGAGCCTTAGAACCTCGCTACCATACTAGGAAGTCATCATCAGCCTTATGGCTGCTGTTGCACGCAAATTCATGCAAGGTCGCCACCCTGGTCGGTGGTCGGAAGCAATTACTAATCCAGCTAGGACAAAACGACCCCGCACGTCTGACATAAGCAACGCGGTGTAATTTACTTATGTCATCCAACAAGCCAAGCTTGTGGCTGTAAACGTGTGGCTAATTGGGACCTTAGTACCTGTGAGGCGCCTACAGAGTATATAGATATCCGGCGCCCAGCCTCGTGCTGGCGGGCTGCCAGCCGCCTGCGTGAGGCATGCTAGTCACGTGCTCGCTTGGCGCTCGCCTTAGATAGCCCGGATCTCACGATCCCCCGGATTCTCCAAGAATTCGTCTTGTCTCTATCTCAATTGATCTACGTAGCTACGGTTATTTCCATCTAAATTCCATCAGAAGCTCCCTGCCGTGAACCCCCTCTTACAGTACCCCACCTTATGTATCCAGTTAGGCACTACTAGCCTAGGCACGTGATTTGTCACGGTACAAGAAGGTACTTTTCTACCACAGCTTAAGCTGACAAGGTTATAGCTAGAGCGGGTCGGCCCTCCTCCCTGCTAGTGTCACCAAGACGTCCGTCCGCCCCGAAATATATAAGCACATTCGTCCAGGAGTCGCTTGAAGTCGCCTTCCGCAGTCTGACGGCTGCATGTCAGCCTTATTGCGCCACGCCGACGATCAGTCCCCACCCCGCCCGCAGCTGAGCTGTTCTCCCTCCCTCTTTCACCAACCCAAAGACGCGGCAAAGCAGAATAGAAGTTGCTCACAGCACTCTTGCGCGGCCTCGCAATCAGATGCGATTCTGTGGTATGAATCCGCGCCCTATCTCTTTGTTTTCTTGCTGACCTCAATAGCCTAGGGGTGCTATGCTCAGCAGAAGAGCCAGCCGTCTTCTCGTCTCTTCGGCTAGGCTGCCGCGTTTGCACCGACCGAGATCCATTCTTACCGCTTGCCCGTCAAGCTCTATGCGAAACAATGCGTCTTTTGAGACGCTGCGATAATGGCGATTTCAGTCTTACTCAGTTCAGCGACGAGGCTATTCCTCCCTATGCCATACTTTCGCATACATGGGGAGAAGATACTGAAGAGGTCACCTTCGAAGACCTCACAAACGGCGCCGGCAGGGACAAGCCTGGCTACGAGAAGATCTGGTTCTGTGGAGAACAAACTGCACAAGATGGCCTGGAATGGTTTTGGGTAGACACCTGTTGCATTGATAAAGCAAACAAGGCTGAGTTCTCCCACGCTATCCGGTCCATGTTTCGCTGGTACCGCAACGCAGCGCGATGCTATGTCTACTTGTCAGACGTCTCTAGTTCCTCTCTTGAAGCCAGCGGAGAACCGAGCCCGCCGCTGTGGGAATCAGAGTTCCGGAAAAGCAGATGGTTCACTCGAGGCTGGACCCTTCAAGAGCTTGTTGCCCCACGCACAGTCGAGTTCTTTTCTTGTGAACAGCGCAAACTTGGTGACAAGATATCGCTAAAGTCACAGATCTATAAAATCACAAGCATCCCACATGCAGTGCTTGAAGGAGCCCCTCTTTCTCAGTTCAACATTAACGAGCGGTTGCGGTGGAAGGAACACCGAGAGACTAAACGCGATGAAGACGAAGCCTACTCGCTGCAAGGAATATTTGGTGTTGACCTAGCGCCTATATATGGCGAAGGGGCAGCGGGCGCGTTTAGACGCCTTATGGACGAAATCTCTAAGCTAGAAAGATGCGTTCAAGACATACATAGCACAGATCCGCGTGACGATAAGAAGCGCATTGAACATACGAAGGGCGGACTGATAAAAGCCTCGTACCACTGGGTTCTCGACAACATCCACTTCCAGCAATGGTACAACGACCCGCAGAGCCAGCTGCTGTGGATTAAAGGTGATCCTGGCAAGGGCAAAACAATGCTGCTCTGCGGCATTATCGACGAGCTACAGAAGTCGATAGCTAAAACGGGCCTCGTGTCCTACTTCTTCTGCCAAGCCACCGACTCGCGCATTAACACCGCAACGGCCGTACTGCGAGGGCTGTTGTTCTTACTGGTTAGCCAGCAGCCGTCGCTCGTCTTGTACGTTCGGAAGAAGTACGATCACGCGGGCAAAACCATGTTCGAGGATGCAAATGCTTGGGTTGCTTTGACCGAGATCTTCACGGACGTGCTGCGGGACCCGAGCTTGAACGCTACATATCTGATCATCGACGCGCTAGACGAGTGCGTTACCGACTTGCCAAAGCTGCTCGACTTTGTTGCAAAGCATTCATCTGTGTCTTCCCGCGTCAAGTGGATTGTCTCATGCCGCAACTGGCCGGACATTGAAGAACAACTAGAGCGGACAGGCCACAAGGTAAGGCTGAGCCTCGAGCTGAATGCAGAGTCTGTGTCAACGGCTGTCCGGACCTTTATCGAGCAAAAGGTGTCTCAGATGGCGCAGCAAAAGAAGTACGATGAGCGAACCCGAGACTCTGTGCTAGAGTATCTGGCGTTAAATGCGAACGACACCTTCTTCTGGGTAGCGCTGGTGTGTCGAAACCTCGAAATGACGGCTAAACGGAACGTGCTCAAGAAGCTTAACTCGTTTCCGCCTGGACTGGACTCTCTATATAAACGGATGATGCAGCAGATCGGCAAGTTGGACGATGCTGAACTCTGCAAGCAGGTGTTGGCGTCCATTGCGCTCGTGTACCGGCCAATCACGCTGAAGGAGCTTGTGGCCCTTGTCGAACAGCTGGGAGAAATAGCTAATGACCAGGAGTTGCGCGAGATTATTGGCCTCTGTGGCTCGTTCCTCATCCTGCGAGAAGATACCATATACTTTGTGCATCAATCGGCCAAGGACTTCCTCCTCGCTCAGGCAGCTGAAGAAGTGTTCCCATCCGGAAGGGAGGATGTTCATCACGCCATTGTTGCCAGGTCACTCGAAATAATGTCTAGAACCCTGCAGCGGGACATGTACGGCTTAAAAGCGCCAGGGTATCCTGTCAATGACATTAAACAGCCAGATTCTGATCCATTAGCAACGTTGCGCTACTCGTGTATCTACTGGGTCGATCATCTCTGCGAATTAAATGCCGTGTCTTTAGCGAGCCATGCAGGAGACCTGCAAGACGGAGGCGTTGTCGATATGTTTATGAGGGAGAAGTATCTTTACTGGCTAGAAGCTCTCAGTCTTTGCAAAAGTGTGCCGAAAGGCATAGTCTCGATGGCGAAACTACGGTCGCTGGTTCAGGTATGTCCGCAATAAGCAACTTAGTTAGATTGTTCTGACAAAACCTAGGGAAGAGGAAACACAACTTTATTCACTAAGCTTGTTTATGATGCGCATCGGCTCATCATGTATTACAAAGGAGCAATAGAGAGTTGCCCTCTTCAGGCATATGCGTCTGCGCTGTTATTCAGTCCAATAAGGAGCTTGGTGAGAGGGCTGTTTCAGCATGAAAAGCCGAAATGGATCACTATCATGCCAGCTATGGGTGAGGGATGGAACACGTGCCTGCAGACGCTTGAGGGCCATAGCAGCTTGGTCTACTCAGTGGCCTTCTCTCACGACTCAACGCGGCTGGCGTCTGCGTCATACGACCGCACAGTCAAGATCTGGGATGCGAACAGTGGCGAGTGCCTGCAGACGCTTTACGTTGGCAGGGTGCTCATGCATATGTCATTTGACACCACTGGTTTGTATCTTTACACTTCATGTGGGACTATCAGTATTAGTGCAACTCAATTAGTTCCCACAACAATTGCGACACATCCTCAGACTCCAGAATACAAAGGCCTGGCTTTAAGTTCAGATGGAGCATGGATAACACGCGATTCTAAGAAGGTACTATGGCTACCGTTGGAGTATCGGCCATCATGTTCTGCAGCAGTGGTGGGGAAGATGCTTGGCATTGGTGTTAGGACTGGAAGAGTCTGGATATTCGACATGTCAGCCTAACATAGGCTAGAGCATTTGTATTGAGATGATTTATTATCTTTATTTTCTTTTATATCTCTATTTCATAGAGGGCCGGGGATCGAGATGAATATATACCCTCCTAATTTGCCACCGCGAAGCTTCGAGCATTCTTTATTATAGAACCACATGTTGCAAGGGTTGCCACTTGAATATCAGCAGAGACGAACGCATTAATCATGCTAGTAGGGAGGACGGCCGACCCATTCCGACACACTCTTGTCAGCTCAAGCGGTGGTGGAGAGGTACCTTCTTGTACCGTGGCAAATCACGTGCCTAGGCTAATGGTGCTTGATTGATACATAAGGTGGGGTACCAAGGCTTCCGCTTACGGGTAGGTAAATTAGAATCCATGTTGCGACCACGTTTGGGGTGAAGCCGCATTTGCTAGCAGTTGTAGACAGGTAGCAACAGGTAGCAACAAGGAACGGCTGCCAAAAATAGCCAGTACGTGACCATTTATGGTTGTTTCTGGAAGAGCGCCGCATTTTAAAACATAGCGTAAAATATAGTATAATATCTAATACCTCCCTATGTAAGCGCTATAAACCCTCATGCCAAGACATATGTAATGGGCTGCGCCCTGGTGGGTGCTCCTACGGCTCGGCCTCCGTAGCACGGTGCTTGCAGAGCCTCAACGGTGGCTAAGAGGCTGAGGACGGAACCGACCTAGCGTCGTACGAGGACGAGGCTGGGCAGCCCCCTTTTCCGCCTCGTGCCTGCCCTGCTTCCCTTTTTCCTTAGATACTATTATTCTTCTGTACCTAGGATACAACGCGTACACGTTAGTTGCCTCTTGCACCCTTCACAACATACTATAGACGTCTTCGCACGGATAAATCCGGAATGCATGTTTCCAAGAGACTTTTGCCTCAAAGCTTGGAAATATCTTCTTTTATCCTAGAACTACTCAGTTCAATACTCCGAAATATGAAATTTAGGAGATAGTCGTGGTGTAGCAGGGATGTACGGAGGTTCCCTTCAAAAGTTTCTGCCGCGCTAAAAACGCCATGGCGCACGCTAGACGTTAGCCTACGCCACAAACCGTCTAGCCCCTTCCTATACGGGCCTAGCGCCAACGAAAATCCGCCACGTCAATGCCAAGAAACCCCTCCATCACCTGTACACTCCACTTTCTGATTTGATTCTCGTCCACCACTGTGCCAATAAACTATGTACGACAATGCTACAAGGGCGCAAGCCCTTACGCTTAAGGCTATGAATGTTCTTTCTGACCAAATTACTGCCATCACTGGCATGTCAGAGCGCACGATTCGGGACGTTTGGAAGAGGGCCATAGATCGCGGCTGGAACCCCCAACAATCGCTTAAAGTTCTTGACATATACGTGCAAGATGCACCTCGCTCTGGCCGGCCGACTGTACAAACCCCAAGGAAGATTGCAAAGATGGAGAAGTTAATTACTAAGAGCAGAGCTGGAAGGGAATTAAATACTTACCAGCTTGCAGAAGAGGTGGGAATCTCAGCCACGACTGCATGGCGCATTCTTCGCCGCCACCTTAACATGCGGAAGACGAAACTTACACGGAAACCTGGGCTACAGAAGTGGATGAAGCAGGAACAATTACAGTGGTGCCTTGACTATCAACACTGGACTCTTGAGGACTGGAAGAATGTTATCTGGAGCGACGAGACGGCCTTTGTAGTTGGCCAGCGCCGTGGAGGATATTGTATCTGGCGTCGGTTAAACGAACGGTTCTTGCGCACAATAATACGAGAACGCTGGAAAGGATACTCAGAGCTTATGTTCTGGGGCTGCTTCTCTTATAATCGCAAGGGCCCTTGCCATATCTGGCACCCAGAAATAAAGGCTGAACGCGCTGCAGTAGACAAAGATCTCGCCGAGCTTAACAAAACTATTGAGCCTATTGCACGGGCAGAGTGGGAGCTAGAGAATCCTCTATCGCGCCTTGGGGCAACACGCAACCGCCCAGGCAGGAAGCCGAAGTGGCAGTTTACACAGGATACTGGAAAGCTTACAAGAGGCAGTGGAACAGGCGTTGATTGGTATCGCTACAAGAAGGAGATCTTAGAGAAGAAGCTTATCCCATTTGCCCAGCACTGCGCGCGCGATCGGCAGGGTACAATTGTACAGGAAGATCGTGCTCCTGCGCACGTACATCATCACCAAGCAACTGTCTACGCCGCTGCTAAGGTCCAACAACTTCTCTGGGTTGCAAATTCCCCAGATCTCAACGCGATAGAGCCTGCCTGGCCTTACCTTAAGCGCACAACTACAAAGAAGGGCGCGCCAAAGTCTAGGGCACAAGGAGATAAGCGGTGGCGGCAGAGCTGGAAGGATATGGAGCAATGGCGCTGCCAGGCCTGGATTCAACGGATTCCACGACATATCCAAGAGATAATTAGGCTTGAGGGCGGCAATAAGTATAGAGGGCGCTATGGAGAAGACTCGCCATTTGAAGCGCCCAGACAACTGGGCAGATGTTAACAATGACAACAACAACGACAACAACGACAACGACAACGACGACGACAACAACAACTGGGTAGATGTTGATAACAATAAGGGCACTAAGGACGCTGAGCAATCACCAGAGGCTGCATCAAGGAAGAAGAAACACAAGGAGCGCGCAGAGGCAGAGCGCCTAGTGGCCCTGACATCTTCAAGACTAGCAGGGCATCAAAAACAGAGCAAAACCCTGCCAAAATCTCGAAAACGAATGCTCGTACGGTCAGGTTCATATCTGCAGAAAATGACCCGTTGGCTGCACAAACGGAGCTGCCATATAGCCTACCTGGCGCGCCGCGCCGTACGCGCTCAGCTACTAGGGCAGCAGCGAACCAGACTCATTAAACTGGTGGAGCTACACCAAATATACGAGTCTCGGAGGGGGCAGGAGAGGTTATCAAGTAGCTACATAGTTGTGTGCCGAGCTGGTGGCGTTTGGTGGCGTATTGAGGCTTAAGCCACATTTTTTAGCGCGGCAGAAACTTTTGAAGAGAACCTCTGTAAAGCTAATGCCGTTCCAGATGCTCTGAAAGGAATAATCGACAGTATCCCTTCGCCCGCTGGTTTACGTCCTCAGTTATCGATAAGGATTTGGCCAATCAGAGGCTCTAGATTCGGCTCCGTGATGAGAACTGCACCCAGGTAAAGCAATTTAACTGCTTGTAGTTACTATATACAAGCTAGTCCGTGGAGTTGAGCTTGGCCAGGTGGTCCTGCCAGCCGGTGCAAACAGAGCTATGCGCACCGGCAACCGTACAGAAAGGAATGCGACACACAGAGCACCCAAATCGAGTGGCGCGTACGTTTGAGCACGGGCTTGGCGGCAAGCGAGGACGCCAGCGGGCGAAGGGATAATCAAGAACATTGTAATTTTTTAGCTGCACACTAGTTTCCTACGCACACCCCCCTTTTCGCTATTTGCACACCCCCCCTCTTGGCGCTTCACCACCTTCTGATTGGCTCGGAGCAGCGCGGAGCTTCCTCCGGGCATTCACATTTACCTCTCTCTACACGTGATGCTATACGCGAGGCCGTACGTGAGCTCGTATATGAGGCTATACGTGAGGCTATACGAATCGGCATGGCTATACAGCTTCTCCGTTTTGCAGCTTATTCTTTCTATTTCCTTCAGCTGTATATACAGTTGTACGTGAGGCCGTATATAAGGCTGGTAAGTGATGCTATACGTAATGCCGTACGTGAGACCGTACGTGAGGCCGTACGTGAGGCCGTAAGTGATGCTGTAAGTGATGCTGTACGTGATGCCGTATGCATAGCTAAATGTGCAGTGCTAATATGCCTAGGAGCATGCCGAAACTATCAAAACGTCGCCTTGTAGAGGCTCCTTTCCATTAAGCCTGGCTCGCCTGCATTGCCGCCTATATTGTCACCAGCATTGCCACCTGCATTGCCACCTGTATTGCCACCTGCGCTCGCTTATTTACTTCTAGAGGAGCACGAGAGGAAGCTCCGAAGAGTCGACCCGGCCGCTCCAGCCAATTAGGAGATCAGACGAGAGGGGGGGGGGTGCGTGGAGGGATTAGGGGGTGTGAGATTATCAACGCCCGTTTCCTAGGGAGAAATATCTGAAGAATAATAGTAAGTTAACGATAACTTGATGGAATGGCGAGGGAGAGAGTAAGATGCCGAAGCAATAAATTCGTTGCGGCATGGGGAGTGTTGCGCCACACAACTCAGGTTGCAGCACTACAACCTAGGATCAACAACTCATATGCCAGAAAGCTACTCTCCGAA